>NC_043746.1:27832907-28185407 GCF_902148845.1 Salarias fasciatus | reverse complement strand
TGCAAAGCCACTGAGCGGGCCAAATGGTTGAACCGAGGCTCCTGATGGCGAGCTGGAGCCAGCGCCGAGCCGGGCAGCTGTTTTCCTTTGCACTGAAAAACCGGGGCGTTAATGAGTGGAATAGATTACTGATGAGGATCGCCACACCATGACGTGTTGTTTCTTAGCCCGAGATCACCATGCATCATCTCCAGAAATTACAGCTCAATTTAAATCCGTCGTCTTGGGGAAGATAGAAACGCGGTGTTTACGGGAGCGTGGCGTCCCTTCTCAGATCAACGCGTGATCACGGCCGGTAATTGTTCTTAGCCGCTTCACACAAGAGAGCCTCTGCTGTTTTACTCCAGTAAACCAGAAGGCTTCTCGAAATGGAGAAAAAAAAAATCGAGTTGCAAACATAGAGATTTCCAAAGCGTATAGATCTCAAACCCCCAATAGTTTAAAGCTTTACAAACTTTAAAGCTTTTCATATTCTTTGTGCTGAGTGTCGCACATCTTTTAGGAATGAGTGATTCAGCTCCAGAGTGTGGAGTCTGCATGTTCTTCCTACAAACATGTGACGTAGTCTTTTGGTGACTCCAAGGCCTCATTTACACAACACCTGAAGGTAAAACGCATAATGTTTGTATTTGTATTTTTAGTTATCTGATGTAGGATAAAGCAGTTTGAAAAATGGATAAATGGAAAGTGGAAGTCTTTCATGAAGTCAAATACCAAATTATAATGTAGAAATTGAGCTTTGAATCTCTGGCATAACAAACCAGCACATTTGTCTTTTTTATTTGTTGTCAAACAACTGATATAAATCAGAATATATCTGCTTCAGTTCTACACTTCTTAAGCTTTCCTTCCTCTCTGTGTTTGAGCAGATTGTTTCCTCAAACGTTTACTGACTACAGTCCAGAATCAGGCAGTTCATGTTAATTGGTGACTGTAATTAGGTGTGAATGAGGGTGTGTGTGTATGTTTGTGTGTGTGTGACCCTGCCTTCCTTCTAAATCGGCTGGGATCTGCTCCAGTAGGTGGTTTCCAAGATAAAGAGTTGGATGTTTCTTTTTGAACATGTACATGATAGTGGGCCCTCTTCCAGTAAGTGCATCACATTACAGTTTTAACTGTAAACATCCAAAGACGCTGAACACCCTGAACATGCCAGAACCGTTCTAATCTGATACACATCACAGCTCCATGTCTCTGTTTCGCTCTCATTTTTCTTCTTCTTCCAGACGGTATACATTCACAAAGCCAGAGCACTGTCTAGAGCTTATCCACACATCGATAACGTGGACAGACTCAAAGCTTCAGGATATGAAATGAGTTCTTTCTCAGTCAGGATTTAAAAATATATCACCACACACACGTGGGCAGAAGATATAATGTGTGAACTTTTCTCTACAGGTGAAGCACACAACACGATACATGTAGAGAGAAACCAATAATGGCAAGTAAGCTCATATACGGTGTCTTGAAGTCTTTCTCACTGATCTTCAGAGTGTTTTTCACATGCAGTGATATTGTTAATGGCTGTTTGGAACCACAGGCAATGCAAAGAAAGACCCCTGTCCTGCAAGGTCAGTGCTGTGTATTTGAAATATGTGGTGTCTCTTCTTATCGGATCAGCTACAGTCACGTCTGCTGAATCTCCATTTCTCTTGAACATTTAAAAAGTTGATTTAAATCAATATGTATTCATAAATGATGTAAAGAAAAAAGCAGAATTACTGTAATGAGTAATCTAATATTGCCTCCCTTCCCTGTATCATTTTCACTGTTTCCGTGTGAATGGACGTCATTTTGAAAACGTTGTCGTGTGCACAGGGCCTCTGTTGCCTCAGAAGCAACGCAGTGCGATTACATGCGTAATATTTGAGCAACATCTGTTTCACCACACCTACGCTGTTGGAATCAACACAGCTCATTTATGTTCCGCTCAAACCGCCAGCGGCTGGAATTTAAAGCGTGCGAGCCCCGTGATATTAAGGGCTGCTTATTAGCATCTTTGGGTGGCGGCCGGTTTTCACTGGAGTGCATGAAACCGGCGACCATGTGAAAAGGTGCCTGGTGTGCTCTTACAAACAAGCTAATACATGTCAAGAGTACAGAAACAACACAGTCTTGCTAATTAGCTGTGCAACAGAGCAGCAGCTCAATAAATGCCTTCTGTAAGCCTGGACAGCAGTTAGAGCCAGGAACCTAATGGTTCAGCCAGAGTGAGTGATTATTGGGTTTTGGGTCTTTGACAATGGACTCTTTATTGCAGAGGCATCCTCGAAGCGCGGCGCTCAGAGGAGAATATGGCTCACAATAACTGACCACATTATGGATCCACTCCTGCTTCCAGTGCCTTAATAATACAAGATAAGAGGGTTTGATTGCTGAACCACCTCATCCTATGCATGGCACGAGCCAAAAGGAAGGAGAAAGTGAAAGAGAGAGGAAAAAAAAAAAAAAAAAAAAGGAAGTCGACGCTGCACTGACATGCAGAAGCTTTGATGCCGGCTGACTCAGGCAGTGGTTTTCACCCCTACCTGTCTCAACAGTTTAAAAGCTTTGAAGATAATAGGACATTTGCATGCATTGACATGTTTGAATAAGCACATTTATTTCTGACTTTGTTTATGTTCTCACTCCCCTCTACAAGCCTTCACCTCCTCATCTCAGGCTTTGATCTTGCGGATCTTTATCTCGGGGCAAAGACGCGCTGGAAACACAAGGACTGAAGTCGGTTATTTCCTGCAGCTCCCAAGTCGTCTGCTTGTAACCTCGTGTGCTTGGTATGCAGTGACATGTGTTGCTGTCCTCCATGTGGAGCCCATGAGGGGGTTTTTATGGTAATTGATTTTATGGTTAACCGGGCTTTGCATCAGAATTCCAACGGGTTTTCTGGTTCCGTATGGGCTACGCCAAACATCACGGCGCGGTGACATCCTTGTTTTAGCTTTGCTCCCGACCTTGTCGGAAGGGCAATCCTCCTTTTAAATTTTACGACAAAGTCATTCAGCACCTGGAGTCTAACGGCAGTCGGAGGCAGGCTGTGACTCCGGGGTGTCATCTCACCCTCATCGAGAAGAGATTGAGCCGGGGGTTTGTGGAAATGAAAGGTTTCAAAGCTTTTTCACAACTGAGAACCTGGTACGTGTAGTTTTGGTGGATTTTTATGTCGATACAGATCTTATGTGACTGAATGGGACTCGATACAGTGCAGAGCAGCATGGCTCTGTGACTTCCTGATTCAAAAGGTCTAATATTATGTACTCATGACGAAGCAAGAAAGTCATTGAGTAGTTGTACTCGAGTCCAGGTTTTAAGTATTGTCACCTTTAAAACTGTATAAATCAGGGGTGTCATGATAAAACAGTGCCTTGATAACCTGGAAATTTAAACTTATAATGTTTTTTCTGCCATTGTGGGAAAGATAGAAATGTTTTTCATCAGGGGCATACATGAGAAAAATGTCTGTATTTTCACAAAACCAACCATCTCAACATTTTTCCAAACTCTAAAGCTCTGCGCTGTGTTGTGTTGTGTCTGCTACTGTTAAGAAATTTCTTCAAAAAATTAGGTTTTCTGTAGAATTTTTGCTGTATGGTGGTTTGGCTCACTGGATTGGAATCTCCTGCTGGACAGTTCTGGCCCTTGGACCTTATCGTATAAATGTTTTGAAGCAATAGATTGTTTAAACTACCGATGGAGTTATGCAGACCATTCTGCTATTGCTCTGTTACTCAAGCAGCCCCGAGCTTTCCATGGAGAGAGTCCCGTGCTCTCCAGCTCTGGCACTCCTTCACTCATTACCCTGTACGGTGTCACATTAACAGGCGCCACACCAGTAGCGGTAGTGTTAGTGCGCTCGGCGTTACACTTTGCAGCTTCCATGCAGTCGAAACCTGCCGTTGTTGTCGAAATGCATCACTTAGCTTGACGTTTCCTATTACCGAACGTGCTCCAGACTGCCGGGGTGACCTCTGTGAAAGTATTTCATTTTCTGGACGGTGAGGAACACACGTACACCAGCCGGCGTCACAAGTCATCACTTGATGAAAAAATAAAAAGTTTACCGGGCCAGGCTACCGCGGAGAGGAAGTGACATCGCAGAGGTGGCAGAAGGTTTTCTGTCTCCGACGAGGACTGTTCACAATCTCCCGGGCAGCCTGGCTGCGGGCTTGCTGTAGCTCCAGGCTGCTTCTGTGCTCTCCCGCAGTTTTGGATTCCATAAATAACAAGGGGCAGACGGAAGCAGAGACAATGAGCGAGTGAGGACAATGTGGCAAAAGAGGCTGAGAGCCTGAATAAGAAACAGGCATTCGCTTGTCCCGAAGACAAAACGCGCCAAACGGTGATTTGTTGTTGAGTACAGAGGCAGATTGGGGATGAATAGTAGCATGACATTGGGAGAACAAAAAAGGAAAACACTGCAGTGGAGAGATAAGGCTCCCCTTATAAAGGTATGAGGGAAAATGGCAAGATGCTCTTTTTCACCCTGAAATAGGCTGTAAGCAAATTTACTTGCATCACACTTTGCTATTTATGTTGTTATGGTGCGAGAGGAGAATAAATGCAGTGTAGAATAGTGGGATTTCAAGGCAGTAAATGTTGGAGGATATGAAATAAAAACAGAAGCCAGATCACGTCTTAGCATCCTGTAAACACTGATGGATTTTCTTCTTCTTGTTGACTTCTCGTGGAGCATTATCATGAATGTAAACAGAATAGTGTCCCACGGGAGTAAAAGTATGTTTAACTAAATTGCAGTGTGTGCTGTAGGCCATCGGAGTGTGTTGATGTTTCGCATCTTATATAATCCGCTGACATTTAAATTATAAATGAGTCCGCCAGTAAAGCAGAATCGAAAACAGACTGTAATGTAACAGTGGAATGAGGAGGAAAAATGCATTTGTATAGTATGAGTGAGCACTGAAGGGAATGTTTTCTGCCTCTGCAGCCTCCATGCAGCCTATCTGCCATCCCAGCGGCAGGCAGTTTGTCTTCATGTGTTTGCATTTGGTGTTAAGAGGTTTTAGCTTTATAGCCATTATTATTTCATCTCCGTGCATTGTTCATGCCTGTGGAGCGCGTGTCAGCCCCGCCCTGTTAAACCAGCTTTTCCATGTCAGGAACCAAATCTCAGACCTGCAGAGCCTTGCTGTTTGATTGTGTAAGTGACGGTCACGGCCACCTGGAGGAGGGAGGGGGACCGAGGGGGGGCTGCGACCTGCAGGGAGGACCCGCCGCAATGGATTCTTTTGGACGACATGTTTTATTCATTGGAATATGTACGCGGGGAACATTAAGGGCGTGCATGCACAGCATTGCTACCGCTGCACAGTCAACACAAGGACAATGCCAGTTATCTTTGGGTGAGTGAGAAAACGGGGGGTGAGTGACTGTCAACTCTGAAACGTTGTTCTCACCGTCCGTCTACCGAGCATGTGCAGAAGACGTGAGGAGAAGTTGCAATCACCTTGCTGCTCGCTAATTGGAGAGAGTGTGTTCTCGTCCGCAGTGACATTTAAACGGTCTCTGGTGTGGTTGTGCAAACGACTGTACTGCGTACGGTGACAGTAAACTCTGAGGAGACGGCGCCGCCATCAGACATCAGGCTGAAACCATGGTTTTAATGAGAGCGGCTTCCTTCAAACACTCGCTTTGACGCGGACTTTTCAAACGTGCGCGACGCTACAGAAGTATGCCACTCGCTTGATGACATGCTAAGAAGTGTGCCACTGACGGCTGGACTTCCAGATTAAAACATAATCTTGGTGTAAAAGGGAATAAGTAATACCCTGTGCCATGTTTGGAGAAAGGCATTTATAAATAAATCATGCTTGTTCAGCAGCATTAACCACAGACTGCGTGCCCTGCTCTTATAATCCATAGTCTGTCATTCGTTAAAATCCCATTGTTCCTCTGCTTTCAATCTATTAGATTGAGTCAAACAGAAGAACTGTGATGTGGATTTTCTTTCTTCTTCTTCTTTTTTTTTTTGCCCTTGTGAGGCTGCATTTATTGACGCTACTGATGAACAATGAAGAGGTACATTATCTTTAATGGCATACAGATTTTTCAACATGCAAATAAATAATGAAATCGCTCTTCACTCCAGTGCACATTTCATGTGTTTCTCATATACAAGACAGCTGATGAAGCCCTGCAGCCCGGAGAGACGGGCGGGAACGTCCACGCACACCTCATGGATGACCTATAAAACACCTGTGCTGCTGTGGCATTTATTGCTTAATTTCCATGATGGTCGGCAGTCTGTGACGAGACGTGCTGGGACTTACGTGCACGGGTTACAAAACCGAACTTCCTCCCTTCGTTCTGCAGGCCCAGCTCCTTTTGATCACTCCATGGTTGTGTCATCTGTCGAAGCGTCGACGCTCCAGTCATCATTTTCTTGACCATCAAGAGTTTATCATGCGGCCGCTGTGTCCTCAGTCCCCACGGGGACTAAACGGAAGAATCCATTTCAGACCAGTCTGAAATGAAGTGGTGCAGGTTTGCTATCACAAAAAAATGAACCAAACAACATGTGATTTTTAATGTGACTTACAGCTTGATTCATACTCCAGCTTCAATGAGTTCCAGCGCTCCCTGCAGTATCAGACTCAATGCAGCATCCCGGTACCGATATTGGTCAAAGCTCCAATTTATCTTGAATTTAGACATCTGTTTGATGTATTTTGTCTGGTCTGCTTCCAACTTTTATCTAAGGTAAATACCATTTTGTTCCTCCCTGTGGGAAAAGTAATTTCAGAGAAGAGGGGATATGTAGACCAGAGGTCGGGTGTATCCCTCCCTTCCCTCCCTTCCCTCCAGCATCTCGCAGCCTCACAGTGACTCATCAGCCGGATGCACTTTTCTCTCCCAATTCTGGACTTTTTCCAAACTTGAGTTTTATTCAACACCGTCAGCTGAGCTGTGGTCACTGCTTTGTTTCCTGAGGGAGTTAATGGAGGCTGAGCGACGCAGGTCTTATTACACCCAGCCCATTCAATTCAGCACACTCAGGAAATGAGGAGGAGCGATTAGCCATTCATCTCCTAAAACCTGGAGGTTTGGAGGGATCCCTGTCAGGCCGGAGCTGTCCGGGCGGAGTCAGTTCAGCTCCAGCAGTCCCGGCCTCACCGCAAGTCCACATTTCAGGAGGTCTTGACAGACTTTGGTCCAAACAAATGTTGACGTGGCCCTCTGAGCACCTGGCCTGATCCTTCACCAGTCCTTTTCACTCTTGTAATTTCTTTGGCATCTTGTGCTGTGGCCCGTTCGTGGCTCTGATGCCACAGATGTGACCTTCACTCAGAGCGGGGTTTCCACCTGTCCCCGACTCGACTCGACCGGCGCCGTCTTCGGTCCTCTCAGGCGAAACCAGAACATTCCCCCGGTTTGATGTTCATTTGCAAATTGTCTGATTAAATGAATTGAAATGTGATAAGGCTTCATAATTCAGAAGGGAGAAGTTCAGTATGGAATTTGCCGCATTTCGTCTATCAGAAAACACAGAAATCCATTTTCCGATAAGCAGCGTGCAGGATCTCCAAGCCGCAGGGATTTTGAAATAGCAGCTAATTTGATGAATGCTGGCTGGAACATAACATGAATATTACATTTATGGATAAAGATGTGAGAAAACGGTGAAAAGATGGAAATGGGATGTTATTTGCTTTGGGAATTTGACATGTTAAAGATTGTGTTTCCAGTGTTTTTTTTTTGTTTTTTTTTTTGGATGCTACAGTGACGTACTGCATTAGCATCAAGTCTAACGGCTGTTTCAGCATTAGTGTCACTGTGCCTGTCACCCCAGAAAGTCTGGATCAGCATGTGACCCTTTATTTACAGTTTCTCAACATCAATCCAGTTATATAAGTACCCACAACACTGCCACTCACGTCAAGCACAATTTATAGGGACTGCTGGGAAGTACACGGACAGTCTGTAATTATTGTTGACTTCTTTTGATAGATTCGCAGCGCAGGTGCGAGACATGTAGGTGTTTGTTATTTGCATGTCAACGACACACAAAGCCATGATTTTAGTCAAACGCATTTACATCATAATTGTTTTCGTGGAAAATACGGCTGACTAACATTGTTGAGAACAATTCTCCCCTCAGATATCAAAGCCAGTGTGGAAGGGAGAGAAAGAGACATGGAGAACTGAACAAAGACAGTGTCATTCAGCGTGGTGATTATGGGGATGCTTGATGGTTAGACCACATGTACTTGTCTGAAATATGCATGCCCGGTCTGATGAATGATTGATCTGGGTTTTATCTTGTCTTCCGCCAGAGCAGGAAACAATTTTTCAAGAACTATTTGTTAAGTATTGGATATTTAGATGATTTAACAGATAAATACTGCCCATATACTTCGTAGGGATGTATGTATGCGGTGCAGAGCGGGGAGCAGCTTGGTGATTTGCCTGTACAGGCGGTTAAATCAAGAAGCAGCGCAGCTTGATGACTGAACCTGGGCATTGTTACAGTCCAGACCGCCGGTCACCCACATATTGTGAATCAGATGGAAAGGAGTGTACATTATGCATGCAATATGACTGCTTTGCTTTCATTTTGAAGGCAGCAGCCTTTTTTTTCTTTTTTTTTCATGAATGCCCATATGGCTGCAGCTTTGTCCATTTTCAGTGTGTGGAAAGATTTGAATCTTCCGATGGGAAAAGTTGAAGATTAATTCTAGAGTTCTGTGCTTTGGATACATTTGGCTTGAATACATCAACAGCGACAGTCTTTAAAGGGGCTGCATCATGCAAAATTCACTTTATGTATGTTTTAACCTTGTTATATAGCTATGTACTCACCAAAAACACCCCCAAAGCGGTTTTTTCCTTCGTGCCTGTGTTTGAGTTTTCCTCGTGTTTCTGCTGCTCAGACAGGCAGCCCCTCCCGCACCGTGAAAACTCTCTGTTTCCCACGTTGACGTCACACGGAGAAGATGGCCCCCCTGAGCCCCCCCCTCCCACAGGCCCTCGGCAATCAGCGTTGCTGCTTTTTGTATCTCCGATTACGGAGATAAACTTTGACCATCGTCTGAAAGCAACAGTCAAGCAAGAGCAAGAGTCTGAAGGGTCTGAAGGGTCTGCGCGTGGTGAGTTTCTCACAGGAAAAGATGTTTTCGCGTGTATTTATGTGTAGAGAAGCTAGAGCTAAAGAGCTAAAGCTAACCTTTAGAGACGCTAACGAAGCACTGATTGGTTGAAGTGCGCTGTCAGTCAAAGTCCACAGGGGGCGAGGCGGGATTTTCAGTGAAACAGAGCATTTTCTCTTCGGGGTTTCAGAATTAGCCCCAGAAAATCTTTTATTTCACACAAAATGACTTTTCCTTAGCACCAAAAATAAGTTATTACCATGTTAGAGCCATTTCTAGGGTTTGGACTAGCTAAAAAAGCATGATGCAGCCCCTTTAAGACAATAGCGAACTGAAAATTACACGCCAAATATTCGATGTGTATTATTCTGAAGACTCTTGACTTTGTGAGAGGGAACCAGGTTTGAATCCCGTGAAAATGGAAATGTTTTGTAGCATGTGGGCCATTTCACATGGTTGCGTTATGAATCCGGAACGGATGCACAGCGGAAAATGATGTCACACAGCAGGAGCTCCAAGCATAGATATATAACCATAGATGTGGCTACTAGTATTAGCCCCATTGAAACAAGCTATATTTCCACAGGATGCATTTTACTTGTGACTTGACACACCCTGCAGCTGTGACAACAGCGCAAGTGATCCGACAGCGGCTCTATTTTCTCCGCGTATGGCAGCCAATACGGCAGGGATTCGGCGAGAAATGAGGGACCTGTAAAGCCAGATGCTGGTCCTCCAAAATAAAAATTCCCCCTTGCATTCCACAATGCATATTTATCTGGTGGAGATGTCAAACCTCCGGTGCAGAGCTCTGGATCCGCTCGGATCCTGTGGAAATATAGCGAAATATGTGGAATATAGGAAATATTGATTACAATGGGGCTAATGCTAGAAGCCATATTTATATCTATGGCCGTATATCTATGCTTGTATCTCCTGCTGCACGACCTAATTTTTCTCTGCAGATCCGATTTGTATCTGTAACTCAACCAGTGTCAAACACAAAAACAAGCAACAGCACCCACTAGTGGCCCAACATGAAAACTACAAAGTTTCTAGCTTTTCTACCGTTTCTTTGTAAACGGACATCATTTTTAAAACACTTTCTTGTAAACAGGGCCTCAAAGACTCTATGGTGCAGAAATAGAAATGCAACAAGATGTATTGTGTGTATTTTATCTCCAAAAGTGCATGTAGTGAACAATCTGAACTAATTAAACAGCCTCTAATTAAAGAATCCCAGTGGGATTGACTAAGATTAAAACTTTAGACCTTTCCACTGTTCATTTCAAATCGTTACATGATCCATTTCTCTGGATATTAAAGTCTAAGTCCAACAAAAGTCGTTAAAATGAATGATGGTCACAAAGGAAACACTCATTTCCAGTGTTTGTCACAGCATGTGATGTTTCCTATTAGACTCTGCGCTCCAACGGCTTTGTGAATATGCTGAGTATTAATATTGCAGCGACACTGTCGCGGTTTCACCACAGACTCTTCAGACATTAACTCGGCTAATATAAAGGCTGAATGATCTTCGTCTGCCGTGCGCTCTTTCTCCAGAGCTCCTGCATCTTCAAATGCAAGCTGTGCAGTACAAACCGCCACCAATGTACATGAAAATGCACTATGTTCACGTCTGACACCGCAACATCCAGTTTAGGCTCTGAGGGGGGAGAATGCTAATCGTTACACACCATGTGGCCTCATGCATATTCCAGCAGTCTGATCACAGGTGTCGTGCTATTGAATTCACTGGTATTTTCAAGCATAAATGCATATTTAGGAGTGGTTTCTAGTAGCGATAATCTAGTTTTACTCAACTTTCCTTGATCGTCTCCATTTAATATGACTCTTACAATCTTTGAAGCATTTATTTTTCAGTGTGTGTGTTGCAGTGATTTTTAATGTGCCCTACATAGTGATTTCTTATTAAAAAGTGCCCTAAAAGTATCCTGCAAAGGTCCCACTGGGAGGTGTGACACTGTTTATAAGATTGCTCCAGATATTTTATTGAACAGCCATTATCTCCGTCAGGGTCGTCGTCCTGCTTCACTTTTCTTTTTTCATTCCAACACACTTTAGAAACGATGCCGTTTCAGTCTGACGCTACTGGTCTTGGTTGTTTTTCTGATCCTGGCGCAGCCGTATTTCTATCTCTGAGCAAGAAGATGAGGTTCAAATGTTCAATTAAACTTTAAAATTTGACTGTAACAAACTGTATGTAAGGATGTTCCCTCAAGGCCTTTTTTATTCAGACCAATCTGGTATTTGCAAGTTTAGCAGTTTGAATCAAACTGCAGCAGGAATCTACTTTCCTGTTGTATTGTAATTCTTTGAAAAGCAGCTGTGAATGGTTTCACAAATCAGACTTAGTGCAGCATGTTTTTGTTGTTGGTCGCTTAAAAAAAAAAAAAAAAAAAGCTGTTCACATCAGCCAAAAAGCAAATATGGGACATGTAAAGCCCATTTTTTAGGTTAGATATCCACAGTTTGTCCCACCTCTGGAGAGACGCTGTTGTTTCATTGTTTCAGCTCCTTACGCGATCATAATAAAACTGTAAGTAGTTCTCTTTGAGAATTTTAACTACATCTCCATCTCTTGATTGTCTTAGTAAACCGAGGCCGAGACAAACTGGGTCTTTGATGTCTCTGCCTGCGAGGCGCCGGCGTTGAAATGAAACTGTATTGTCTCGGTGCCGACTGCCGGGCACGGCGGCACGCGGCAGAAAGTCGAACTGCGGCGCGTCGGCTTCCGCCGGTTTCAAAGCTGCTGGTGCTTCTCGTCTCCCCGGAGAGCTGCAGGCACTCCCTGGCAGATCCAAACAGCTCTCAGGCCCATCAATAATTTAGCACCCGTTGCCTTCAGGGAACTTTTGAGAAAATATGATGATGAATACAAGCAAAAGACAGGAAGTGCTCCACATCTATAAATCTATATGTTTTTCAATGGGGCTTTAATGTCGCCACATCAGGCGATAAAAAGATTGAAATCCCAGTTTTCTGCACGACTCGGTGTCTGTACTGGCTTTATGAAAGTGCGCAGTCATCAGAAGCACTTTGGTGGTAAAAGGGAAGGCTTCTGAAGGGATTACAAAAGGCACTCTGTTTATAGTGGGTAAATACCCATGTGATGTGGAAATGTTTCCCCCGATTCCTCCTGTCTGAAACATCCTCTTCATTATGAATAAGCATGAATGTTTAACGACTGATAACTAGTTCAACATGCAGCCAAACAAGGACATCATTATTATTTTCTCTTTCCTCGTGGAAGTTTCATAAGAGGAGTAACGGACGACGCAGAACAGACCGAAACACTAAAAGCCTTTTAGCTCAGGACGGCGAACGTGTTTACAACACAACGAAAGCTGAAGCTTCACCACTGGAGGAGGAGGAGGATGTTTGTTAAAAAGAGTTCATTCTACTTTTCTGTAGTATAACAGAGGATGCTGAGCATTCGTCCCAAATTCTGCTGACAAAATGTGAATTAAATTTTAACCGCAATGAAGTTTGTATGAGACAAAGTAGCAAACTACTTCTGGTTGACATTAAAAACTTTCATTCGATTCTGTTTATTAGAGACAGCGAGTCAACCCATCAAATCATGTTCTGTGGATAAGCTAATAAATAGAAATACATGGAAATGCACGCTGAGTGTTTTTTCCAATATAGAAACAAAATGAATGGTCTAATCTTGGTCTGTCGTTAATTTTCCTGAAAAGCAGTTTCAGCTCATTACTTTTGGAGGTGTTGAGTTTTTCCCAGAATCTTAAACCCGTCTGAATGTTCTGCGTCCATCCGTCTCTTCTCCAGCTCAGGGTGACTGAAGCTGATCCCACATGAATATGGATGAAGACGGGGTTTAGACACAGGTCTTTGAAGGGCAAACACAGAAGGACAGAGAACAGCGCCCACTCATGGCAAAACAGAGAAACAAGCCCGACTTCAGTAACGGACTTCGTTTCCAAAAGGTCCCGGATCCAGAGGAAGGCCCCCGGGCCGGGCCGGGCCGGATCTGTTGCTTCACAGTGACTGATATACGTCAAAGAGCCTGTTAATCCATTATTTAATGTCGGTAAAATATCACTATTCACCGTTTAGTTCAATGTCATATGTCCCAAAAATCTGCAGTTTGGCTTCAAAAAGCTTTGGAGCAGCTTTGAACAGCATGAAACGCTCTTATCTCCGAGCCCTTGAGAATAATGTTATGGAGCCTGCTGGGAATCCAAAGCAAATTAAAAAGGGTATAAAAAAAAAAATGAAAATTTGTTTCTTCCCCCTACTCATTTAGTTCTTTGGTTCATTTGACACGATAACTGGATTCACTTTTTTTTTTTTCCTTTTTTCATTTTTACTACTAATCACTTTACGTACAGGCTGTAAAATCCTGATGAGAACGGAAGGCCGGATGCAAACCCTGCAAACCCATGGTGAAGGTTTCTGGTGCTCTGGCTGCACTGACTTGGTAGTAGTTTAGCGTTTCTTTAAAAATATCAGACTCTAAATGTCATTTATTACTTTTGGATGGACTGATCAGTTTGAAAATGAGAGAAATCTTTTAATCAACCAACATTCTCCTTCATGAGTAGAACTCAGTGGATCATGAACTTCTCCTGTTTGTGAGCTGAAGCTGGACACACTTTGGGTGTGTTTTATGGTTTTGATGTGACCACATGACTGATTTTCCACTGCATGAACCTTGATAATCCCAAGGTTATCTTATATTGAAGACCATGTACCGTTAACAGTGTGGGAATACAGATTTGATTCATGTGAATAAATGGGAATCTGGTTTGGTCGACGTTCAGCCCAACCAGCCCGCCAAACCCCTAATTTAACAAAATCTTATAGAAAATGTTTTTTTTTAGTTTTTTTTTTAAACACATTGTATTTTGCATAATTAAAATTGGGTTTATGTTCAGGTTGTTGTCATAATAGTGTGTTTTTGAGATTAAAAATATAGTTTTTCATCACATATACTCTGCATCACTACAAAAAAAACTTTAACATTTAAATTTCAACGTTATTGTGACATTATTTGCGATCCCTCTGATGAAATGGGGCCGAAGGTGGCCGTTGAGCCGAGGCGTGTTCGAGTCCTGCGGGGATAAAGCGGCTCTGACGCTGGATTGGTGGCAGTCGTATGGGAACGGCGCCGAGCAGAGCTCCGGCTGAAAACACACGTTCAGAGCGTTTTACTGCGAGTGACACTGATATCTGTCGGTGACAAACTCCACGGCAAATCTCCAGACCCCAACAGTTGTGTTATCGCTGAAGATAACAAAGTCGTGGGTTCATGGATGAGTTGGTGTGTCGGGGAAACATGGCGGAGCGGCCTGGTGAGCGGCCAGCTGTCCAGGAACATGACAGCTTGCCTTCATTTCGCTGCGGTGCGGACGGAGAGCAAAGGTGAAGATCTCAGAATGGCCCAAGATGGATGAAGCCGCACAAACACGGGAGAAACACGCCGAACGTGTGTGTGTGTGTGTGTGTATGTTGTTGTCCAGGCCCTCAGAGCCGAGTGTAAACCCACTGGTAATTTAGCAGTCCTCAGCAGGTTGTGTCCAGGGAGGAGCTAATAGCCGTGCGTGTGCACGTGCACGTCTGCCTGTTTTGTCTTTGCGCGTGCGTTTGGCAGCGTTTCATTTCATAGTGAGGGTTCTGCTGACCTTGGCAAACTGGAGAATTCATCCCACCGGCGACTCATCCTTCTTCTCTTTCCCCTCGTCCTCTCACTCCGTCCAAATCCCCTCCCAGGTCGGCGCTGTTCTCCTCCCTTTGTGGGGGGAAAAAAAAAAAAAAACCCAAAAAAGAGAGAGGAAATGAGCCAGCAAATCCGGGAAAAACGACCCGGCTTCTCTATCTCTTTCACCTGAATAATTTGGAACAAGGCTGTGATTAAAACAGACAAGACAGTAGTTAGACTTATAGAGTGTGAAGAATACAGCAGCAAAGCGGCGAGATGTAATCATTAAGAAGGCCCGGCGTTAAAAACTCCGGTGGCTGTTTGACTTTTCCTGTCATCCCGGTTTCTGCTGGCTCATACCTTTCTGGGTAAACCAGCTCGAGAGCTCATTATTCCACAGCAGCGGCGGCCGGGGGGGGGGGGGGGGGGGGGGAGCTTGGCTGATTGGGCTTTCTCTCTTCTTATTATGTTTCTCTTCACTCCCAACTCAGTCGATCTGCATGTCTCAGACCTTATAGAGTGGAAATAAACATTGAATTTGAAAGAACCTTCATGGCGTCATGAAGCCATCTGTGGAAGGAAAAAAAACCCCCCAATTTTCCACAATGACAGTGCATTCTGTGGAGTTTTTTGATGCTCCGAAGTGTTTGTTGTTGACGGTGGTAGAATCCAACCAGCAGGAGGAAAAGAAATAAAAAATACTGGCGTAGCAGCTCAAGTCAAACAATAAAAAGTGCCTTTTTGTGTTGTCTGCAGAGAACCTGCCAGTGTTTGTACATGTGTATATTGGATGTGTACAAAATATCAACAAGGCTAACTCCTTTTAGAAAGTAGAAGACGAGAAACAGTCTTCTTATCTTTAGAACTATTTTATAACCGCGTTTATACACCATCGATCCCGTCCACGGCAAATAGTTCTTGATGTTCCAGTGTCTTCAGGAGGACCACGATGGTCCAATAACACCACAGCAGCTCTTGGAGATGCTTAAAAACTTTTTTGAAGACAGCTCCCAAGGTGGAACTTTTTGAAAACACTCCGATTCTGTTTCCGTGGAAACGAGAACATGCGACGTTCTGAAATGCTGCTGCGCATGTGCATCACAGCCACAGTAGTTATTCATCATGATTAATTCACGTAGGGATGCCTAAAGATTCATTTTTAATATTATGATTAATCACATAATTCGGCTCAGGACTTTTCTTCAGTTTGAAAACTGTTTTTTACATAAATATTGTATTAATTTGGTCTACATGGCACTTTATTTTGAAATTCTTTCTCTGTGTTTGATTCCCGATCAAGACACTCTGGTAAGAGATCAGTCTGCAGGAAGTCGCCATGCTGGAACTACAACAATGACTTTAAATTCAACCTTTGAACGGATTGTTTGGCCTGATGAATGCTTTAAGTTATGAGCTGAAAAATAACAAAATGTAAACAATACAATTCAAAGCATGATTAATTGTCTTTAACTATGTAAAAATGTGATTAATCATGACTAAAAAATGTATCTTTTGATCACCCTAATCTGAACAAATTTTCTGCAGTGTTTACAACTCTTAAATTTTTTACTATAAAGCATATTTTATGATCTCATTACACTAACTGAATTAATCTACAAAAACTGTTTTTCATGAAAAAAATTCATAGGTCGATGATATTTTCTTGATATTTTATCAAAAAATTGAAAATAAATTGAAACAAAACCAATGTAATGTGTTTTTGACACACTGATTTGAATTGAATGAATGGATGCAGTCTGTCAATGAGACATTAATGATCCGGTTTAATGTCTCATTTTACAGACAGACACATTTGCTACACATTAAAAGGAAAACAGCACGTGGGTTTTTTTATGTACATGCTGTGTTAATACATCAGGTGTTTAGACCGAGGCAGAGTTCCATCATTAATGAACGTCTTCTAATAACTCTTTCCATGTTAATAACGCTGCGTGCATGCCGACATCCGGGACCCCGTGCGTTCGGGTTACCCGAGGTCTGGGATATACATGTATATTTCAGGCCGTCTGCTGATGCTCTTATCCAATGTGACAATTGGCACAATGAGAGGATGACGGGAGCTTCCTGCGCTCTGACATCCCAAACGCTTTTCATGTGTCTGTCTGGTGGAATGAGCCGCTCGCTCACGTGGCGCGTCCTCACTGAAGCCTCCCTCTCCTCTGTCTCTTTCAGACCGAGGGCACCTCTCCACTCTCCTGGCAGAAACAAACATGCTCTCTGCCTCTCTTTCAGTATGGTAAGTTAATCTTTCGTGTCTCTGCTAGTATGAATAAATGCGCTCCCCAGGGAGAGGAATTGCAGGGCTTCACGCACGGCTAGTTTTATATTTTGGTGAGCATGTGCTGGCAATGAATATTCTGTTCTGAATAGACGCAGGTCAAAGAGTGCCAGACACTACCTGCGCAGAAAACAAGCTCTTCTAAAAATAAAAATAGTTTTTGATACGGCAAAATGAAAGTGGAAGGAAGAGCTGATAAGTCGACTTCTCTTTTCCATTTTTGTTTATCTCCTGTTATATATATATATATTTTGTGAAGTCATTTGGACTGAGGAAAGTGTGACACACCTGAAAGAGATTCTCTCTTGAAGATGCTCCATGTATTTATTTGCGGATGCACCCGCAGGTGCTCTGATAGCAGGTGAATCCGTGGGTGGATTTTTTAAGTAGGCCAGCAGAACACACTGTGCTCCGACTTTTCTTTCTGCTGACTATGGATCAGATTAGCGCCGTGTGATACGGAACGACGGCGAAGATGTTGCCTGTGATACGTTCACGCACACGTCTCCTCCGTGCTTTAAATGTGTATTACTCTGCTGGGTTTTGCGGGAGCAGCAGGAACTCTATTTGAGCTAACTGCAGCATTTAGGTCAGGAGTGTTCAACCTGTGGCCCACCGCCCAGACCTGGATCGCTGGAGGCTCCGGTCGGGCCTGTTTGGGGTTTCTCTTCATTAATGTTGCTTATCTGGCTTCACTTTGATAAAAGTCTGTATTTGCAGGGCTGATGATGATATTTGGAGGTTGTCATTACATTATTTCACTGCTCTGAACTGTCCTGTGATCTAAAATGCGTTTCATCCCGCTGCTCCAGGCGTCGCTGCTATGCTTTATCTTTTGGAAATTCTGCTCACGTCGATTTAAGAACCCTCCAATTTGTTGAAAAGCCGTCTCCAAAAGGACGTGGGGACACTCGCGGCCCGAGGGCTCAGGCGAGGGCTGCTGAGGGTGATTGCAGTCCGGGGGCACGAGTCCAGAAGCGGAAAGCCGTCCTCTTGTACCAATCCCTGTCATTGTGCTAAACATGATAAGAGCATGCTCACGGGTCCATGCCAGCGCCTGTGCCCATTCAGCAGTCCCACGCCGTGGCGGCGGCGTTAGAGGGCAGGACAGCACACGCTGCGGCGGGAAGCAGTGAAGCATGCTGCAGCCAATTATTCCAGAATCTCTTGGTAATTATATTTTTCTTCAAACAATATAAGTGGGAACTGCATTGACACTGTTTTATTAAGGACATGAACAGGATGTTGTATTATAATTGCCAGTACAACTAATCAAACACAGGGTGGAAATGTTGCCGGGGGTTTATGGGGATCTAGTAAACCCGCTGATAACTCTGGGGAGGGAGACGAAACGGAGGCAGCCGCCGCCGCCACTCGCCTGCAGTTACTGGTGCTGTGATGACAGTGAAAGTGATCTACACCAACTGGAGCCTCCAGACCGCCGGCGACTCGTCAAGTGGAATGAAACACAGAATGCAGACGCAAAAGCGCAGATTCACGGTTCACCTTCAGCTGGAAAAAAAACATGGATGATCCTTCCGCTCCTGTCTTTGGATGCGTTAAAGTCACAAAGAAAAGGTCTCTTAATTCGTTGCGTGGAGAAAGACGTGGCGTGACACACACCCTGGAATGGAATATGTAACATTTATGGAGGAGTTTTTATAAAAGAGCGAAGGTCAGTTCTTTCATCCAGCAGCTCACAAGGTTTCCTTTTATTCCTTCATGTTTTATTAGTTTCTAAATGGAAACGAGACATTTCAGTTCACTGTGTATCTACTACACACCTGCAGTCATTTATTATCACTATCAGGATAGTTGTGCGCTCACGTAGAACGAGAAAGTTGTGTGTTCTTGTGTGTTCTTCTTTGCGTGTGTACATTTTCATAAAATATATGTAGATTACAAACGTTTACGTGTGTGTGTGTGTGTGTGTGTGTGTGTGTGTGTGTGTGTGTAAATGGCTGTATATGTAATAGATTCATTGAAATTAGTATAAATATATTCAATATTTTAAGAAACATATCCATATTAATAATAAATAAATGGACAGATTTCATTGCTCTAATAATGGTATTTAGTTATTTAGGACCATTTGAAAATATTTCATTAATATTAAACTCCCCCCCCCCCCCCCAAAAAAAAACAAAAAACAAAAAAAAAAAAACATTTGGAGGATTCATTTGTACTTCACTGTTGTGGTTCTGAGTTTATGTGGTAAAAATGTTCATGCAACACTATTTAATCAGGTTTTTGATTGTTTTCCCATTTCCACCTCTGTGTTGATCTTCCAGTCTGATGATGAACCTTTTCCATTCACGTCTTTGGTTTTGTCAGTTTTGGTTTTTTTCCCCCCAGTTTTCATTTACTTTGAACGCGCTGCAGACTTTTGTCGGGCTTTCGTGGCAGTCTCACTGAAGAGGTGCGATCACGCCGCTGACGCAGTGCCGGAGCTTTGACGGCTCAGATCCTGTCGTTTCTGCCTCTGATTCTTTTCTTTCACTTCTTTCTTTTTTCAGCTGTAGAATGTGAATCGTCGAGTCTTCAAAGAATATTTTCCGTTCTCATGGAACTGGAGTTAAGTTTACCTTATCAAGTCGATTTAAAATCTTGTTTTCATTCACCAGTGAATGTATGGGAGTAGCGATTTCTTTGAACGTGTCAACCCTTTCTTCCAGTCACACGTCTCTTGGCTGCACCTCAATCTGGAGTTTTTCTGCTTTAGTATTCCTGTCTAGACTTCCATAACCCAAACAACATTTGCAGCCCTCATTCAGACTGGCAGAATGGGCTTTTTTGGAGGTGTTATTGCTGTGTTTTGTGTTGTTTATATCTTTTGGGCCTTCTGGTCACCTTTTGGGGTTTGTGTAATCACAGCGTCCCCCAGTCGCAGGCGGCCGCCGCTTCTCTGCTGCACCTCAACGCAAACAAGCCTCAACAGTATCCAGATATTGAAAACATCGATGTGAATGTGTCCTGTATCTTTCAGACAATCGAAGAACAATTGTGGAAAAAAAAAAAAAAAATCAGAGGCCGGGTCTGAAATGGAGTCAGACACTTTCTGTAGTTTTATGCCAATTACGTGGATAAACTTTGAATTTTGTATGAACCCAACTTCAAAGCTGAGAGCTGGAGGCCCTGGAGTTAAGAGGTACTTTTCGTAATTGTTAATCCTGTTTTATGGATTCGCCACGCCGAACACCTGCATTGTAGACTTGTGCAAACAAATAGAATCAACTGAGGTCAGACAGAAGTTTTCCCCGCTGTTTGGTTCCTGTTGGTGCGTCGGTATACAGCTGAGACTGCTCAAACCACATCAGAACGGACCATGCCGTTCGTGAAAGTAACACATAACAGGATGAACAAAGTCACCCACATTCTCTGATGAATACTCACTTTCATTTTGCTTCAAACAACCAATATTTACCGTGATCAAAATAGCCTAATGTAAAACTTTACTCTTCGGCTTTTTCAGTGGCTTTTCCTTTAGAGCATCAGACCTGGGGCTTGGTACTGGTACTAATATATTTCAGTGTCAGCTCATATTACACAGGAGAACTGCAAAATTAGGGTAAAAGTTTGATTAAAACCAAATGTTTTGACAAAGCTCATCATATAATCCGGGCTTGATCCTGCTGAGGGTTTAGTCTGAAAACTCCAAATATGCAGATGACAATGGCTTTTGAGTGTGAGTGTGTGTGTGTGTGTGTGTGTGTGTGTGTATTTTGTAACACATTCTGTCCCTCATGGATTGGAAAAGCTTGTTCCTCGCTGGCGTTTTTATGTTTCTGCAGCTCCATGTGGTGTTTTATACTGTACTATATTAAAACAATGGCACAGGCTTCCTGTGCTAATGGGGAGGCAAATAAACTCTGAAGCCTTCGATTCCCGAAAGCGTTTTCAAAGTGACGCAGAGGAAAGTGAGCTGAGAGGACAAACAAACAGCCCTGACTTTAATATTCAGGCATCTCGCAGAACAAATAGCCGCTGATGGAGGTTGTGTGTTTGGATCCAGCAAATAAGTCGTGTGCCTTCCCTCTCAGTCTGTTGGTCTGACTCAGATGATCAAATACTGCGGAGTGGGCCCAGTGTCTTCAAAGTGCTTGCTTTTTACATTTCCCTCAGCGTTCCTGTAAATCTCCCCATCGCTCCACGACTGGCATGTGCCTCAGTGCACTCAGCGAAGACCCTGATCTTACACATCTCTTTGAGATAGGTTTACTGAAACCCCGGGCGGGCACAAGCGAGAAGGCAGCAGCTGTAATCCCGTCAGAGGAAACAAGTTTTCTTTAACAAAGTGGATTTAGCGAGTTTGTGGAGACAAAATAAGTGGACTTCATACAAACTGTCAGAAGATCAAAGGGAGGATTAGGTGTTACTATGATTTGTAACATGCACATTCTCACCGGCACACGCCGAAATAAAAAAAACAAAAAAAAACAAATCAAATTTCTTACCTTTATTTCACGTGAAACCTTGGGGCTTACCTCCGAGGCCAGCGTCTGATCTGTTTGATGCCACCTGCTGCGGCAGCAGCAGCCCGAGCGGAGCGTCGCAGCTTCTCTTTCTCACTTTCTCTCAACACATCATCATCACTTTCCAACATCAGCCCCACCAGGGGCCCGGCGCAAGCCGGAGAGCGTAGGTTGACACATCAGAGGATCTTCCGCAGAACTGACAGTCAGCAGTATCGTGCTACAGGGTGAGGAGGTGGCGGAGCATGAAAGGATGGATTCGATATTAGAGAGATCAACACAGAACCTGAACGGGGTCAGACTTCACACTGCCGTGTGGCTGTAATCAACAAGTGAAGACTGGGTGGCATCAAAAGATGAGGAGTCAGAGACAGAATTAGGCCACGTTTGAAATGCTTTTCAAATTTATACCTGTTTAGGATGTGAGGAATGTTTTACTTGTAATCTAAAACTTTAATTTTGTGTATTTTTACCTTTTCTGTTTCTGCTCTTCAGCTGTTTTGTGTCATATTCTGTTAACGATATTTGCTGAAGCAGTTCTACCTCATGAAAGTGTCGTTTGCTGACGGCGTACGGTCGTTCTCTGCTCTGAGTGCGGAGAGGACGTGCAGGAAGAGTGATTATTGCTCTCATCGCTCTGACACAGTCAAATTTACGACTGCGTGCCAGCTGCGGGTTTATCTCAGACGTGGAGAGCTGCACTTCCTGTCCGGCTCTGCCGCTTCGGCCTCCTGACTCCTGCTACCTGTTGGAATAGACACGCGTGTGTCGATAGCGTAGGTTTCAGCCTCGGCGATAAGAGAGCGGAGCCACATCGGGACAGTATTGGAACATTCTGACAGCGTGATCAATCACCGAGTGGCACAGCAGCGATCGGGGAGATGATGCAGGCTTTGTTGGAACGTGTGGAATCACGCTGTGGCTGGTTTCATCTGTGTGTTTGTTAACACTGTATCACTCATCTGCAGAAAATATACCATCTATTCGTCAGAGCGAGACAGCCCGGCTCAACCTTTTCATTCCGATGTGTTCATATCGCATCCATGTTCGTTAGAATTGGAAACTGATTGATCGGAGGCCGTTTGTCACAAGTAATCTGCGATGCTCCTCTCGGCGACTCGCTCAGCGTTCCCGGAGTCCCTCCTCTGTCTTTCTAGTCCGCCTCGATTTGTATTCCGACTGCATTTGTCTGTTCTGTTGCCAAGGCGATGGCGGGGGCTTGACAGCGGCGACCAGACGGCTGACACTTGATTGACAGTGCAGGAGGCAGCGGAGTCATCTGAATATTGGAGGATTAATCCTGCGCGTGTTCTCGTCTCGTATCTCCGGAAGGGAAAGGTGTTGAGACAATGAAAGGAGTTAGAGTTAATTGAAGCTTCTTGTTGAGAATCTATCAACAATGCTAGCTGACTGTTGAGGCCAAGTTCAATTTTCTGGGAATAAATGGAGAAATTGAATTGTGTTCCTGACACACAATTGGCTAAATCAAAGGTTTTGTAACTGTCTGCATGGTGAGAGAGCAGCTAAAGCGCTGCTTACGTGGAAATGTTATGAAAACATGCAGAGATGTCTTTCGCCAGTCACTTAGTTCATTAAGCAGAGGCAGTTAGCCTTCCTTGCCGATCGCCGATCGTTGCCTTTTGACTGGACCGTCTGCGGTTTGATGTTTTAACAAGAGGGAAAGTCGTTGACTCGATGGAGTCCGCCGCTCGGAGCAGGAGCATCTTAAATAAGATGTAAGAGCATCTCAGCCGTCTAACTTCTCAGTCTTTGAAGCCATTGCTTTGTGTCTCATTTCCTAGAGTATTGATGTCTTTTAAGTGAGCTTCCCGGGCGCCTGCAGGGAGTGGATGCCAGATAGATTGCTTTGGGACACAGTCGACTGGTGCAGCTTAACGGCAGGCCCACGGTGAGCTCTCTTAAGGAAAGATCTTTGTGAAGAAGGATAGTATTGACAGATGCTTTCATAACAGATTAATCATCAAAATTATGGTTTGTTCAAAGAAAAAAAAACAAAACAGCAGAGTTTAGCAGTTTAGATCTGCGTGTTCTCAATCTGAACAGGAAGCTTCACACAAAACGTATTAAACTGTAGAGGCTCATTTTATACCTAAAAGCCAGCAGGGATGGTTTTGAAATAGATGTGCGGATACAAAAGTGGGCTTTGTCCTTGCAGATGAAAACATTTCAGATAGGCAGAAAAAAAGAAAAAAAAAAAGAAAACGGAATTAAAGCAGCCTGCCGAGCGCTATGAAGGAAGTTCAAAACATGAAAAACAAAGGAAAACAAAACAAAAAAATCAATACCTTTGCTCTGGCCATGGATTAAAGTGAATTGCAGAGAGGAATGGGAATGGTTAGATAAAGAGCCACTGAAACGGATAACTGACGATGCGAGGAGGGCATTTCTGAAGAGCTGCGATGGACTAATGCCACTTTCCCCCTCTGTCTTTAAATTAACTTTGATCTCTGCCAGCGTGTCCATTACTGTACCCGAAACGCTGCTGTGAATGGAAACTGATGTTAACCGGCTTCCTGAGAACGCAGTGGTAATGCGAACGTGTTTCACTAGCATGATGAATCGATATCATGACGAAGGAAACTTTTCCAAAAAAAAAAAAACTTTTTGGTTTTAACGATGAGTGAACCAATACAGGGGTGTCAAACACACATTTTAGTCCAGGGACCACCTGCAGCACGAATTCGCTGCGACTAAAATATACGTATAGCATGATGAAAATATCAATATTTTGACAAAAAACAAATAATCACCATCAAAAACGACTACAATCTCAGCTTAAAACCAATTCTACCTTCTGATGCAAAATACAGTCAATGGTCAAGAAATTATTTATTTATTTTCAACTTTTTGATTTGGTGGGCCGGATTGGACCCTCATGCTTGCCAGTTTTGGCCCACGGACCTAATGTTTGACACCCCTGGCATACTGCATTTCCTCCTCAGATACAGTGTTATCATCACACTTTCTAGCATGAAGTCAAACTTAATGGGATATTCTTTTATTCCCTGTGAATTTGCCTTAATCATTTTGTCGTCAGATTTATGTGATTTTAGCAGAGTAATTGTTTTGAAAGCTCATTTAACAAGGAGACAGATTTAGGCTGAAGGATGGATTGAAATCAGAGCTGGTATATTCGTTGGCATTGCACACGAAACACAATCTCAGGAAATCATCTTCGTGTTGGCCAATGTGATAAGAACTGGCAGCGATCACAGACACGATGCAGGAAGTGCCTGGATGGCAAAGCGAGGTGGGAGCTGGAGAGAGTGAAGGCAGCTGGACTGCAGTAATTAGTCAGCCGGGCTCTTTGTGGTTAAGGGGCGGCCGACCGACGGCAGAGGTTCATCCCTCTCTCAAATATGACTGTGATTAACATCAGCAATTACCTACAGAAAAGGCGCCTCCTTTCTTCATTAAGACAAAGAGAAATGAATTGCCTGTTAGGTGTAGATAGCGCCAACCACCAGGGACTTCTCTCTCTCTTTTTATTATTCAGTTTACCTAGGTTGCTGTTGAGGTATCAGGACTAACGCATTAACAAAATCTCATAATTCTTTACTATCTGTCCCTTTAATTATTTTTGTCTGACTGTAAACAACATCATACAGAAACATTAGGATGTCACGCCTCTGTTGTACATTGGGCGGTGCTGTTGAGTCATGTTAGTGGTCGTCTCTTCATGTCTTAGGTCAGAGACAGTGGCGGTCCTCTGGATAAATGTGTGTGTTGCAGAGGAGCTTCCATCATTGTTGTCACCTGTTTCCCCTGCTGATGCTTCCAGTGACTCGATACACCATCTTGTGGTACAAACCTGAATTGCAAGGCGAAACGTAATTTAAAAAAAGTTTACAGGAGAGCCTCGCTCTGTCACTCGCACTCTCTCCAAACTTAAAGCCTGATTTACTGATATTCTATAGAATTGCTCATTGATTACACAACCAAAGACTTTTAATCAATGAATTCCACCATTTACACACTACAATGATGTTTGGAGCCACTAAAAAAACTGGAGCTGAAACAGAAAATTGCTGCATTTTCATTGAAAACATTGTATAAACCTTGAGGGTTTTGAGATGTATTCTGTGAGTTCAGACCTTTACGAAGTAGCGTACTCGCAGTGTTTGAGCCCCAAAGAAAAGAGATTTAGAACGTAAAATCAATCCTCTGGTCAGAAGTTTGAGTAAATACGTTCAAAATTCCAGCTGATCTAACACGAGTGCAGCTTTAAAAGTGATCTCCGCCTTCTTGTCTGCCGTCATCGTGCTTTATCTAATGAGCTAACCCCTCGACGCAGCTGTTTGTTGATGTTTGCCACCCCTGAATGGGAAAAAGGTGTGCGAAATGGATGTAATGTGCACATTAATGAGGACATCACGCAGGCAGCAGCTAATGACAATGACACATTCGGGGCCTCGTTCGGAGACGGCGTCAGCAGTTCCAACCTCCCGGCCATCTAAGTTCAGGTTGGGCAGAATTACCATAGAGGTCTTTGGCAAAGTTGCTCGTGTCTGAGAGTGAACATGTTCCTACCGGAAAATATGAGCACAAAAGCTTCTCTTTTTCTTTTTTTTTTCCCTTTAACTTTCTGAGGGAAAGGGTGAATGCATGTTCCTTTGTGTCTCAACACAAAGGCTTTTATCAGCCTCTGTGTGGGCTAACCTGAGATTCTCAAGATCAAACCAGTGTGTCAGAAGAAGATTGAATAGTAATGGTAATGTTTCCCGGGGTTTTGTTGTTCCTGAAGTGATTTACCAGGGATTTTTTTTCTTCCTGATTACAAGCCCCCATGCGGTTTCCTTCATAGCAAAATGAAGAAAAGGAAATAAAGCCACCTTTTCTCCAGGGGTCACATTTTCCTTCAATCTGTCATAATAGTTTCTTTAATTTTTTTAATCATTTATTTATTTTTAGAGAATGGAGACCTGCTGTTTGGTGACAGTATTAACTTCCATTGTTAGCTTATGTTTCAGCACCGAGTAACATCAGACCCATTTTCTATAATTTTATTGTTCCATTATGGCTGTATGACTTAGAGACTCTGCGATTAGCAAAGTATTTTCTATTCTAAACGATATGTTAGCTCTTCACAGTGCTGTTGAATTACCTATATACATTACTGGCTTGAAATATGTGAGATTTAACAAATAACCCTGATAGTTGTTTTGCATCCTGTGCGAGGGTGAGCCATGCTACATGCTACATTCTGAAGGGTTTCAGTTCTCGCACAGCAGTGATGCTACACGCTAAACCAGATGAAATTGTGATTGATACACTCATCACTAGCGAGCTTGATCCCTGGGTGTTCAGTCAAGCTCTCCGCTCTGTGGGTTCTGGATGCCGTGGGATCCTGGAGCCTCCTCGGCTGTTGGAGGTAAGGTAGCGTCGATGCAGAGGCTGTTCGGAGATGGCTCACCGCAACACGTAGCCTTCCTGTATCATCTGCGTTTGGAGTACAAATTATACTTAATGGCATCTCACAAGTACTCGTATCGGTACTCAGCGCCGACGTGTAGGAACAGGTTAGCACTGGTACTTTATAGAAGTGGTTTGGGTGCATCGCTAATTCGTACCTCTTAAATCCTGCTAAAGCCTTCATTTGTGGGCACAGTGTTAAAACTACTGCAGTTTCATCAGGCTAGACTACAGTAGCTATAGCTTCCTTTGTGTAAATACTCCCACAGAAAAGAAAAAGGAAAACAAGAGGTTTTGCATGTTCTTAGGAGTGGAAACTCTAACAGAGCGAAGGCGACTCCAGGACAGGCGTGGGCTGAGATAAACATCGCATCTACGACTGATCAGAGATATATTTGAACGGACAAAAGAAGGTGGATGAAGAAGGAATAGGGAAAAGGTGACGGGGCGCAGTTTGAAAGGAGCTTTCTGAACATGAAAACAGTGGAACCTCACTGGAGGAGGACCGCTCTACTTCATTAGTGTCTATTTTCGTCTCATTTCTGTGCTGCAGATTCACCCACATGGATTTTCGATGGCTAATGACTCAGGCAAATTCTATGGAGACCTGTCTGTCTGTGAGACTCCATCTCTGCACTGTGGGCTCAGGCTGTTGTTCAGCATCCTGTTTTGAGAAGAAATAGCTCAACATGTACATGTGCATCGCAGAATAAAAGCCTTTTTATCATGCGTTGCATGATGGGATCAGTTGATGGCGAGATCCATCCTCCCGTCTTCTGACGGCTGAATTCAAAGCAGAATATTTCTGTTTCTGCAGTTGTTTAATGGCACTTTGTCAGTCGGAGTCCATTATCTCTGAAGCATGTTTGCAATAAGTCCTGTCACTCACAGATCTGTGTTTATTAGAACACATTCGAGTGAAAACGCACCATCTCAGCCACCACTCCACAAGTTGTTTACAGAGACTTTACCATCTACCTCCAGACCGTTAAAAAGCCAGCCCGCTCACACCGCAGCTCTGCTGCACGGATAAAGAGACGCACGCTGGAGACAGCGCTGTAGCGGCGCTGCTCGACAAGTTAAAACGCAGGTATCCTCAGCGTTAAGTCTCTGGACGCTGTGCTTCCAGTGACTGTCAAAGCGCTGCCAGGCTCCGAGTCTTCTCCACGGAGGACGACAGTCTGACACAGGCTGCTCACAGCCGGTCAGCTCTGAATCCCGGCTCCGGTCTGCGGTCCACGCTACGCTGAGCAGCGGCCCGTCTTCTCCCGGTTCCCCCGACCCTCTGCGTCAAACCGCAGAGAACTTTAACACCAGTTGTTTGCTTTCTCTGTGTTTTCGAACGTCTCTCGTGCGCCGTTCCACACAGATCTGAGCAAGCACCGTTTTATTGGACGGCCGAGCCTGTATTTATTATTTTTCTTCCATCGTTCTGGTTTTTCGTTAAATCTGCCAACTGTTGGTGGATGCTTTGCCAGGCCCATAACGAAGTATAATCATTCGACCATTATCTGTTTTGTTTTTGTACCATGTGCCAGCCACGATGTTGATGTTTAAAACCAAATGCCTGCAGAGCATTCCAGCTTATTCTGCTCCTGATTAGCCAATTATAAGACAGATCTTCAGCTAATCTGACGGTAAACCTTCTAAACATCAACACGCTGGCATCATTTCGGGGGATTTTAGCAATTAGTTTAAAGCTGAACTTCTCATTCTTTTGAATGAGGCCATGGATGAAATAAAACTGTAAAAACAACAAATACAGTCATAAAATCCTGCTTTACAGAATGAGAACGACGCCGGAGCCTGTATTAGATTTGTTCTGAACTTTCTACTTTTGTAATTATTTGTATTTTTCACCAGAATTTGATGACCAAAAGTGCTGTATTAAGTTCTTTATGTGCACTTTTCAATCGTTGGTTGTGTGAGTTGGACTTTGACACTCGCCTCCACTCACCTCCCGCTCTGACGGAGTTTCTCCTGAAGTTCAGACTGATGAATTGTTTTTCCACTGGACTTTCCAATCAGGGCCCCGCCGTGGCCCAGGTGCTCAATACATCCGCGCCGGTGAAGGGAGCTCAGGGACCGCTTTTATTAAAACACCCTCGCTTGCTGCAGCGTTTAGCAGCAATTAATCAACCAACATGAGAGCCAAGGATTCTAAATAAGCAGTTTATTAATCTGTCAAAAGGTTAAAGTCGAACTTGAAGTGTTTTTCTTCCTTTGATTAAGTGGTGAGGGGTCACCGAACCAACAGACAGGAAAAACAAACTAGAAAGAAATAGTTGAAAGTAGCTATAAAAACAGTAATATATGGTATGTATCTGGTGATACTGATAATTTCATATAAACATCTTATCGACTCAACAACAGAACTTTTTTTCACAGTTAAAACTTTAGCTATTAATAATAATATTATAGTTCTGGCACTCCTGAACTAAACTGTGTGCAACATTTAGAAATAAAACACGTACATGAGCACAGCCTCAATATCTCCATTGATAAAGCTCCGATCATAAACAGCAGCCCCAGATATTCTTCTTGGGTTTTCTCTCCTCTGAGCTCAAAGCTTCTGTTATTTGTTAAAGTATTAGATTTTTATGAGTGAATAATTGAGCCAGTTTATTGGGGCTTCAGTGTTTTTCGTGGGATTTAATGACAAGAAGAGAAGTTTAGTGGCTTTGTAGTACAGTTACATAACAGTGAAAGGAAGTGAGAGTGAAATAATCCAGCCATCTGTCTGTGATATTTATGCCTTGTTGCAGTCTCAGGGGCTCCAGATCTCACTTACACCTCAGAAAATGGCTGTGTAGAAATCTGCATAAAGTTAATTTTTTTTGCAGAATGTCTTTTATTTGAAGTTGCAGGTCAGCAGTTTCCCACTGAGCCTTCAACACTTTTCCCGGTGTTGGTGAAGCCTTTTGCGAATGTCGCTTTGCCTTTTGCATGAGGAAGTGGAGTGCTGCTTTAAATCAGGCGAGGGTTTGCAATCATTCACTTCATGCTCCTCTTTCCCTTTTGTGTTTTATGCGGTCAGGTGTTTTAGATTTATGAAAGCTGACAGGATTTCGGGCCGCTCTCGTCCTCTCCTTCACTCTCTGCTCCCAGAGCCTGAAACATGTCGGTCGATCACTCACGTTCCCTCTTATGGATCCCTGTGTTTTGCATACAGTGGTGTAGTCCAGGATATCCATGGCTCCCACTGATTTTTCATTAATTGGATTATTGGTTGATGTCTGTTTACGGTGCGGCGTGAAGGCTGACGAGCCAATCAGAGGCGGCTCTTTACACGACATTTATACACTAACTGATACCTACTAAAATGATGAGCAAATATCATGAACCTGGTTGATGAATCTGAATCTGGTTGATCTAAATGAAGGCAATGATCGAGTATGTTCTTATTTCTCAAGAGAATCCAAACCTTCTGCGTTGCCTCTTTATCGGTTTTGATATAAGTTCTTAAACCATAAAGCTCCTACTTTATTGATACACTTCCTGCTCTGAAGTTCAATGAAGTTGGGAGGTGAAATCCAACCTAACAAAAAGGAAGGAACAGTTGGTTTCCTCCTGATTATTATGAGAAGTAGAGCAAAGCCCCATCGTCTGACTCATTCCTATTGATTGCATGGGCCATCATTTACTTTGGCCACAGCGATGGCTTTTCAGCCCATTACACTTTGCTCATGGTTCTTGGGTGGGAGCGGGCCGCGGCCTCCATCATCATTAACACCTGCCCACTCATTACGCTGAGCGGGGACACAGATTATGGATTCCACTATTTCTCTCCGCATCTCCCGGCCGACTAATGATTCCTGAGAAGGTCCGCCGGTCAGACCCGGGTACCGGAGTCGGACGCTCCGACAGTGGAACAAGTGTCAACGGGCTGGATTGTTTTCCACGCTGACCTTTGACACTCATTACAAAGGGGAGCGGCTCGCAGGTTAATGAGGCCTGAAGCAGGGAGTGCAGTTCATTTCTGAAAACAATGAAGTGAAACAAAGAATGTTTACTCATCTGAAACAAGGATAACCCGAGGTAGGAATTTAACCTTTGACACATAAGATAGCAGCCTAATGATGATTAATAAAAGAAAAAAAATAAATCAGAGGTTACTGAGGGTGTTTTTAAATGCGTCACACACACAAAGCTGTTGGATCTATTAGAAATTATTATTCTATTAGAAACATAATTATATAACAAAGTCAGAAAAAATGATTGGGTAATTACAATAAAGCTACTTCTTAACATCAATAATAAACAAGAATATAACTTGTTAGTTTAAAATAAAGCGCCAGTCTATTCAGAATAATATCGCCCAGGTACCATTCGGTCATATATCATCTTAAACTTCCCTCAGTCTTGATCAGAGTTCAATTTTTCTGCATTTCGAGTTCAGTCAAACTGTGTTTTGACCACTTACTCCTGCTCACTAACTTTCATTTGATTGATCGCCCCCTCCAGTCTGACTCAGGCCTGCTGCCACATGGCTCTGCGCTCTTTGAGGGAAACTGCAGCATGTAGACAATGATAGAATCCTTTACAAAATACTGTGTTATGGAGGCATCTGCCTCTTTCATCCAGGCCTATACACACCATGAACACATTGATCAAGAATTACAATGAAGCAGAATATGCAACAGTTAAACTGACCATAAGGCTCAAAATGGTGAGCATAATGTCTTAAAAGTTCCTCAACATGTTTAAGACGTTCACAGCGAAAGCAATCAGGTGAGCATCAGTGCAGGTACGCTTTATGAGACGTCAGGTTAGTTGATCCATCATGAAAATAACCATTTGAGTTACACGATCTACAAGATTTCACATTCCTTTAAGCGGAATGTTACCGTTATCACTCATTACTCGGTTCTTAGAAATAATTAAAAACATGCTGAACTTTTCATTTTAATGCCTATAATACAACTACACAATACACATCCATGGAAACTACTCTGGTTATTTATTGCAGTTTAAAAGTGATTTGATCATAAATCCAGGAATTGTTCATGGAATCAATTAACAGTATTAATTTGTATTCTTAGTGTGTGTGCTCTTATTGTCTTAGCTGCTTCATTATGTTAAAATGCTAACTGCTGATTAAAAAAAAAAAACAACTTTGGCAATTATGTTAGCACGGCTGTAGGTTGATCAGGGAGTGCAGGTGGTTAGGTGGATGTGTGGAGCCTCCGTCTGCGAGTGTGAAAACCGTCCAGCCGCATTCCAAGAAACAAAACCATTTTGAACAAAAAGGAGGAGCGAGGTAACATCAGGACACTGGGCTCGCAGGCTGAGATTAAAAAAAAGAAAAGAAAGAAAAAGAAGAAGACATTATGTGAATGATCAAGAAAGGGAAAATGTTGAGATGGGTAAGAGAAGCGACAATCGCCAAAAGACGGAAGAGAAGAGACTGACAGGGACTTTTTGTGAGATGCAGAACAAATAGCGGAAATACGCTGGAGGAGGAGTGCTCCACTCCGTTTGTCAAACATCAGATGCACGATTCCCTCACAGAGGCCAAGTTTGAAAGACAAAACTATTATTTCAAGGATCGTTTATTATTTATAACCTTGTCCACATCTTTCAAACATATTTCTGTTTCCTATTTTGCAAACATTGACCATGAAATCTGACTTTTTAATATCAAAAAACAAAACTCCAGACTGCTGCTGGGTGACCACTCTTGATTATTTAGCATTTCATCTGAAATATCTTCATTTAAAACACATTTTCAGACAGACGGAGCTTTTAATTACAGAATGTTAAAAAGAATAAGTATAAAAAGGTAGCGCACTGACACCAAAGTACGACATTATTGCAGATGTAAGTATTTGTATCAGTTACCTTCACCTTTGATCATCAGCGTTTTATTAAATACATGTGAGTATATAGAGGAAATTTTAATTAATTCTATAAAGGAAAAGTAAAAAAAAATGCATTGAAACAAAGATTTTCTCTCTGTAAAGAAAAAGAAAGGATATAATAAGCACGGCTGTATAAATCCGCCTGCACAAAATGGGCGTCTTGGTCTGGACGCTGTCTGGTGGAGTCAGGATCCAGGGAGGTGAGGCTGAGAGTCATCTGTTGCCTCAATCAATACCTTCTCGTCTCTAAACAATCGCTTGCCGAACCGACGGCCCGAGGAGTCGGGGAAATAAATGCTGGCCCTCATCTGTGTGGACTAATCCCCGCATGTTTCATTCAGCGGTCTGATGGCGGCACGTGGAGTCGCCGCAGAAGAAAAGGTCAAGCTCCAGAGATTAGCATTCCTCACAGCTAAATCCTCTGCTAAACAGAGCAACCTCTGGTCACAGCAATGCAAACGCAAATTAAATTATCTGTGTCGTCTGCTCTGATCCTTTATTGTCCTCAAGACTTTAATAATTCATGACAGAAAACACCAACTTTGGTAATTATGTTTAGATGATGAAGCTGAAAGTGCTGCAGATGATCAGTTACACTCGGTAAACAGTTTTAATGCAGATCTAACTCTCAGAAAAAAAAACCGAGGAACTGATCTCATACTTTGAGCAAAAGGAAAAACAAAGAGTAGAAAAACAGAATCCATATCCTGTTAGCAGTTGCCAGTCATCGATTGAAGACATAGTTTGACTTTCGGTGCGGTGAAGATTCAATCCCCCATCGATCCTCCCAGTGTCAAGTTCTCGTCAGGGAGGCCGGCGCCGCTTCCTGATGCCGAGCTTCGGCAGGGCAGGAGAACACATCCACACAAATTAGACAAAGGAGAGAGGAAGCAGGAGGCAGGCGGAGGTTACTCTGTGTGTGGGCAATGGAAGGGCAACTAATGTCACTAATATAACAAACAAGGAAGCAAATCAGCAGTATTGATTGTGTGGTTGGTGGTGAAGGCTGTATCACATTATGATGCCGCTGGCTGGGCGCGCACGCTCTGGACTCCGAGGCAGTCCCACCACTCACATATTTTATGCTTTAGTGCTTCGGATGATGTCTCACCTTGGTGCACATCATCGTCCACTCAGTGCAGGGTGAACCTGAGATTCAGCGTGTCGCTCGAGGTTTCAGTTTCAAGACCAAACCGGGCTGCTCTGTGAGGTTGATGGATTCAATCTCAGCTCTCCAACTGAGTTTGAACTGGTGTGCTACTTAAATCCACATGTTTGTTACCATCGTGTAGAAGACAGAAAGAACTGAGTGAACTCAAGTCCAGAATGTAGTAGCTGTCATGCATCTCCAGCTTTGGAGTGTTGTTCTTTTTCAGCATGACGGGTTTGTTTGTGCTGCTTCAGACTGCACAAATCCAAAGAAAGATACAAATATGAAACGCTGAGGTAACATGTTTATCAAGCAGAAGATGAATTTCAATCCAGATATGGGTGAATAACTTATTCATGCACAATTTTTATCAACACTGTGTTTGTTGTGTCAGAAGAACAATAATAAAGCTTTTTTTCTGTGATACTGTAGCATAATTCAATTGGCATACAGTGACATCTAGTGGTCACAGAGGATATGTGCAATTATTACTACTCAACATACAACATGGCAGGAAAAAAATGTTTTAAAGAAGTGGTGTATAATCAAATATCTGCAACATTACTAATGTGCATCACAAAAAAGTAAAGCTCTGCCTTAATTTAAACTTTAATAAGCTGAAGGATGAAAAGCAAACCCAAGAATATAAATGTATCCAAAGTTCCTTCCTGATGCCTGAAAACCCTCAGTGGACTTGTGTGGAATTCAATCACACACTGCTGAAATGTGCCTCCAAGAGTCTTAACAGATTATACAAGTAAGTTAAATCTATTTACTTATGTGAAATAAACAGCAAACACAGAAATGAGTCTTATGCACAGTAACGTCTGCTTAACGTCCTGGATTTTTATGAATCTCACCGTCTTATTCACATTATAAACACACATCCAACATTTCCCTTGCGTCCCGCGGCGGTGGCGGCGCCCTCAGTTAAGCGGAACAGACTCTGAACTGCGACGTGATGTCTCCCTCCAGTGTCCATTCATCCGGCGCCCGACACCTGCGTACGGCAGCATGGCGTCCTGGCGCCTGTCCTGTTAGTGCGGCGTTATCTGGTGTGCCGTAAACACGACCTGCCAGCGACAATAACAATTTATGTCAACCTAGTGGTGGTAACTGCAAGCAGCATATGTTGTGGTGGCTGAAATCTTCCAACTGGCACGGCGAACGGCCCGACGCTGTCAGCAGGGGCGGTAAGCACACGTTTCCCCGAGTCAGCACTCAGAGAGGCATGAAAAATCACCACTCCCAGTTTTTGCACCCTTCATCAGGGCTCCTGATCAGTGTGGAGGTTTGTTTTTGGTGAGTTGGACACATTTTGAATTCTGAATCTAACTGTGAAAAGAAGTCAGCGTGAGTTGGTCATGTGCTTATTTTTTTAGGCCCGAGCCCCTGGCCTGCCAAGGGCGAAGGGCCTATTGTTTCTGCAACACAGACAACGACTAGTCGAGCGCGCAGCGCTCGACCTCAGGCCTTTCACACTCTCAAAACACACAACGATGACAAGTCGAGCGCGCAGCGCTCGACCACAGACATCATACAACATGTCCAGACACACACACACCAACATGCTCTCACACATACGTGTGTACAAACACAAAAACGCACACACACACACGAATTTTCGAGCGCGCAGCGCTCGACCAAGGCCTTTCACACGCTCAAACGTACAAAAATGACAAGTCGAGTGCGCAGCGCTCGACCTCAGACACAGGCCAACATGTCCAGACACACACACCCCAACATGCACTCATACACACGTGTACAAATACAAAAAACGCACACACACTCTCACACACAAACATGACTTGTCAAGCGCATAGCGCTCGACCACAGGCATTCATACTCTCAAACACCTCACAGACGCGTCGGGCTTGTCGAGACCTTTCCGAAAATATATAACATGTGGGCGAAATAATGGCAGAAAAAAAAAAAGCATATTGTTTTTGCAAAAAATATTATTCTTTCTTTCTTTCTTTCTTTCTTCTTCTTCTTCTTCTTCTGCTCTTTAAACTGGAATTTGACCCCCTGAACATGCTCGAAAACTCACCAAATTTTGCACAAAATTCAGTTCCGGCGAAAAATTTTTTTTAATATGAATTTCAATATTGGGATTTAAAAATTGCCTCTACAGCGCCACCTGCAAAACCCAAAATGCATTGTGTCAATGGGAGGGGGTCCGCAAAAAACTTTGTCGTACAGCCACAAAATTTGGTATACACATGCGCGTTGTCGGGACAAACAAAAAATATTATTGTTACCCCGACCTCAAAACAGCAGGAAAGCAGCGAGCTGGGATTGAATTTTCAAAATTGCTGAGTCAGCGTTTTCCAGGACGTCGTACAAAATGTTCGTTTTGATCGTGCACTTCTCCGAATTAGCTGAAATTTGGTGGACACCATCGACACAAGTAGACAATTAAAAGTTATCCAATTCACAAATCTTCAGATCACGGTTTCCGCGTGGCAACGCCGCAAAGTTGATGTCAAATTTTGCCATTTTTTCAGTGTGATAAATGGCTGCCATTTCGACATAATGACTCCAATCCAAACCAAATTTTAAACACTGATTAATTCTTCCTTCCTGGACACATAGACAGTGACATTTTGACAATCGGCGTTACAGCGCCCCCTACAGAATTAAAATAAAATCTGTATGGGGAGTAAAATTATTAGTTTATCAGAAATGAATGGAATTTGGGAAATAATTCCTTCATGTCGTCTCGATCAAAAAAGCAAATGGTAACCATATTGTAATATCAACGGTGTTGCCGTGGCGATGGCTAAAGTTCCCCATGTTATTCTAATGGGCCCAAGTGAAAAATCTCCCATCAAATCAATTTTAACTTGTTGCCATGGAAATGTGCCAAATTTGACAAACATCAATGAAAGAACGAAATGGGGCTGGTCAGGTAAGCGGCGGGCGAGGGCCTTTTGACGCCGCTCGCGGCTTTAATATTCTTTCTTTCTTCTTCTTCTTCTTCTTCTGCTCTTTAAACACGAATTTGACCCCCTGAACATGCTCGAAAACTCACCAAATTTTGCACAAAATTCAGTTCCGGTGAAAAATTTTTTTTAATATGTGTTTCAATATTGGGATTTAAAAATTGCCTCTACAGCGCCACCTGCAAAACCCAAAATGCATTGCGTCAATGGGAGGGGGTCTGCAATAAACTTTGTCGTACATCCACAAAATTCGGTATACACATGCGCGTTGTCGGGACAAACAAAAAATATTATTATGACCCCGCCTTCAAAACAGCAGGAAAGCAGCGAGCTGGGATTGAATTTTCAAAATTGCTGAGTCAGCGTTTTCCAGGACGTCGTACAAAATGTTCGTTTTGATCGCGCGCTTCTCCGAATGAGCTGAAATTTGGTGGACACCATCTACACGAGTAGACAATTAAAAGTTATCCAATTCACAAATCTTCAGATCACGGTTTCCGCGTGGCAACGCCGCAAAGTTGATGTCAAATTTTGCCATTTTTTCAGTGTGATAAATGGCTGCCATTTCTACATAATGACTCCAATCCAAACCAAATTTTAAACACTGATTAATCCTTCCTTCCTGGATACATTGACAGTGAAATTTTCACAATCGGCATTACAGCGCCCCCTACAGAATCAAAATAAAATCTGTATGGGGAGTAAAATTATTAGTTTATCAGAAATGAATGGAATTTGGGTGATAATTCCTTCATGTCGTCCCGATCAAAAAAGCAAATGGTAACCATATTGTAATATCAACGGTGTTGCCGTGGCGATGGCTTAAGTTCCCCATGTTATCCTAATGGGCCAAAGTGAAAAATCTCCCATCAAATCAAATTTACTTGTTGCCATGGAAATGTGCCAAATTTGACAAACATCAATGAAAGAATAAAGCGGGGCGGGTCAGGCAAGCGGCGGGCGAGGGCCTTTTGACGCCGCTCGCGGCTTTAATTTCTTCTTCTTCTCTTCTTGCCAACGTTTTAGACAGATAAAACCTATAATCTGGAGAAAACATCACCCACTGCTGTGAGGAGCAGAGTAGAAGTCTCTTCTGTTCTTGGTGTTGTGAAATTAACCTCACTGATTTCTAATTTTCACAACAAAATCCATTTTCTGTCAAGCGGAGCCACTTGAGAAAAGGCAACAGGTCCTGTTGGGTGTCGGGTTTTTCCAGGGCTCTGTGTCGCTGATCCACAGGGATTCTGCTTTTCAAGCTTTTTGTCGTGTTGAAATCTAGAGTACAGGCATCAGTTCTGATCGTGAACCCGCCTCTCACACAGCCTTCGGTCTAATTTTAGGAGTGTTGGATTTTAACGTGGGTACAGTTGCTTCTGGTGTTCTCTTGTGCTTGAAGTGTATCTGAAAGGTTTGACACAGAAATGATGAATAAGGTAGTGAGAAATGAAAAGACGACGACTTACGGAGGTGAGCTTTTCACGAGAAGACGGATTTCAATGGACTTGAATTTGTGGGCTGACTGGGATTTCGTGGTGTTGTGATCTGTGCTTGAATATTTTGAATCTGAGCACTTGTCACTGCTTGGTACTGTCTATTTGCACTGAATGGTTATTCTCCGTTTTTCTTTGACACAAAAGCTTTTTCTTTTTCTCTTTTTTTTCCAAATGTGTTGGCAAGTCACTTTGTCAAACACTAACACAGATGAAATGCTTGACAACAGTGTCAAAACATGTTTGGCAGAGCAGAGAAAAAAATAAGCCCAAGTACCAAAAAAACCCACATTTACATTTTTGACTGGTGACATAAAGTCGTAGCAATACGATGAAAGAGCAACACTCCGGGCAACAAAAAAGACAGATGCTATGCTGTTTTACCAGAACATATCTTCATATAGGAGAGAAATGGTTCAGTTTCACCTGATATCGGACTCAGGTATCAGTAGCAGTGCATTTCAAATATCAATGCATTGAAGAGCAAGATACGTCTGAAAGAAAAATAGAAGAGTGAATATCAAAACACTGTCAAATCACCGAATCAGTGGAGTGAAATGAGTCCATGAGAGGCAGCTTTAAGATGTGAGGAACCATCTCCTCAGTCTTCTGTGTGAATAATCCACTTTCAGTCAGATCAAGACAACCACTTTCATGGCAATACTGGAAGCAATAGAAGATTTTTACTGATTTCAAGAAAGCATTTGATAGAATCAGTCACTCAATCCTGATCAATAAACTTCAACCATCTGGTATCAGGGGTAGTTGGGGAGTGGATATGACACTTTTTGAACAGAAAGAGAACCATGTGTTAAAATGGGACTGGACTCATCTGGAAAACCTGGTATTCCCCCTTGGGCGTCCCCCAGGGGTCTGTTTTGGGACCCAGGCTGGTCAGTGTTTATATCAATGACATATTTAGTGTAGATTTTTTTTTTTATAGATGGCACTAACATATTTTATAGTAGTGACAATCATGATGAACACATAAATATGGTTAATGCAGAATTAAATAAACTGAGAAAGTGGATGGATTAATATCATTAAATTGAAATAAGACTAAAGCAAGGACGCTTGGGGATTTCTCAATCAATTCAGAAGCACAGATAATGATGGATGGTGTGCAAATAGAAAATGTAAATGGGGAAAAAAAAATAGACATTAAATTATCATGGAAAGCCCATAACAGCAAAAATCTCCCAAAGCTTATCAGTTATAAATAACGTAAGACTATGCATAAACGGAAATGCTCTCTGTACCCTATACTGCTCCTTGGTTCTTTCATATGACACAGAATCTTGTGAAATATTGTGCATTTATTATTCTATTTTGAAGCATTTAACAAATTACTACCAAATAATGTACAAAAACTGTTCACCATACAGGTAACAGTTCCTAAATTGCAGGGATATGTAAATTTACTTAAATTTAGAACCACTCTAAAGGTTTTTGACTGTCTATAGCTGAAGCTAAGCAGGAACCGTGTGGATTTCACTCATAAGCAATGCCAAATCATCCACCGATTCCAGCTGCTGTATGAGCAAATAGTCTGGTCTCAGTATAAAGAAAGTGGGTCCTAACACTCACGTTACATTAGGAATCTGTCATGAAATGGCATGAAACTGTGTTAGTTTTTGCACATGAAGTTGTTGTGATTAGACCGTTACACTTCAGGTAGCTGATGACAGGAAGTCCAGTGGGTGATGGGACTAAACAAGTTCTTTTTTAGCATCAGGAATATTATTGCTCGAAAAAAATGAAAGGATTCTTCAGCCTAACATGATCTTATGGTCAGAGTTCTGGAGTGTTGACATTTCTTGGGCTGTGATACAGTATTTAATAATTTTATTCACCTTCACTCGCCTCCTGATCGGCTGCTCTTGTCTTATCGTGCCTGTGACGGACTGTGATCAATGGATCGATGCTCCGGGAGCGCTCGCCCTTTCCCCGACAGTTTCCAAGGACGGCGTTTCAGATGGGTCCGTGTAACAAACCATCTGGTGTGTCAGGTTCTATATTCGCAGGCCTGAGTGCTCTTTGGCTCGGCGGCGTCTCGCACAAACCGCTCGCTCGCACGGCGCTTTGCAAACTGCTCCGGCGGATCTGACGGGACTTCAGCTCATTTCATTAAAATTGGTGATTCACAGCTTCTCTGAATGTCGTTCAGGAGTTGAAAACAGGGACACACATGCTGCACATATGTTGTGGCTCCGCATCAGCTGGTCCTCTGCCACTGCAGGAAGAAATGTCCTTGTGGTCACGGAATAATTGTGGTGATGGGATAATTTTATCCATTTTAGATGCAATACGGCCAATAATCACAATGTAATAGGATATTTAAACCATTGTTGCAACATTTTGCCACAAAGCTAATTTACATTGAGCAGCATTATATGTAATAATACATATTTTTTTGTGTTAAGTTTTGTGCATTTCTCAACAATAGATGATAGTAGATAGATTACAGTACTCAAACTAAAGCACTGTCTCTGAAACATGAAATGTTTTCCATTTTCTCTACATTATTGGTGGCTGCAATCCTTTCTGTAAATGCTCAGTTATCAACCTGCATTGCAGTTTCAGTAAGTGTTCAACCTGATTATTAACTACCACTTCAAGAAATCCTGTCTGTCGTGAATAAAAAGGAAAATTCGCTAAGATGTAAATCTATGATACATGAGTTTAAGTGGCAAAAGCAACACTTTTCCGACTAAAGTGGGACAGTTTCTGCAGCTGAGGTTGATGTTAACACAATGCTGTGGTCACTGATATAATCGACAAATAGAAAGCAGGAATTTGACCAGAGAAACGTGGCAGGCAAACAGGAGGTTTGCATTTAGTTGGTTAAACAAATAAACAGTTCAGATGAGTCTGTATAAGAATAAGTTGCCAATTAGTCTTTCAAACTGCATGTATAAAACGCTCTGGTGAAACATTGTAGAGATTTCAGTGAACCAGCCTTGTTAGGACTAGCAATGACATTGTGCCAGAATATTTAGGCTGTCATTAAAAATCTATATTTTTTCCTGCGTCTGTCCGCGACAGTTTTCCAGTTGGACATCATTTACACAGAGACACAGTAGATAATACGACTCGTCACATCAGTTTCTACTTTATTGGAAAATGTTTCAAGAACTTCACGACGAAGCCTGATTCTGATTGTTCTGATGCTTATTAGTTTTTTTTTTTTTTTTTTTCACTCTTAATTAAAATTTAAGTTCGGTCAAATGAAACATTAGTCACATGATACCTCTGTAATGCACATTATGAAGATATAAATCATCCTTTTTTAGTTATATAATTGGTTTTACTTCAATTAAAACTCCAAATCAGAGTAATTGCAATTCTCTGTAGGCTTTTGACTCCTCGGGTTTAATCAGGGTTTCAGTAGTCCGATTCTAAAGCAGCCTTTCAGGTTTTCTCTATCACAGCGGACGCTTCATTGTATTTTAAGGGAATTACTCAAAGAAACTACTAATCTGTGACTTCTCACTCCGACACTCTCAAGTATTTCTTTTATCACGTCAGCCCAAAGCAGTCCACTTTGCTCGTGTTGATAAGCCGATTGATTTCTACCTCAGACGCAGGAAAAGGTGACTTTAAATGTTTTCAGCGGACAGAAACCGGCCGACTGTCGTCGAAGCGCATCGACTTCCAGACACACAACCTTGACTGACTGTGGCACTTGTCACTGACGGCGAGCGGCGCACTGTACTGACAGCGTCAGGAACACCTGTCTGGACGCTGGACGGAGAAATCAATTAGGAGGGATGCAGATAACCACCGACATTTCAGCTAACAGCACATTTCTGCTAACGGCCGGGAGATTTTTATCTCTGAGATGAATGTTGGTGCTGGAGGAGGCTTGATTGGGCTCTCCTCTTCGACGGAGAGCGCCACAGAGAGGCCCCATGATGCCACACGGTGTGCTAGAGAGCACCCCGATGGCCTCAAGTCTGACTTTATACTGTTTTTGAGGCATAATCAAAATAACCAACGGCCTGGGTCATTTCATCGGGTGTCAGCAAAGTGGATACAATCAGATAGTAGCAGATTCCTGAGGCCACTGTGCTGAACTGATAGCAGTGATTTGCATGACGCTGCAGAGATGTGATCACAGTCTGAATGTGTGATTGTTCACGGGTCACGCAGATGGACGCCGGTCCGGACGCTGATGTCCGGGACTCTGTAAAGATGCTGCTGGTCGACGCTTCTCCTCCACGGTGCTGAGGGACAAATCGGAATGTCACTTAGAGTCACATTTATTTGAGAAACATGGAATTGTAATTGTCCAGAAAGCAGCCGCCCATCTGCTCCATCGCCACCCATGAAATTAAATTCTCACCAGACTAGCTCTGTGTTGATGAGAAATGCTGCAGGTGCACGGGGGGGGGGGGGGAAAGAGAAAAGTTTCTTTTAAGTCATGCAATTAGCGGAACGATGCATTTACAGTATACATTTAATGTGTTTATCGATGTGGACTGCGGTCGCTTACTTACAGTGATGGACAGGACGCTGCTAATCGACTGTTCATCTGCTGCTTTGCTTTATCAGAGGCAGTGAGGAATAACAAACCCCTGCTTTCAAATCTTCCCCAGAGTTGTTGATATAATTGCTAAATATACTGATCCAGTCACTAAAATAACTCACTGTGATGAAAACCAGACACAGATATTCATGTTTTGAATCTGGCAGCTGCTTCTGCTCAGCTTTATATAAAAAAAAAAAATTAAAAATGAACTCACGGCCAAATAAAAAATATTTATAAGTCATGAAATTTGTTCAGTTTTGATAAAAACAAAATCTACTTCTAAAAAAATGGCTTTGTCTTATATGACCATGTTATACTTTATTTTTTTCAATATTGCTTCAAATGTTTTAATTCTCCTCATTTTAATTAGATTTTATTCAAATTGCTCCAAAAACTGTCATATAATGATATATAGTGACTCTGAAAACAGATAAGAAAAAAAAATATATGCACATATTAGTAAACACATCTTTAGAAGATACAGACACACATATATAAGAAAGTGAACCTTAACCAAACATTTTTTTGCATTTAAAGGCCTCAGAATTACTTTGAACAGAATGAATTTGTCATCGGTTTTCTCTAACGGGTCATCTGATGGTCGCAGTACTGAGACTTAATGTGGGAGCAAAGCAAAACGACAGAAACAGTGAGAAACTACACAAATGTTAAAAGAGTGCAAACTGAGGTACCGTCTCGTGCACCAGGATTCTGTCTGCATGATTCTGTGATTTATATTGGATTCATTCATCAGTAGTTGGTAAACTGATGGCCACAACACCAGGGTTTGTGTTACTTTGAGAAGGTGAAACTGTTACATCTTGAAAAAATCCAACTGAAGCAGCATGTTTTGAATAAAATATGCTCACTTTTCACCTTTACTGCTAACAGTCTGCTTTAGGTTGATCTTGTGCTGTCTCTTCAGTTAACGTTTTGCCTCTAAAATGTCAAAGAAATCCTAAATAACGTGATGACCCAGAAACGACGCTCTGCTCCTCTTCTCTTCTGCATCTCCTCCAAACGAGAAAGTTTGCAGTAGCTGTTGTTGTTGCTGAAACAATGACACGTTGGCCTGCTCGTCTGTGTTTACTCACTCTATCTGTAATGACTTGCACTGATTTGGAAATGAGTCAATTGTTTACTGAACAAAAAAAACAAAAAAAAAAGCACAATAAGTTTATCGTAGTGAATATCACAGAAAGCTTCCTTCCATCTGCAGAGTCGCTCCGTGAACCTGCTGTGAAAAAAAACCAATCTGATCAAATTAGGGCCTAATAGACCTCCAGTGGAGTGGAGTGCACCGCCAGTGCACGGTTCACTCTCCCCTCGGCGCCGTTCGCGTCAGCAGGAGTGAACTCTCTCTGCTGCTCCAGGTATCTTCGCTAAATCCTCTCCAACTGAGACGTCCAGCACAATGCAGCACTATATTTCCATAAGTCTTTTGTCTCAATCTGCTTACATGAAATCCTTTTTGATCATGTGCAATCCGTCCCCGGTACCTGGCTGCTGACCATTTTCCTCCTCACACACACACACACACACACACACACACACACACACACACACACACACACACACACACACAGTGTCCGTTTGGCGCCAAGCATGCAGCAGCAGACACGATTCTGCTTAACATTTCCAAGGCAGACAAATTGTGCTAAGATAGCAGCTGTTAGGCAGCGAGAGGCTAATCAGTTAAGTCGAACGCCGGGGATTATGCAGTCAAAGAAGAGGGTTTGTTTTTTGGTGTGTGTTTGTCACTTCCTGAACGCGGGATAATGCAGAGGACGGCACATCTGCTGCCGGTTTTGGTTCTGCGAGCTTGTTTACTCCGTCCTCGCCTTGTTATTCGCTCGCCGCTGTTTACCGCCGGCCTGGTGTGAAGGAAGCGTCCAATTAAGGGTGGATTTGGTGGCATGCGCCGTCACATCAGGGCTTCCAGGGAGGGAGAGTCCGGCCGTCTGCGTGTGGCAGGGTGTGAGGAGTCCTGGCCGGAAAATCACTTCCTTCAGCTGAATCTACTGAGAAAAACATCCCAAGTGTGCATTCGATTAAAGCGAGGAAAGATGGGAAAACTTCTCAGACGGACAGGAAGAGGTTCTGCATCACATCAGAGCCTGCAGGACCAGTTTCACCAGCAGAGCAGGTTGTACTCGATATTTAGCGGGTGGTCTTAATGTTGTGGCTGATGGTCGTGTCACACGTCTGCAAGAAAGCCTGAGATTTACTTGTGCTTGTACTAGTTGAATTTTTCTGTTCCTTTAATTAATGAAATGAGTAAGAACTCGCAGTCGTGTTAAAAGCAATCCCAGACCATCGAACGAATAACAGGACGTTTCTCTTTAATCACCTTTATTGGTACGTCTACCGAGACTTTGTGGATTCTAATCTGGAGCTGCCACGTTAAATTTAGAATATCCAATCGTTGGTTATAAATAATTCATCAGTCTTGCATGCTTTTATTTTTTTATTTTTTTTTTTTCCTCCGTCACAGTGTAGCCGGTCTGCAGCAGCATCGACCGACACGCGGAGCACAGGGAGCGGAACATGCATCGCACTAATGAGGCGCTCCGTCTCTCAATTGAGAATAAAACAACACAAAAGGACAGAAATGAAGACGGGCTCCTGTTTGACACTCCTGATGGGAATTACAGTCCGCTCCATGGCTGGCTGTGTCCCAATCACAGGGAATCCACAGTTGGTTTGAAACATGAGGCTTGTGGCCCAAACCCGTCCTGTGAGGAGATTCAACATGGAGACTCATTCCCAGCATCGCCTGTAACCCTTCTTTGACTTCCTCCTGTTGAAATTTTCTGTTTTTTTTTTTTTTTTTTTTTTTTTAAAGGGAAACACAGGCACACTTATATTCATGCACAGGTACAACATGCAAACAGCAGAGAAAAAGCTGTCACAATCAACCTGGACTTTTTCTTCATTAGTTCTCCTTCAGCAGATTGACCTCTGACCTCCGGTTTCATCATTGCTTAATGACACTCAAGTTGCCCTCTGAACTAATAACCTCTGAGTTCCCATACTCTCTGTTTTTTAATTCATGTTTCCTTTGTGGGGGGGAAATAAAATAAAGAATCAGAGAGCTGAGTTTGCTTTTCATGCATTGTGTTTTATTCTCTTTGAAGAGATGAAACGGAGGACGGGGGGGTGAAGCCTGTTCAGAGAGCTACTGCAGGCGCTATAGACTGGCAGCAGCTTTACATCAACGTGTTAATCCAGACTGTTTAGATCCGTTAATGGTCAGAATTTTGAGTAGGGTTGGTGGGTAATTGGTGGAATGGAGGGAGAACACCCCACATGACCTCTAATCACTGATTCCCAGAGATGCTTCAATCTATCACTATATTTAAGAAAACAAACCTCAAAGCTGAATGTAGTTTGACTTTCAGGTTATATTTTACTGTAATACAGAAGTAAATGTTATCTTGTGTGATAATTAGCGATGCTAAAACTGTCTGTCTGTCACCTGCTCAGGTGCAGATTCAGGTTATTAATAGTTCTGAAGAAACAGATGTTGACAAGAAGAGGAACACATTTCAAGTTCATATTAATCTGTTCAATGGAAAATAAAGAAAAATGTCTTCATGAAGGGTGATATCAGAAAATAGATACGTACTCCAATCAAAGCATGAAGACTTTTATTTCCACTTAAGTCCTGTTTTCACTGCAGGGTTTCAGATGGACAGCCTCCGTTGTGTTTTGTGTGTCCATTTACATGAGTCACTGAAAACGCGACTTTTTGAAAACGGCTCCCAATGGGGAAGGTTTGGAAAACACTCCAACTGTCTACAGTCTTACTAATGAAGAGCAACATCAGTGGCAGAAAGGAACCTTCAGCGCTGGATTAGACATCAGCCTTCATCTCTATCTCATCTGATTAACCCCCTAATTTGAATTAATAGTTCCCTCTGAGAGAAGTTTCCTCCGATTCGGTTTGTTTCTCCAGAAGTGAGCCACATGTGTTCAGTCAGTGTAGTAATAACATATATGGAGCTGCTGTGCTCCATTCGTTTAAAGTGTTGACAGTGTGACTAGAAGAACGATGCATTTAGAAAACAAGCTCCTTCTGCAGTCGGTGACAAAATATAGAAACCTGTGCTGAATAGTAGGGAGTTCAGTTCATTACTCACACACACACACTCACACACTCCTAGACACAGTGTCGCCACAAGGCCAGAAACCTCAGGTTTCTCCTCCTTGCTGTGCATGTCATTTGATCGAGCTGCGGATCGATGCAGCGCCTCTGGAATCACGTCGAGTCGAGCCTTAAAGTGAACGCCGGGCTTCGGCGGGTCTGCGTGTCGTGAGAGCGCCGGGCTGAGTAACTCCGCTGCAGAGCGTGACTCGGGCCCGGCTGGGTTCAAACCTTCCAGCCTGTTCAACTCAAACAGGAGATAAAAAGTCAGATGATTAATGCAGGAGGGAAACGCTCACGTGCGGCGGCGGAAACAAGTGTGTGTGAGAGAGAGAGGATCTTGCTGCACAGAAGAAGCTCACGGCCTGCAGGGCCTCCGTGGAGGACGGCTGGAAACACGCGAGTGAAATGAAGGGAGCGACTGGAGGCTTTGGGGAGCGATACCTGTTTACCTTTGGAAAAAAGTGAGACGGTCCCGGTTCGTGGTATTTTACGTAACAAGGACAAAAAAGACAGTGAATAAGCGGCGCAGTGAGCTGAGTCTTGTTGACAGTGTGGCCTTTTGTTCCTGGCCGAGACAGTTGCTGGATTGAATTGATCTGACTTTAGAGCCTCACCATTTATCTTGGTCAGTCATATCTGATCTGCGGCTGTCAAGTGGAGATGGGCTCCTCGGAGAAACACGCCGTTTGGAGAGCCGGCGAAGGGTCGTCTGTGCCTCCTCGCCAAAGCCGTGGCTTTTCCTCTGTCGGTCGAACACGTGTCGTTACCAGCAGGGTCAATCAGCCGTCTGAAGCACTGAATGATGGACGAGTGACGATTAGCAACAATTAACGGAGCCGTCCCGAGTTGTTCGTGGGATTTAAGGGTAAATGTAGACAAACCGGAGCAGCGATTCCTCCGTCGACATCTAACTTGTATTAAAATACAAACAGCTCGACTGGAAATACAGTAATATGGTGATGAAAAGCTCCACCGCGCTCCTCCAGCTGCCGCAGACTGCTGGTGGTCCTGGAAGCCATGTTTTCCGTGGAGATTTCCACTTTACTTCACCCCTCTCCAAGGACCCGCCTCACAAAAAAAAAAAAAAAGAAAAAGAAAGAAATGGAGTAAATAAATGAGAATAAAAGTGGAGGAGTTTAAAGATTGCTGCGGTGCTGGGAAGCCGCGAGCCGATCCCTCTGACCGTGTCTTCCGCTACCTGGGCCATTTCTAAGCCACAGATGATAATCCTCCAGGGGTCCTCATTAAGTCTTTGCTCCAATTAAGCCACACTCATTTCGCCGCTGCACAATTACTTTGTACTACAGCGAGCAAATCCTCCTACAGTGGATTAGGCTGTTCGGTGGGTGGGATGGAAATAGCAGCGGCGGCGGCGGTGGTGGTGGTGGTGCGGCGGCGGCGGAGGAAGAGGTGAGCGCTCCCTGGGTGTCAGCAGCAGGCGTGTGTCGAGCAGTTTGAGCGCACGGGAACTGTATTCCACGTGAAATTATGCTAAATTTCCAGCCATAGTGGATATGGCCTATTTAAGGAGCTCTAATGTGGCTTAGCAAGTGGAATGAGTGAGCGAGCCAATACCGCCGAACTCCAACGTCACCAGGCCTTCTGAGCTGCTCTTAAGACTGCTGGAGAGTTTTTTTTCTCTATTTCTCATAATCTACTTTTATCAGTCTCTGGTAAAAAAGTTGTCTTTACCTCTCATTGACTTCTTATTGTGCTTTTTTTTTTGCTTTTCTTTTAAAAACAAATATTGTATGAAAAACATAAAAGAATAACCAGTTTTTAAAGGATGTAAATTAGGACGGAATGAGATTAGATTGTTGGAGGTTATACTGCGTTAGTGACTGTTTTCATTTAGAAATGATGAGAAATATTCTGCACTTATTCTACCCAAACTTTATAATGAAGGGATTTCTTTTTCTCTTTCTTTTTTTAAGCAACTTTTTTGCACCGCTGCAGTCACGATCATGCTTTCTGACAGAACATGTCATCTCTAACTACACCGTGAAGAGGTGATGGCCGGCGCGGCGGCTCACCGAACGCCGCACCTGACAACCGTGTGTCAGCGAGAAACCTCACATCGTGTCAGTGTCTGTAAATGAACTCAGTTAATTCTCCGTCTTCAACTATTTTTACTCCTGAAATACCAGGATGAAGCGCTCGTTAACGGTTCATCCTGTTCCTTTGCTTTCATTTGTATGTAGTAGAAGAGAAGAGGAAACCATGGCTTTCAGTTATTATCGGTTTGGCGTCATTATGGCGAGCTGCACATGCCGCCGTCTCCCACTCATTGAACACAGGAAGCGCTGGCGCCGGCGGAGCCGCTCGGCCGTGCACGCAATAACCAACATCTGTCATTCTGGATTTCGTTGGTGAAGCACGTTGGCTTTGAAGGCTGTAAAAGTTGGACGGGTGTGATTTGTGGAGTCGCCTTGAAACTGTTGCTCGTGTGTGTCCTGACTGTGTGTGTGTCGGCCGTTTAGCCGCCGCCGCTGTCCGAGGCGGCGTCGCCGAACTGAGCGGCGCCGGCCCCGAAAGTGCTTCTCGCTCGTCTTTTCCGGCTGAAGGGACGGCGTAATGAGCCGATCCGTGGCAGCTGTTTAGGCAGAAAAATGATCAGGTTTCGACCGTGGCACGGAGACGGATCCCGTGCACGTGCCACGGTGCGCTCCGGCTAATGTTCTCCCATGGACTGACATTTCTTCAAGGATGTTCCTGCTGGATCGCCGGGCATTAGCGGGAGGCGGCTCGCTTGCCACGTCGGCTCTGATTTGTGTTTGTCTCGTTGTGTCTGCAGACCCTGGAGTAAGCGACCTGTGAGGAAGTCACACTGGGGATTTTCTGAAGGACTTCTCGAACAGCGCACGGACATCTGACACTGAGGCGCCCCGCAGGTACGCCAGCATGGACCCAGATCATCATCTCAGGAGTGAAACAAAAAAAAAAAAATAGATTTGCACATTTTATTCAAATCTCACTGACATACAGTTCCATATGATGATAGCATCTGAAAAACACATGGCTGAAGCAGCAGAGAGCCGTGTGCGTGGAGGATGAATATTCAGCCTCGTGTCACTGGACCATCTGCTCCGATGTTAAGGTCGCCTGACAGGGAAAGCTCAATTACTCCCGGTTAATAACATACCCATGATAATTACCGGGGTAATTATCATCAGTGCTTATTTAAATTCACATTTTCTGAATATACAGGAAGAAAAGTGGTTTAATATTTTATAGTTTTTGTGTTTAATGCTGTATATTCACACAGAGGAGCGAAAGGTCGAGGAACAAAAAAAGCCTTCATTATGTGTTTCTGTTTGACCTGTGTGCACCAGCTGGACAAAAAGACAAGAACTATTAGAAAGTAGATCGCACTCAAACGTGGGACAATAGGTTTAAACATCCTCTCCGGTTATGAAAACACAACCAAACCTCTATCAAATCCAATCGCAGTGAGACTATTCGACCATGTCAGTCCTTATCTGAGTTTAAATCTTCTAAATATGCGGTAATGAAGTTTTGGAATACATGTGTTTAAGACTGTATGGCTTCATAGAGATCAGGAAAAAGCTGCTGATTGTGTGTTTTCATTGATAACTCTGTCTGGAGCAGCTGAACCTCTCTCAGAGACACAATTAGAAAACAGAAACTCGAACCGGAACACACATTCCATCAAGCCGTTTGTGGGCCGACTTGATGAGTTTTTCGGAGCGGGACCGCTTTGCGACGGTTACGCTGCTTCCTGTCAAGTGCCGGTCCTCTCTGAACAGAGAGAAGCATGAAAACGGGGGATCAAAGCGAGAGGATTAAACGCGCACTCGGAGCGGTGTTGGGCCTTGCATCACGGACCGGCTCGTCTGGTTTGAATGTCAGTCTTACATCATTAATTATATTTGCAGAAGAAACACAAGAGGACAAAAGTGGACGGCTGAATCACTGCCCCGCCGTTGCCCCTCGATGCTTAACGCTTCAAAATGACATTTTCTTCCTAAAGGGCAGAGATGACAAAGAATGACTGGGAGGGTGTCAGACACATCGAGCCAGCACGCTTAAATGCACAGCCTCAAATGCCAGTGTTGCATGTTTCTGGTCCACTCTAATGGCTTTGGTTAAGTTTTCCTTTCACCATTTGCCTTTCATGTCACTTTTTCAATAAGTGCATCCAGGGAAGATGTGAGGAAGGGGGGAAAAAAAAAGACGGCTTGGAAATTAATGTGATCACACTGGGAAAGGGACTGTGGCGAACCACGTGGGGAAAGAAAATGTGTCTCTCTGTACTCCCCAGCCGCCGTGAGGCATAACACAATTAGACTTTAGATTGTTTTTTCGTCTCCCTCTGCCCATCTGATTTCTGCTCTTGCCAGACTATTCTCTTTCATCTGCTTTATTCCTCTGTATTGTCATAATGTAGCAGACCCTGAGTGCTCTCACAGATCACTGGCACAGCTTATCAGTGAAGTGGTGCCGCTTCAAATTGGGTCCCTTAATTTAGTCTTTTCTACATTCATTCTCAGGATTACACTTTCAGGGGGAGAAAGGCGTGTCGTCGTGGAGGGGAAAAGATAAACATACTCTAGGTAGAACAATGTGGGGCGGCTCACGCAGACGGAAGAACGTCGTGTTGGCGGTTCTGAAGGGAGACGGACTTCTCGGATCAGATAGGAGTGAATACGTTTCCAAGGTGATGGGGAGAGATGTGCCTCCTTTTGCTTCGCGTTTCTAAATGATCTCGCATCCCTTGGAGTAAAAATACTCTGAAAACGCCACATCTCGTGTATTTAAGGCTGTGAATTTGTTGCCAATCCAAAAGTTCATCCGGTCGGCGTTCGCGCCTGCTTTCGCCGGTCTGCTCCAAATGTTGCATCGGCTGGCGGAGCCTCGCGTCTCCATGGCAACCGAGCGTGAAAACATGGGAAGTGACATGTTTACCGAGAATTCAGGCTCAGAAGAAGATTGAAAAATTGGTTTTCCCTTCACCGTGTTTGGTTATAATGTGGCGATCTTCTGGAACGAGATACTCTGCTTTTACAGTTTCAGGATTGATTGGCTCAATCGAGCTAGCTCTCGTTCACTATCAGCACATTTACATGAGCTGATGTTATGTGATAAAAGTCCCTTTATTCTAACAACATGAATGAAAAATATGGTTCAATTCCTTAATTTATGACATAAATCATCATTTACCTGAGCTGTTATCAACTCTTCCAATCAGTCACAAATAAAGCGTTGTGATTCACCTTTCTACATGTTAATTCTGTTGAAGTTTTAGCATCACAATTCTTCAAATATCACCATATTTTCCATCATAGCAGCCAGTGCAGTGGCACATTAAAGTGTAGAGCTGAAGAGCGTGAGAGGATTTATAACACAGGACACACACACACACACACACACACACACACACACACACACACTCGGTGTCTGCATATTTCCGGCGTCAGCGTTGAAATGAGATGGCTACAGCTGTGAAGACGGTCCTGCAGAGTGCTTTAAACGCTAATTTCACTGACTTTAATGGTGATGTTTACTCAGCGACATTACGGCGGACTTGCTGTCTCACATGGATGTTTTACCATAGCCGGCCCAGCTGTCCCTGAATTTACATATCAAACAGTTTTTAGGCATTATTCATGGTTGTGAGCGTTAAAACAATATTCATCTGTGGCCACACTTTACTGGAATGAATGTAAAGGCATGATTAAGCCATTAAGGCCACATCTGCCGTCCTAATTCCTTTTTAATTTGAGGAGAACTTGGCTGTATATTGCTACAGTGGATGTGACATTTTAATTAAGCAAAGGCTGTAAAAATGATTACGGTGAGGCTGCAGAGGGCTGTTGCTCACATCACTGTAGAGAATAGCAAACAGACGTCCATTCGGGCCTCCTTTACCCAGAGATCACCCCGACCTCCCCGCCGTCTTCACCACAATCACACACACACAAATGAATCAGCTACATCACTTCATTATTATTAAATTATTGCAATCTGGGCTTTTCAGCTGAGCTCGTACATCACTTGAATTGACTCGATTCTTTGTTGTTTATTTCATTCTCGTCTTTTTTTAGTACCGCCTTTGGCATAAACAACGGGACTGGAAATAGAAGTCGATGAATTCGACACACAGAATGCTAAATTTAAAGACCACAGCACTAACTGATGGCATGAATCGTGCCGGATTGCTATCCTCCTGTGTGCTGAATGAAATGATTTGTGGCTGGCGTGGGCGACTCCGTCATCTCTCCATGAGGAAGCACACCCCGGCAGTGACGGGCTGAGCGCCTTCGGCCGTCCCAGACCAACGATTGATGACTGTAGTTTAAAATTGGTGGTTATCGGACTTTAATACCAAATTTACTGTAGTCTTTTGGCGCATTCATAACAAATTAGCTCGACAAGAACATCTGGATCAGGGTGGTAAAGACATTTTAGCTCAGGACCCACATGCAGCCCAGCGGACATTGAGCTAAGCCCCACCCCCCCAAATGCAAATGAACCAATGGCATTCAACTACCAACTTCCAGGAACTTGTTCATTCTTAGCGTGAAACTCTGCAGAAAAGCATTAGCGCTGCAGCATGTTGTCGTTTTCTTTTAAGTCATTGAGCTGATCAAACGACGTGCCTGGAGCGGCAACGAGCAGTGATGGAGGAACCAGGAAAACATCCTGTCGTTACCATGTTTATGCTTCAAAATGCTTGATCTTACACGCGGATACACACAAAGCCTTCCATTTATGTCCAGATTTCTGCATGACGTTCGCACAGGGGTGAACGTCCAGTGTTCATTCCAATGCCCTGAACATGCCGGAGTGGAAAAGCAGTTACATTAAAACAGGCACCGATGCTGCATCATGTACTCTATATTCACTTTATGTGTTGTTCATTTGAGAGCTGAGCTTGTTGGATTTGGTCGAATCAGTGAAGACATTCAGAGATCAGCACAATTTGGTTTCGTGGCTCTCTGCGCACGGGACGCAAATATCTTTAAAGCAGATATTTTTATTATGGCGATTATAACGGACGGTGTATTTCTGAGATCAGGCGTGTCATATAAATCAGCATTACTCCACTCAGAGTCGAAGACAAACAGAGAGAGACAGCGCATTAGTCTTCATCAGAGGCGGGCAGGTTTAAATCTCCGGCTCTGTTTGCTAATAAATTTAAGGTGGCAAAATGAATGATTTCCTCTTCCTCCGTCGTCTGCAGCAGCGCTGCTCCGCTCACTCACGTGTGTGCACCTCGCCACTCTGCTGAGTGTGTGTGTGTGTGTGTGTGTGTGTGTGTGTGTGTGTAGTTAATGTGTGGCAGGAGGATTTTGAAGCGAATCAATACGTAACACCTCCTCCTGAGTGGTTTACCGCGAGCCGCCTCATCTATAGTCTCTGCTGGTGTTTTCCAGCGTCGTGCTCACACACAGTTTGGAGAACATTTACAGCTCTATAATTAGTAGTTGAAGTACGTGAGTGTGTGTGTGTGTGTGTGCTTTTTTTTTTTTTTTACTCTTGATTGTAGGGTTTATGAATATGTATGTGCAGCTGACTTTTGTTAACGGTTAACTCCACACAGCTCTCACGCTAACGCCACCTTAGTGTATGGCTTGAGGCCGTAATGATAGATTATTATAATGTCATTGTAATGATACGGCTTTTCCTTGTGACATTCGACAGAATCTCATGAATTAGTTTGATTAAAAAAAGAAAATAAAAAAAAAAAGGATGGAAGGATGGAAACTAGACAATCCAGGCGACAGCAGCACTCAGCATTAGTGGCGTGCAATTACAAGCGAGCGGGGATTTGAGGATTGTGCGGAGCGTCTCTGTGCATTCCTGTCAAAGCACAGTTTGACTGCTTCAGTGAGTGGGACGTGGCAGACAAACAAAGGAGAGTGAGGACGATCCGTGTCTGTTCTGACTAATGCTGCAGAGCCGTGAGCGGCGTGGACGGCGCCGGGTCCCTCCGGTCCGCCGGGATCCGACCACAGAACGCCGTTCACACACCTGCTTAGCACTCCATTATCCCACCAACAGGCCGCCACCGACCCCCATGTGAGCGTCGATCGCCGGGGTCGGCGGCGCTTCGGACTTGTGAACTCGCTTTCGTGCGTGGTAACCACGGTAACCCATTTGTAAAACCGTGCCAGGGCCTGTCAGATCCTGGACGGCGGCCAAGATGGTTCAAGCAGATTGCTTCAAGCTGATGAGGATCATAACGATCTGGAGATTTCATTAGTTGATATGAGGCTGCCCAGCTGACAGTGGAGCAGTGGTTAGCACTGCTGTCTCACAGCGTGCCAATCCCTGGGCTGAATCTGCTCTTGGGTGTGTTGTCATGTTGTTGACACCTCGTTTTTCTTCATTACGGTTTCAGTTTCATCCATTTCCCAGCTCTTCTGTTTTTGGCATATAGTTTGAATCATTGTTCATTCCCTCCGCCAGGAGGTTATGAATCACGTCGGTTGGTTGGTTGGTTGGTCTGTTAGCAACATTATGGAAAAAGTAATGGACGGATTGCAATGAAACTTTGTGGAGAGGTGGGTCTTGGGCTAACTTAGAATCCAATACATTTTGGTGATGATCCGGATCACTGTCTGGATCCAGGAATTTTTTAAAGGATTCTCTATCATTGAGAGATAGGGCAGTTTTTCACATAGTTGGGCAGGCAAGCCGACGGGGGGCGTGCAGCATGCGGCGTGGCTTGGTGAGTGACTTGACCTGTGTCGGAGGTCTGCGCTCTCTGAGTGCCAAATTCTAGTTGTTGTTAATTTTTTGAGCATTTCCAGAGAGTCTTATTTTCCCCCGTTTCCATAGAGACGTTGCGTGAACTCTTTCCGTAAAATTGCATTCCCAGTGTCTCTGAGCGTTGTTGTCATGTAAGCGGACCCCCAAAATGCAACACAGGTTTTTAGTTTTGACTTGAAAACCGTGTGAATAGAGCGTCGGGTTGGAATCTTGAGACCTCAGATGAAGCCTCTCTGGTCGCTCTGTACGGTCCAGTTCTGCATTAATGTCGCAACAGATGTTCCATAAATGCAGCGTTTAGCCAGATGATAATGACCCAGGCTGCTTGAGCCTGGCAGAAAGTTAGAACTCCAAACGATCACTCTCTGTTTCTCGTGACTTTACAGTTTCATGAATGGTATGATAACAGTGGGAGTTAAAGTAGCATCACTTCAGTTTGCACCCTCCTGTGGCACTCTGCAAATGGGTCCACGTGCAAAATGTTTCTCTTGTGAATATCATTACTGTTTTTAATGTTACTTGAAAAATGAAAAAAAACAAAAAAACTTGATGATGATGTGCAAATGAAGATGTTTCCATAATAAATCCCTTTTGGGAGGATTTTCACTCAAAATATGAAGAGAAAACTGAATAGTAGCTCATAAAGTAGATGTAAGGATGTGTTTTGAAACATGTTTAACTGGTTCTTTCTTATTTTTGGATGCATGCAGAACCTAATGAGCCTCAGAGTGGAGGACATGTAGGAATAATAACAGCTTGACCATACTGATATGTTAACAGATGAATGGAAACAGTCTCTTACATGTGTCCCTGCAGGATTATCTCAATACAAGCTGTTTGGTGTGTTTTTTTTAAAAGAAGACAGAAGGCCTTTTGGAAACTGAGCAGGGACGCCGGCTGCTTTTAGGCTCACGTCGATGATAAAAGGCACAATTAACACCAGCTGAACGGCGAAAGATTGCCCTGATTGTTTGATTCCTGCCTGTCTCCGGACGAGCGGCGGCGCTCAGACAGATTCAGGTTGTCCTTTCCTTTCGACCGTCCGCTCGTCGTCAGTCATCGTGCAGACAGATCCGCGGCGTCTCTCAGAGCCGTGCCGCACAGCGACCTGAACCCTGCAAATGTTTACGCATGCAGAAAATGGTGGATGTGACTGAAAACGCTTCGAGTCGACGAGCGGGGCCGGCGTCTTCATCTTCACCACAGAGAGCTGTTTTTACACCTGCCGCGCCTCTTTTTTTTCTTTCCTTTTTTTTTTTTTTAGAGGATGAAATGTAAAATGTGATGCATGAAGCGAGTTCGCTGCTTCTCTTTTGACTGTTGGATCTCTCATTGAATTTCAGAAGCTCTTAACCTGCCTCTTTACGGCGACGGCAGTGCATTAAAGCTGCCATTACCGTGTTCCTGCCGGCGAGCGGAGCGCCAGACGGACTTTTCCACTGTGAATACAGCTTAATTCACACATAATGGTTCTGTAAAGTAATTACTTGACATGTTCAACAATAGTTTCCTCGTTTGAAGTTTATTTTGCAGGTAGAGATTGATCTCAAAAGCTTTAATGCAGTTTCATATGGACGCTGGGGTCAAGTGATTCACAAAGCCGCCATGTTGTGTTTTTGTTATGTTTGTTTTTTTTTTGTCCTTCTGGTTTATTAGAATAATTCATTAAGCCTCGACCTCTTTATCGCTGTGGAAATTAATCTTGAGAAATGACGGCGGCACTTTCAGGATCCAATTAGTGTGACAGACTGCTGTTGACTGTTTGTCATGTTGCACTCGGTGCACGAGGAGCCGCGAGAGCGGAGAGATCTGTCAGCGCGACCCCCCACCGGGCGCCGCCATGACGAGGCGGGCGCCTAATTTTACACAGCGCAGCGACCTAACCTGCAGAAACTCAGTAGTTTTACTACATGCGTCTGGCTGATTGGCATTCTGGACTCTGACTCTTCTCACTGTGAGGCGAGAGTGCTCACCACTTCACCACCGTAACACCAGCAGCGGCGATATCAGCCTCTTTTAAGTAGCTTCTTTTCCTGGCCTTTCCTCCAGAAAACGTGCGCTACAGGTTAACTGGTGTGTTCAAATTGTCTGTAGGGGTTAATATGACGAATGTGACTGTCGGAAAAACTGCAGAGCGAACCAGGGCGCGTCTTACCTTCAGTCAGCCGGGACCCGCTTCGGCCTCCCGAGTGGAATAAAGCCCACATTAAAAATGGATGAGTTTATACCCCGAAAGAAACAAACACGTCACCTCTCAGCTCCCCTGCCTCTCGTATTGACTGCTTGGTTTCCGTGCTACAGTCATACATGGCGTCATTTGTTGTTTTGATATTTCACTAGAAAACGAGACAGAAACATCAACAGAGAAGCTTTTCTTAGTTCAGTGTTAGAATCATGTAGAAGATGACTGATCACGTCTGTCTGACCCTCAGCAGCTTTGACCTCTTCCTGGAAAGAGGAAGGTTGGTGCAGAACAGAAGAACTTTAATAAAGTATGTTCAGAGGTCTGCGACCTGCAACTCTAGCAATTCTGTAGTGGCTCTGATAAGCATTCAAGGTAATTTTCATCTTATTTACACATCAGGACTCAACACTTGGCTAAAAAGGACTACAAAAAAAAAATAACTAAAATGAGGAAATTAGATAAAACCACCATGAATAAAGAACAATGCTCGAACAGGAAAACAACTGACTGAGGGTCAAACATGCACACCTGCTGAAGAGTGATTAAAACTATGCATGAAGTTCATTTGTAAGAGAAACATTCTGCGGCTCAGCTTGAGCTCGATTTGGTGGAAAAACCGTCTCTTCTGTTCCTGAAGGTTTCAGCCTCCTGGACTCTGTGCTGTATCTAATGAGGGGCGGGAGCGCCTGGCGGTAAACATCAGACCTGCAGCTCGGGACTGCACTCGGCCCCCCCGCCCCCCACGGAGGCCTTTTCACCGCGGGGTCATCGCAGCGCAGCGAGAGACCGCCGGTGCAGATGAGACGGGTCCGCCTGTAAATAAAAAGAAGAATAAAAAACACCTTAAATCTCCTCTTAGCGGGACCGTTCGTGGCCCCCCTTTAGTCAGAGCTTCCATCTTAAACCGTCCGCTCAGTAACTCAATTGCGGCCTTATCTCGGGCACATGGGTGAGATTTAAAGTGAGGTGGGAGAGCTCGCTCTGCGGGGCGCATCCCACCGGCCACACTGTAAAGAAACACAGCGGACCCCCGTCGGCCGCGCCTTTGAGAGATTACCATGAAGATGGGCATTAATAACACGGCGCAGCGTGCCACCGCCCATGTTTTATTGATGGGTGCCGCACAGGCGTTTCAGACGCCGAGTGCTGCAGACCGCTTTCAGGCACCAGTAGGACGACACGTCGCGCTGGGAAATGGAAGACCCGCGTCTCTTCGCCACATTGATTTTTCTTAATACTTCCACTATAAATAGAAGCTTTGTGGGGTTTAACCCACGATCAGAATGAGGGAGTGTTTGGAGATATAAGCGCAGCCTCACACTGAATGATTAATGCTTCATATCCGCCGTTTTTTGGCTTCAGTCACGAGTGGAAACATCCGGGCTCGGCCCTGCGTTCGGTCGGCGGTCGCAGAGCCTCCTCACTGCGCAGAGCAAGCAGAGCAGCGGAGAGCAAATACATCTCCGCAAACATGAAGACAAATACAACGGCAGACAAACAGCGAGTCGAACAAACGGACGATGACAACAAACAAGTTGGCCAAATCATGTCAAACGGGGAAACCAAAGGAATATAAAGGGCAGCAAAGAGCCGCGTGGAGCCAGACCAGACCGTTTATTCATTCTTCATTCTGCACAGCCACTAATGCAAGATCCAGACGTATAAATACAGGCAGGATTGAAGGGGTAAATAAATAAAAAATAAATAAATGAATGAATGGGGAATAAATTGAAAACAGGGGCGAGGCAGAGAGAGAACTTCAAGCGAAGGAAATACATATCTGGCGTCAGGACAGATTACTGCAAACATGAGTCTCTTTTCCTCCGAGAATTCATAATCACTGCTTTTTGTCCTGTGAAGGAGGAGGAGCATCGTTTCCTCAACACTTAATTAATCGGCTCTGATCAGGCGGTTGCAGTAGAAAAATCTCACAACATCCTCAATGTGCATCAACTGGATTTCAACGGGAACTTGATACAAGACATTATTTAACTTTGGACACACAAAAAAAATAGAAATTTATTTAAAAAAATATATATTCCAAGCAGTGTGTGCATACAAGCATTTCAAAAAGACAGCAGCAGACCACTCAAAACAAGATTTTGTCAAATTTTGTTAATTTATGTCAACAAATTTATTGAAACTGAGTTTTTTAATAAATATTTAGAAAGATGACAGTGATGTAGAAATGACGAACTTACGTTATACGAAAAGGTATATACCTTTTTTCAATGTAAGTAATTTCATCATTGTCTCCACATCATCCAGTCGGCCTGAGACGAGATCAGTGCATAGAAGCAACTGAGGAAAGACATAAATCCACAAAACTCAGGAAAGTCGTTGGAAAGCTGCAGCGAAGTCGACCAGCCAGTCACCGAAGTCTCGTCAAACGACTTTTAATGGGTAAAACTCGGCGGATGACGTCAGACGGTGAGCGGCGGTCCAATATTTCTGTTTATATCTCCTCCTTGGATACACACCCCCAGAGCAAATGTGATGAATCCAGCTATGAACTCCATGAGAGAACATAATGATTTGTGTTTAGATAAGTGTGTGTGTGTGTGTGCTCGCTGAGCTGTTTGCGATGGTTTCCGCCCCCCTGCGGAGCCACAAAGGTTGAGAGCAGACTACGGAAAATGTTGGTTTGCCGGCAGTAAAATCTGCGAGGACTCGTCTTCCCGAGAGTCAACAGAGGAGCCGTGTTTGGATGAAAAGTCTCCTCATTGGGGGGGGGGGGGAGACAGAAATGACAGGCCTCAGTGGTAACAGCAGAGAGCTGGAAGGTGGCGCCGACATCCTCCGCATCCCCCTGACCTCTGACCTCTGACTTCACGCAGTCTCTCTGTGTCCAGGCAGACATCATCCGGGTCACGGAAACACAAATGTCAGGCATATGAGAGGAGCTGCGATTTGGATGCAGGGGGACAAACACCCTCCCGTCGCTTCTTCTCCAGCTCTCCCTCCATTTTTTGATCTGTTCTCCCCTCCCCTCCCCCGCCTCGCCGCCGTGGCACACACACACACATGACCTGTCCACTCGTTTGCGGCGAGCGTGGCGGTAATGCTGTGTGGCAGTTTGCTGAGGACAATGGCCAGCGGGTGTTTTGTGATGTAATGATCCCTGCCACCGCCTCCCCGCTGCCCGCGGTCGGCCGAGGCGAGAGCGGGACGGAAGGTAGCGTGCAGAAGGAGGCACGCCGCACGCCGCACGCCAACGAACGCAAGCCGGAGAAGACTCCCGCCGTCCGGACCGGACCGCGGACGCCCCGGCGGCGAGCGCTCGTGTGGGAATGTCTTTCGGCACAGGAGTGTGAAACCAGGCTGTTCTGGAAAAGGGCACGCGTGCTCGCCCAGCGTTCGGTTGTTAATTAAATGTCACTCTGGTTTTTAATTGTGAAACAGCGCGGCGGCAGAGAGTCTGTCGAAGCCGCGTCACGTTTCTCCGCTCTGCAGAATCTTCTCCAGACGTCAGCCGGAAGGGAGAGGATCTCATATGTTGTTTTAGTTTCTATCCTTTCGAAAAATCGATCAAATTTAGCTTTGAATATTGTCTGTTTGACCAATTTTCTTAACATGGGTGTCAAACATAAGGCTCAGGGGCCAAAAACGAGCCCGTAAGAGGCTCCAATATGGTCGATCACGCAAATTATAAAGATTTCAAAGAAAATATTGGTTTTTGATTTTTTTTTTCTTTTTTTTTTTAATAATATTGTAAAAGTAGCCAGTGCAGCACAATATTGAAACCCGAGCTAAAATATCGCTGCTCCTGCCATGAAAGCTACAAAACTAGCATTAGCCTCAAAGGAATGCTGTCAGAATGTAAAAACACCCATAATCCAACAGCTATAGTATTTTTTTTGTTTTGGAAAATGTTGCTGTATTTTCCAACAGAAGGTTTCATTAAAACTGGCTTCATGTTAAAAAAAACAAAAAACAACCTAAATTACTATTTAGTTTGTCAAGTAAGACATTATTGGAGTATTGCTACGTCTTCTTGAAAGATGAATCATTACCGGCTTCTCTTTTTGGAATAGTTAGTCGGGAAGAGCTAACTTTTTCACCTTCCAGTCGTGTTTATCCGGCACATATTACTCAGCACTGCACAAACACGGCGTGTCAACAAATGTGGAAGCAGATGAGCAGAGTTAAGGAGGCACAGATGATCTGGGGCTGGGCACGTAAACAAACCCAGTGTGAAAACAGTCCGAGGAGCTGCTGTCGGGTCGTTTGTGGTCAAGACCTCTGCTGATTCTGTGTGAGCTGCAGCTGTGTAGCCTATAGCTGTTGATTCAACTCGTATTTAGCTCTATTGTGTCTGTGATCCCGTGTGTCTGCTATCATATGCTGCAGATATGGAGGATAAGCCGCGAAGGTAAATGTGCATTCAAGACTCAGACTGTTTTTGTTGTTTTTCATTTTCCCCGGCACAACCCGAGGTTAATTCCAGCTGCCAACATGGATTGTCCATAAAAACGCACAAACAGATCTGGAAAAAAAACAAAGAAAAAAAATATCAGGAAAATGTTAGTAAATTGTGTGTCAGTCATGGAGAATGTGCTCGTGGCTTTAGTGCTTCAGAAGGAGCTGATCTGAAATAGATGGGAAAGTGGGAGAAATGCACAATCTGACAGTTTCCAGCTTTGTTACATTAAAAAAAAACAGTCTGGAGGAGTGTGAGATCCATTTCTGCAGTGCATCCGCTTCTTTTTGGAGCCACCAAATTTAAAAAAAAAAAAAAAGGTATAATTTCACTTTTTCAATGGGAGAACACAATCTGCAGAATAAAAACCCACCAGTAGAAGACCTCTGCACTTGGAATGGGATGTCGTGAAGAAACCGCTGTTGTTATTGCCACGTGCAGATCGGGTGACCACCTTTCGGTGAGTCCGAGCCCGGCTGTCATGTAAATCGACCCTGAGAAGGCGGCGGGGTGCCGTCGTCTCCCGGGGACGCCGCAGTCCTGCACGCCCCAATCAAAATCTGCTCAAACTCAAACACGTCTAATAGGAGAGAAATCGTCAGTAATTAAAATGTACATCAGAACTTCTTGTTGAAAATACACCACAGGCTGCTCTTCCATCTGTTAATTACTCTACGAGTGGCTTGTTAAGTGAGTGCCTTGGCAGTGTGCTCATTTCAAATACATTCGGCTGATGAGCAGAACTTCAGTGATGAGCGTTCAGATCCGTGTTTGTTAAAGCCAAATCGGATGCGTTTCCTTAAAATGTGTCCCGTCTCTCTGGCTGCAGAGATTCCATGTTTGATGAAGGATGTTCGACCATTAGCACCTCGTGGAGGTTTGTTTTCTCATTTCTACTGCTAAACACGGGCTACATCGCACCACTAAATTAATATCTGTCTTCAGCAGCAGTGGGAAAACTCTGGACGCTACCTTGTAGGAGACGTTTGCGATATGTTTCTAGGGCATCAGTTTGTGTAAATGCATGCTCGTAAAATTCGTCCTAGAGCTGGATTACAGAGGAAATATAATAGTAATGTCAGCAAGCCGTGTTTGTATTGAGGATAGCAGTGTTTTCAGCATTAATTGTCTCATCTTTGATAGTTTTATCTCTGTGCTTCGGCTTCATGGCCGCTAATGCAGACTTTTCTAAGTGCTCATCCATCATGGTGTCAGGATCGTGCTGAGTCAATGCTCCCAGTACAAATTATTCCTGTTATGTTCCTACTGCTGTGCAGCGTCACGTGTCACTGATTACATTTCAAATTGTTTCAAATTGCAGATCAGGATAATAGTGGAATCCGTGTTTTTGGGGCTGTAGTGTAAGTTTCACTCAGAGCAGATGTCCTCCGACACACACCCTGAGTCACTGCGTCTCATGTTTGTTGTTGTTTTTTTTATTGTATTTTGTTCGATGATCAGTCCAGATTGGACATTCGGAAATCATTTATTTAGTTTTTATTAACCAAAAGAACAGTTAGGCGTTATTTTCTTCTTCTTCTTTGTTTTTTTAATTCAGAAAAGTATCACATTTACGTGGTTTTGAAAACGACGTCTGCTTCCAAGGACGTGGCAAAAACTGTACAAATGATGCAGTTAGCATGCCGGGCCACTAGTTGGTGCTGTTGGTTTGTGTTTGTAAAGAAATAACACACACGATAAAGACAACAAGACGGGAAGGAGGCCGAGCCCGTGAAGGAGGCGGCCAAGAAGCGCAGGAAGAAGATTCTTCCTCATTAACAATGAGAGAACACGGACATTCATATGGACAGAACACCAAGATGGAGCGTTGTCAATTGCAAAACTGACAAGTCCAGGAGAATCTGGACTGGGATCAGGACCAAGAGAATCTGGTCTCTAAAGTCTCAAAGCTCTTCTTTTGGTTTTCTGTGTTCATCAGAAGCAGATCAGTGGTGTTTTGGCTTCCAGGTCTCTGGTTACACAACCGTTCATCGCTTCACAATGAGGTCTGATTGCAGCGATTCACCCTCACAATTAGTCGGGCTCTTTCTGTTTCTCGCCATCGACTCGCCGACAGCATGTTTGCGCGCTTTCATCCGGCCATCTCCCGGTGAAGCCTGCTCGCCCACTCGCTCCCCTCTCCGCTGAAGAAAGGGTTTCGTCAGCGCTGCCAAGCTCGCGCTGCACGGGCGTGAAAACGTATCGCAGGGAGCGCCGGCGCTCCAGAGAGGAGAGGACAGGGTGACGTCTTCATCGGGCCCGTGCTAATTGAGCTGCTGCCTCGATCCACAGCTGAGGAAACATGAGGATCCGGAAGCGGGGCTGAAGTGGGTCGCCCTCCTGTGCAAGGGTTTGTGGTTTGATTCCCATTTCGCTCTGTCAGGGTGACACTGAAACTCAGTTTTCACCAAAGGTGAGCCTAGCAGCTGTTTGAGTGTGTGTGTGAGTGTGTGTCAGACAGACACACACACACACAAACACACACACACACACACACACACACACACACGCTCAGTCTTGTATTTCTATCCTTGTGGGGACCGTCCATTGACTCCCATTCATGTGTAGCCCCTAACCCTGACCCTTACCCTAACCCTAACCCACACCACAACAAAGCCTAACCCTAAAGAAATGTTTTTGCACTTTTACTTTTTTCAGTAACAACAACATGGTCAAGAAAACACTGTTTCTCCTACTTAGGACCGGAAAAAGGTCCCCACAAGGCACGTCGTTCCACGTTTTGCTATCCTTGTGGGGACATTTGGCCCTAACAAGGATAGAAATACGAGAACACACACACACACACACACACACACACACACACACACAGTGAATGTGTGAGTCCACGTTGCTCATTTGTCATGAACTGCGGCGTCTCTTCTCTTTTCACGTGGATTTATTTATCTTCATTATGTTGATGTGTTGATGGCCGCACCGTGGCGCAGTGGTTAGGACCTTCTTCCTCCCAAGGTCAAAAAAACATGCATATCAGGTGAACTGGTCACCCTAAATTGACCTCAGGTGTGAATGTGAGTGTGAGTGGTTGTTCGTCCATATGTGTCAGCCCTGCGACAGACTGGCGAACTGTCCAGGTTAAACCCCGCCCTCGCCCGAAGTAGCTGGGATTGGCCCCGGCTCCCGCGACCCTGAAAAGGATGAAGCGGCTAAGAAAATGGATGCATGGCATTATGTTGATGACAAACAACAAGATAAAGAAATCCAAGCAAACCTTCTCGTCACATTAAACAACAGCTATAATTGAGTATTGATATTTTGATAAGAATCAACCATTTCGGGATTTTTTTTTTTCAGTTTTTCCCTGAACAGTCTTTTGAGGTCAATCCGTCCTTTCTTCTTTGAAGCTCTTCTTTCTCCAGCAATTTACTGCTTTATATATTTATTTGCAGCAGATGAGAATCACACCTCTCTGAGAAAGCCTCCATCTTTATTTTAGTGTATTTAAATTATTAAATGCATAATTCAACGGTCTTTACACCTCTGCTGTGGCTTTTCACACAACTCCCACAATCCTCTAAACACAGTCAGGAAGAGTGGCCCTGGTCCTGCAGAGGTTTTCAACTCCCTTATTTAAATGATTTATTTTGGGCCTCAGAGTTAACTCCAACTCGAACACGTCAACTAAACCACTGGATTCAAACCACTGATTCCTCTCTGTGAGTGCGAAGTTCATTTTAATTCAGTTTCCTTTCACTTAATTGTGACGATCTTGGGGAGTAAACCTTCATGAGTCGCTGTCTCCTTCATCATTTGTCCTCCTGTCCTCTTTTCAACGTGTCATTAGCATATGAAACACACCGAGTGCTGCTGAACTGCATGAGGGTGCTACAAAAACACAAAAATAGCATAAAACGAGGTATCGCTTCTTACTACCGCTGTATGTGTGGCGTCCATCAGGCTGCTGCAGGTGTGTTTTACTTTACTCTCTGTTAACTGAACTCTCTGTAGAGTTCTTTCCCCTGTAGCCTCCCTGCACATGCATGTTGTCTGAAATGTGATGGTATAATGAGTCAGGGCAGTGTGCAGCATCCTGGATGTTTGCAGTGCAGTTGTAAACAGATTTAATCTATCGCCTGCAGGAGATTAATGACTACCAGCTCAGTTAAATAGATCTAATTGTAATGACAATAATTGCAGTTTGAATCGGTTGCAAAACGCACTGCATCAGCTACGAGCGAGTTAGCTTCACGTGTGCAGGCCGAGGAGGAGGAGGAGGAGGAGGAGGAGGAGGAGGAGGAATGTCCCCCTTAATGAAAGCCATTCCGCTCAGTTCAACACACACATTGACTCCATCGATCCGGCTTTTGTTACACTGCTGATTTCAGTTCAGTTTTCCATAAGTCTACCCTCTGACTCGGTGGTCCCTCATCTTTTCTCTTAGAGAACCTCATAGAGATGAAACAGTGATGTTCCATGAACTGTTTACCTTCTGTTAGCATCATGACATTCACGCAAACTCAAACTCCTTTTTAAAAATTTACGTACAGAGTGCATAGATCTAACTGAAGACCAAAATTCAATATAAAACCAACAGAAATTCAATGGCAAACTAACATTCAACAGAAAAGCAGGTTGTGAACCATTGCACTCGAAAACCAACAGAAATCCAGCAGCCAGACCTCATCTTAACATCACAGAGAAGCTGAAGCTGGTGGACACGCCCACTCTCACAGGATTGACAAGTGTAAATTGAATTTTGACAACCTTGAAGCAGGCGAGGAACCTCCAGAGAGCAGAGCAAACAGATTTCACATACCAAGAACATGTGAGATGCTCCATACCGAGTGGAGACGGTAATCCAATCACAGCATTTCCATTCATTCATTAAAGCCATTTAAATCTCTCAGAGACGGAGCGAAGTTCTCCATCTGCACGCTGGAATTAGTAAATTGAAGACACTTCATGTGAAATGAGACTAATGCAGCTCAGAACTTTGTAGATGCTCAGGGATCAATTATCCAAGTAAAGCTGCTGCGGCCTTGATGAAATGGATTCAGTCATTTGCATCAGTCGTTATGCTTTCGGCATTGTTATTTCTGGATTAGCCTTCTTTTCGGTGCACTTTAATATGTTGCTTATAGCATGCCTTATCAAGTGGATCAATACCCCGAGACCCCCGGGATGATCGTTAAGCCCCCTTTCCTGACGTGTTGGTGCGGCAGTGACAAATGTCAACTGCTGGAAATCGCCTCGCCGTTTTGACAATAAGGACTAACGGTGATGAACGAGCAGAGCCGGTCTCGCCTCCGTGTTTAATGAACAGCGTGATTTGGGATTACACACCTTCCGACCTCTGAAGCTGCGAAGCAGCGGCCTCTAACAGGAAAAGGCTTGGGCGTCGTGGAGGACCGTTTTGGTTGCGTGCCGCTCATCTGGCACTCCTTCCTAATTACCCTTATTGGATTCATTATTTATTTGCTCTGTTGAACCTGCTTAACCTTGCTGCCCTTGAGCGAAAATGATTTAAAAGGTAATAGGGAGTCAGCTGAGACCTCCACCTGTGGGAGGACTACCGAGTTCGTTTCACCTTTTTCAAAAGTCATCAAGTGGAATTAATCAAAGTTTGAGGAGCGAGCGACGAAACATAAATGATGTTATGATTCCAGCGTGATTAAAGCGCTTCGTTCTTTTCTGAGGTCACTCAACGGGCATATTAACATTCATTATATTTGCTCAAGGTGATATTTAAAAAATAATGCCAGTTCTGGCAAATATATTTCCAATTCCTTTTACTGATTTAATTCAAGCATCCCATGTATTCTTCATACCGCTATGCAAAATGCCAAATCAGCGTTCCCTGACCGCCGCGCCGTCGTGTCCCTGTTCAGGTCCCGCATTGACATTTCTATCATGCGGCGTGATGGCGCCCATCAAACCGTCCCACCATCCAATTCATACACATCACACAAGCGCGCTTTTGGCAAAATCTCATTAAAGTTTGACAGATGGGAAATGTATTCCTCCAACAGCCATGAAAAATATTATCACTGCATCCGTTCAAGGTCTTTATTAAAGCACGACAATGTGAAGCACGTCGTTTTGGAGTCACATCCAGGTGGCTTTCACCTGCATTGAATTATATCATTTTTATTAAGATGACTTGCTGTGATATTTAAACAGGTCGTGACAGCCTTAAATGATGAAACATAACTGCAATATCCAGTTCATTTCAAGCTAAGGTGTTAAATGTCATTCCTCTTTTATGTTTCTGCGCCACAGCATGCAGTGCAGGCAGAAGCTCCCGGGTTACGGACAGGTCACAGAGTACGGCTGCATGATAGATTTCACCCACATCACACACTAGACTACAGCTCAAATCTACATGCAATGTTTTTCTTTTAAACCAGACCACAATATCAGCTTAGCTATAGTGCTACGTAGACGTTTTACATTGATTTCCACACGTTAAGGTTCGATAACCAGGAGCTGACATCACGGAGGAAACGATACTACGCTCTTCACAGTGAGAGGAGGAGGTTTCCACTGAAAATTCATAGATTTTGCATTTTAATGTCACAAAAGTTTCACATTTTACATGTTAATATTTTGAACATGAAGGCAAAGGATGAAATCCGGCTCGTTTGATTGGTGCAGACTGAAACGCGAAGCCGTGCTAGCAGCTAGCAGCTAACAGCTAACGGCTAACCACAAGCAACCATGATTTATACTTCTCTGACCATCTATCAGTGAGTGGTGGAGACAATTCAAGCAACTGAAGGGCACGAAAAGCGAAGCAGAGGTTGCTGTTTTTTTTGTAGGACAGGTAATTATTTGTTTTGCTTCGAAGGGATTTGGAATTTTCATGAATTATGCAACGGCTGCCATTTGTCGAGTCCCCTCCGACCTGCTCAGATGCAAGTTCAAGTGTGGCTTTGAATGGAGGATTTACGGGAAGGGGGAGGAACTAAGAGGAGGTATCATTTTCAAATCTTGCAAACTTTCAAGCCAGTTTTCCAACACTGCCAACTCCAACTTTAAATGCTTTATCTTTCTCCTCACTGGGAGTGAATGTACTGGTTTAGAAGCTGGTCCTCATCCAAGATGGCAGCCATGCTGATACATCAGCTCCGAGAGGCAGTCAACGAGATATCTACCTCTGTATGTCAGTCTACTTCTATATGCCTATATCCTGTGCTGCAGGATTGTGACCTGTCTGGAAACTCAGAATAAATGAGGTGATTGTTCAAAGTGAGGCTGCATTATAGAAGATCATCAGATCGCGGCTCTGTTCAGACTGTCAAAAGAAATCAGATATGGGTCGGATATCAAAAAAAAAAAGTCATATTTGAGGGGGCTTTGGGCTGTAGTGCGAACAAAGCCTCTCTGTGTCTGATCCTGATCGTTACTGTCTTGTTCGAAAGATAAAAGTCACATTTGTCTGGAATAAACAGTTACGCTAAAAAAAGCCAAAGTCAGTCATTAAAAAGTCCCCCGTCATTTAAATAACACACAGAACATCCTTCGGACAATAGAAAGCTCTCATTTGTGTCAGATCCAGGAAGTCACCCACTGCCGGATTTGTAGACTGACATTGAATTGCCAGAATGAAAGGGGGCCAAAAAAGTGAAAATACATAGAAATGAGTTTGAAGCCCTGAACATGGAACACCTATCAGCTCCACTCCATTGGGCAAATGTGTCTGTTTACTCCCAGTCCTTGAAGGGATGTGCTTTTGAGTTCGCCAGCTACTGGAACACATCTCATGGCCACATTTCTCTTTGGTTGCCATGGTGTTGTCGGCAGAACTCACTGGATCGTAATGATCTTTTCTGCACACCTTTAGCATCCAGCTCACTCTGGAGGCGCCCATCTGTGTGTGTGTGTGTGTGTGTGTGTGTGTGTGTGTGTGTGTGTGTGTGTGTGTGTGTGTGTGTGTGTGTGTGTGTGTGTGTGTGTGTATGTGTGTGTGTTTGTGTCTTCAGAATGGAACCGGGACCTTTACCGGCACTTTTTAAGAAACAAGGCTGAGAAAAATAAAATTAAAATTTATCAGATCGCCACACCCACAGGCCAGCCGGAGCAGCATTATTTATTTAATATGTTGGTCCTGCTCCTCCACAGATGCCTTATTAATGATTCATGAGCTAATTCATACAGTAAATAACAAAAGGCAAAACCGTCCACCCATACATTAGGAGCTTAGCCAAACATTGCACAATACCTGCCGCGAACCCCTGCATGGGATATTTCCTCATAAAGGATTCATGCAGAATCTCACAGACAGACATTTATTTAGCTTCAAATGCAAAAGACTCTTTCTTTTTTTTTTTTTTTTCCCCCCTCATCTCCTCTCTGTGTACTTCATACAGCTAGCAGCTAATTAGCATGAGGAAATAGCCTGCAAGATGCGTCCTTTTTATTGTGCTGTGAGGACTCTGAAGGAGAGTCGGTCGTCGACTTCTCATTAGCACCGACTGTGATTCTGTGGCAAATCAGTCGGGTTTGCTGTGAAAGGCGAGAAAATGTATTCAAATCAAAATGAATTATGAAGTAGCCCTGGAAAATTGGGGTCAGTGATGGATCTGTTTGATTCCCCCTTTTTTTTTTTTTTTTTTTTTCCCCTCTCTCTCACTCTCGCCTCTCCGGCAGCTGTATGTCTTTAAAACTGATTTGAAATCCAAATCTGGTGGAAGTGGTGCAGCGCCAAACATCACGGTCATTTGGGGGGAAAAACAGCAGTGGACTGGGGTTTTTGTATAAATTGAAGGAGTTTTCTCAAAAGTCAAAGCGGAAGGCTGAGCAGGTGCGTTTCTCCTCAAAACAGGATGTTTAATCTTATAGTCTAAATCAGGGCTGTCAAACACGTTTAGTTCAGGAGCACAAACGGCCCAGTTTCATCTCGACTGGGCCGCTCTGGTGAAGTAGTGCCGTAAAAACATTGAATTTAAACTTTTAAAGCTTTTCTTTGTTGTGGCGCAGACAGGACGTGATGAAAATGTTAATATTTTCACAATTACTCCCCAAAATGAATCCAGTCTCAAACATAAAGCCATTCCTGGTTTTGGCCCAGGCGTTTTGCGTCAGACCTCTGTTCGACCCACACTTCCACCAGAATAAATGATCGAGAAACAAGTCACTGACTAGTTACTCATCTAGACTTTAACTAGCTGTTTACTGAGAGGTGGTGAGAAATGAACCTCCACTGAAGAATCCTGCTTTCAGACAAACAGACCACGTCCTTCCACAAGTTAGTATTCAAACAGCCGTGTAAGCAATAAATCATTTAAACGTATTTAATTACATCCCAGCAAAAGGAGCGGGATGACTGTGTTTGGGTAACTCTCACGTTATTGTGTTCAAAGTATTTGCGGTGAGGGGAATTCATGTCACAAATTATTGCATTCTATGTCCAACATATCAATTTGTTCATCCGGCGATGAGATTTAAAATGTCAGATAATAAGAAAGAAAGGCCAGGAGCGATTTAAAAGCATTGTTACTACTGCATCAGTGGGTGGGTTGTAGATTTTAGCGGTAATGTATTATCAAGTGGTTTGTTAAAACTGAAAATACCTGTAATTGCTCATGTGCCATTTTCAAAGTCACTCTGGTAATTATAGATCTGGAGAAATTGAAATTGAGCTGAACTGCTCGGTGGTTATTGTCTGAGCGAGCGCCGTTTCAGCAGAATCCATAAAAGAGACGCCGCGTGGAGCCGGGCAGGAGGTCTGCAACAATCAGAGCTCGTGACCCGACGGTGGAATAAGCAGCCGGCGCGTCCACCTCAACTCTTCCCCCATCATTCAGGCGTGGAACCACCTCCAGTCTTCTGTTCCTACTCTCAACTGGAAGTTATGGAGACGTACGGAAAGGAACAAGAGTTTCCACTCCCGCTGCCAATTAGCTGCCAGGCACGGTGTCACTTTTCATTTGTAATCATTATGTGTATTTGCAAGAGTAATGAGAGAGAAATACAACAGGTGAGGCACTCCCTCAATGCCGCGGATGATAAAGTTGCAGCTCGACGTCTCTGATTACAAACCATTAAATAGAAATGGAGGCAGGTTGCAGCCAATCGCATCCATCATTAGAAGAGAGCGTGAACTCCTGCAGCAGGTCCCGGCTCCTCCATCAAAATTAGAGCTCATTACATTATGTAGGCATCAACAAACGGCATAAAATGTCATTAACACGCAGTAAATTTCATTTAAAGAGATAATTACCTCAAGAGCTTAATCCGGTGCAGTATTTTTATACATGTCGCCTTGGAAACGGCGGTAAAGTGGGTTAAAAACATTTGGTAATCCAAACCAAGCACCTCACTGAAGACATCTGGGTGAAAATGTGCAGAAATACAGTTGATAAATGTGCCTGAGTTACACAACTATTGATTAAAACAATCACTACTGCATACATTCTTCTTTATTTTGCAATTTAATTTTCATATTAAACTATGGACAAATGACATCTACTGTATTTGTAGTAATTAAAATAAATGACGCTATTTCTATCGCAACACAAAACGGAATAGTCCGTCATGATTAACTGGCTGACAGATCCGGCTTGACTCATTCGCGAGCCTGAGAGCTACATACAGTTTCTTTTCATTTCTAAGATACAATGATTTCAGCAATTACAATTAGAGTCACTCACTGAGGAGTGTTGGGAAAATAACTTTAAATTAATCCGAGTGTTGGACGGCATTGTGCTGCTAATAGACTCCTCGTTGCTTATTGTGTTTTTCTTGTAATGAAAGCACACACACAGAAAACGATACGTTATGAACTTTAACCTCGTTTCCACAGAGATGGAGATGTTTGAACAGTTCCACCGTGTAAAGGTGTTTTCAAAAAGTTGTGTTTTCAGTGGCTCTGAGTCTCAAAACGTAGCAAACGTTTCTGTTTCTACTTGAAAACATTGTGAACAACCTTTTTTTGTCTTGTGTTTCTGTCAGTCACTGTGTGAAACTTTAAAATGATGTCTTATCTCATTAAAGCACGCGTCTTTAATAAAAATAAAAAATAAAAAAATAGAAAAGAAAATCTTTCACAACTTTTGTTTTTTATTTCCTTTGGGTCCCAGGCTGATTCCACTAATATCCATCTGGAAGGTATGGAATGTCCAGCAGGTGTGTGAGGGTGGGCTCGTCCTCCCACGCCGTGAAAACTCTTCTCTAGATGTCAGAAGAAAGCCGCAGTGTTACAAAACATCGTATTATTTCCAGTATTTACATGCAGAGTTACAGAAACTGCAGGTTTATTTCCTCAGATGGGGAGAATGTGGGCACAAAGTGGCAGCTGAGGCGCTTTAAGTAGATGTAAATCAGGGCCTGATTTACTGCAGAGGTCAGCCGTGTAGCAGTTCCTTCCTAATGGAAACATCCATCCATCAGACGCCATATGTTACTTTTGTTCCACCGCTCTTTTCCCGCCAACTCGCCGAGCGGAATCGCAGCTTGTGGTCTCCCCGACACTAAATGGATCGCTTTATGTTCATTTGGCTGAAAGGTGTTTAATGTCTTGCAGCCCAATTTCAGCAGAATCCAGGTGTTTGCGCCCAGATGTGCTGCTGGCGCCGGCTTCAGCAGCAGACGACTCGCTCCCATTCAAAGCACCATGTTCTTTCTTTTTACAAGCCTTAGGAAGATATGTGCTAATGTGTACACATCTTTGTTTTCCTCACACAATAGCTATTGTGATGGCATAAACAGTGCAGTACTGCCAAAGTGTGTGTGTGTGTGTGTGTGTGTGTGTGTGTGTGTGTGTGTGTAATTCCAGACACTATAACATGGAATATTTATTCAAATCTCCACTGAGAACACTCCGATGTTGTGCTGTCCTATTTAACTGCACTCCTTAAAGAAATTCAGTATCTGTTCCCAGGGTCTTGGAAAGTTTCTCGTCGATCGCCGCGGCGACTGAACAGCCCGTTTGTGTCACATATCGTTGATGAATGAATCGCATCGGGGCGGGAGGTACGGCTGCCTGGCTCCCCGGCCGCCTGGCAGAACCTCCTCCTGATTGGAACGTCACGGTTTGGACCTGAAACGCCGCCGCCGCGCCTCGCGACGTGCCCTTGAGGAAAAAAAGCCTGAATCACGAGCGGCTCCCATTCGAGACGTTTGCGTCTTGAAGGCGAGAATGAAATTTTAATTACCCCCATTTTGGTGTCGGAATTGAAGTCCGTCTTGAAAGAAAAAAAAAACCCAAAACAATCATTGCGTTTCTATCGGCGCCGTTGTAAACAAGGTAACAGCATTAGAGTTATTCCTTCAGGACATATAATGTGCGCCCATACGTCGGGCTGCAGGTACACCTGTTAAAATGTAATACACACACAGCTACAGACTCTGACATGCAGTATTAATGCAGGCGCCGCCCTTTATGTAAAATGTGAAGGTGAGAGGTGAACGGAGGAAGAGATGGTGGAACAGGTGATGGAAGCAGTGATTGTTTCAAGGTTAGACATATTTCCCATGTATGAATAGTCAATGTGTTCGTTCCCGGCAGCGTGTGTGTGTGTGTGTGTGTGTGACAAATGTGCTGATGACACTGTTCAATATGTCTCCTGTTCTTATATAAGCATTTCTCCATTCAGAGGTCCAACAAAGGGCGTCTCAGTCGAATTCCTCACGTCGTTTCCGACACGTTATGAAACGTTCTCTTACTTCACGTTCAGAGTTATGACTCACATAAAGACAAGCTCGCCTTGCTCCTTACACGTGCTGCTGTAACGACTTTGTTTCACAGAAAGCAAACACAAACTGCGGAATCCCTTCCTCCTCTCTGGGATCGCTTGACACTCAAGTCAAAATTACAGGATGTTGGAAACTTTCTTGGAGGAGCATTAAGAGAATTTCAGAACCGTTTAATTAGGAGGCCTCAGAGACGCAGAACTAATGACGCAACTTAAGACCTTTTTTCTGGCTGCTGACTGTCAATCAATCCAAAATAATAAGAGGAAGCTTTTCTTTTCTCCAACCTCCAGCCCGATGCAGGCATGGAGTGTAAGACTGACCAACACTGCTCCAGCAAATCAGCATCGAAACAGGACTCTGAACTGTTGAATGATCGACAGCCCTGATAGAAATACAGAAAGAGAGAATTCCATACAGTGCCAAGCACAAAACAGTCGTCTCACTGAACGTTTACGGAAAAAAAAACAACAATTTCAGATGGTGGAAGGAAAAAAAAGCCATTTCCACGGCAGGGAACAAATGTCAACTGTGAAAATCATACACTTCAATCCTAAATGGTTTTCACTAAGTTAGTGCGTTTTCCAGTGCTTCAGCAGAACAGTTTGGGGTTCAGAGTTTTGCTCAAGGGCACTTTGATTAACATACAGGTTGAGATCGAGAATTGAACCAGCAACTTCAAGATTGAGACACGCCCACTCTGCCAGCCGAGCCCCAAATGAGGAGCAGCGCCACTTATCTCCAGGAACAAAGTGTCGTTTTTTTTCTTTTTCTTTTTTCTTTCTCTCTCTCTCGTTTTGATTTGCGAGGCGTCGTGAACGAGTGAATCTAAGCACAGAGGATTTATCTGCACGTCGATGTCGCTCCCGTCAAGACTGCTTGTTTCCTTTTAAGGCCGCACAGTCAATAATCAATAAAAAAAAAATAGAAAAAATACATGGGAGTGAAAAGGCAATCTTGTTTTTCAGGTATTTTTCTTCCCCCCTGGAGCTCCATCCGAGGGGTCTGTGAGGCACACACACATCACACACACACACACACACACACACACACACACACACACACACACACACACACAGCTGCTGGCATATCGGAGATTTTAATAAACACCAGATGAGTGCTAAGAGCAGCATCCGTTGATTATCACAGTTATTTTCCCCTTTTTTTTATCGCCGCTTTCATTATTTTGTTCTCAACACTGTAGCAGATTATCTTACGTCTTCATTTACAGTCGCTAGTAACTCTCACTATAGTATGATTTATTCCATTTTATATCTTTTGGAAAAAAAAAAAAAAAAACACAATAAAAAGCGTGTTCCGCTTCCTAAAACCGCGGTTCATCCTGGATTCATACAGTGTGATCAAATATTTAGAGGACAATCACACAAACGCTGCTGTTTGGACAGAATGCGGTCCTGCTGTGGTCAGAGCAGTAAACAGAAGGAACATCAGTCGCTCGGTGAACATTTACAACGTTTTATGGGAGCAAACGCTGATCACATGAACTTTACGTCGTGTTTGTAAGTGGCAGTAATTGAACTGTTTTGTTACTCAGTGTGACAAAGCAGCGTCGTGTGCAAAGCGGCAATTTACAGATTCAGGGAAACTTCATCGGTGGTTGTAGAAAACGTATAGCGTCTGGATGCTCAGTTATCACGCCGTGTTTGATGTGTTTTCAGCTAGCAGCTCCGTTATGATGCACGACTGCTTCCTCATGACTTCATGTGGAGATTGAAGTCATTTTTTTTTAGCAGGAATTGCGTTTTATATATATGATTTTTTGTGAAAATGTAGACTTTTTCTTTAGGTATACTCTGCACCACAGCAAAGGCAAACTTTACGGTTTAAATGTAAAGATTATTATGACACTATTTTACCAGTCCAGTCCTCTCCAGATGAACCTGGACTGTTTGTATCTGCTGAACTAAAATGTGTTTTAACTTTAACTGATCCCACAGCAGCTCACTCCTCTAGTGGACAACTCAGGAACTTTTCAGTTTATGTTTAGATCTGTTCCTTCATGTGATGGTTTATCTCGCATTTTTCTGATAATTATTAATTCTTAATTTCTGTAGATATGGATGGTGCTAGGCAGTTTAAGTGTTTTCAGTTCATTTTGCATTTGTGGGGATTGCAGCCTGAGCTCTGGACAGGTGAATGCTCATTTCTGTATTTAGACATAAAACTGCAAAAAACTTTACCAGTGAAAATAAGATGTATCACAGAAGAATTTGGTTTTCAAAAGCTTGATTTAGGAATGTGAAAATGTAACTTGACAGAGACTTCTTCTTTCTGCAGCAAAGAGATGAATATGGAGGAAAGAAAGTGAAAACGTGTTTCGCTCAGGTGCTTTTTTTATCTTCAGAAAAGAGTAATAAGAAGAGCTTATAATGGGGGATTTTTTTTCAATTCATGGGCTGACAGGAGTGAAGCTGATTGAGCTGAAACGGAGCTGTTATTATCTGGGAGTCAAACCGCCGGTCGTCTGAGGTGCTGTAATATTTTCACCACCTATTAATTTTCCTGCCCAGCTCATTATGCGGGCATGGTGAGGTGCTAATGTGAGAAGGCTGCACGTTGAGTCCCGTCTTCAAGCCGGAGCACCAGACTCCCCTCAGCCCCCCTCTACGTTCTGAGATTTGTGAATTTTTAAGCATTTCGCACTCGGCAGACAGAAACACGGCGATTGCACGGCGGTGGCTTGTCCCAAGATGCCGCACGACGATCAGATCGTTTTACCGGACTGACGGACGGTCGCTCACTCGCCGTCGACCTTTCCGATCCCCGGGTCTGTTCCCATGAATCCCAGGGGTTTTGTTGTTGATTTTGAGCGTTCGCCCCGTCTAATTTTACCTCCCGCTCGGTGGTCCGGTGGAGGGTCGCGTTCCAGCGAGTGCATTATGATTCACCGCGCCACATGGATGAACGCCCATTTGCTGGGCGTGAGCGCGAGCCCCTGTTGATGTGAGTGATGGCTAATAGCCGCATGATAATGAGGTGGAGAGGTGATACGGACATGGCATTCCTGTGAGCGAGTCTCACCCATTAGGAGATGGATCTGCGCCCGAGCAGAAGAGCCTCGCTTAATTGGTTCATTTCATCATGGGCAAAAAGCTTTAATTGGGTGACACACTGGAAGACTGATGGATCAGTTGTCCTGGAAAAAAAAAAAAAAATATATATAGGTGGCCAGTGAGGTGGGCGGTTTAGTGTGAGTTCAATACGTGTGTGTGTGGAGGCTTGAGGGAGATTATGTTAATAGAGCTCATTAGATCAACAAAGAAATGTGTTACATGACTACGACCACGATGCGCAGGAAAGTGTCTTCTTTTGTGAAAGAGACTTAAAATGCGGGGAAGTGCTCGACAGAGATGCTGGATGTGAGAGCTGAACACGCAGATGCACGGCGGTGGCGGCGGCGGCCCACACAATGTAGTGATGAGCGCGTGAGGAGCAAAGTAACTAATGGAAATCCTCTTGAGCGTAATATTCCCCCCCTTCCTAAGTGTCTCAAGGTGTCGGCGTGCAGCGGGCCTCCCATCAGAACCCACCGGCGCCGTAATGACTTGCAAATTTATTCTCACTATCAAAGCATCACCTGTGTGTTCAATTATAAAGCGAGAACGGCAATGAAAAGCACTTCATTCGCTTCCCGCACAAGATGGACATGGCTCAGTGTCTCTGCTGAGGAAACCATTTCAGACCTCTCGTTTTGGGGGTTTGTTTGCTCAGAGTCTCTGAAAATACGGCGTCGCTCGGCTCTGTGTAAACGGGGAAAAACAAGACTTTGTGTGGAAACGCTACTGGACACCACTGCATGTGAAAAGCAGTGTTTTCACTTTAAGCCTTGCTCCTATTCAGCAGTGATTTCCCTTCTTTGTATCACGTTTCACCTCATTTTGGCTGGAAATGATTGAAATCACTGTAACGGCGTTCTGAACCGCAGCTCCACTCCATTGTTTTGGAGATAAATAAGGAATAATTATGTTTTTCCATTTTCATAAGTGAGGCCATTATGGTGGCAGATGCTGGGGAGAAGTGTTAAACCTTCTATTCACACGCCGCCTATTACTTTAATGACGATCTGACTTCCCCAGTGACACAGGTTGATCTATTTTTATCTGTTCTAATAAAACCTGCGCACAAACACTGGATCTGAACGGCCAACGGCGGCGGCTGCTATAAAGAGACTTTTCTTTTTTTTTTCTCTGTTGCAATTTTCCAAATGGCAAAATTAATTTGAATCTAAATCACAATGAATTATAGTCCGGATCCCGATGGGAACTGAACCCAAGCACTTATATTTGCATGGAAGGAGTTAAAAGGGAAGGATTATGTAAATCCATAAATTATCTGGTCTGTAGTTATGTTGCTGTAATATACACCACTGTGAGTACATCCGCTGCACCTCCGAATGCGCAATACACCAGTGTATAAATATGTATCTGCAGCAGGAATAAAAATGATTTGTAGCGTTTAAACTGTTAAATAAACAACTTTCCTTAATTGAGGCATTTAATCTCAGCCGATTCCTCCTCGCACGTCCCGCTTCGTGGTACAAATTTGCTTTTAGTGTGAAGAAATGACACGCTCTGTTACGTTTCATGACTGTTGAGATCAGTCTGCGTCCACGAACCCTCCGCAGTGCACGTGCACGTGCACGCCGAACCCGGCCTGCTTGCTGTACGTGATGAGTTGAGGGTGAAGAGGAGGGCAGCCCAAACCCAGAACGCACACGCTTCATGCAGCTTGCATGTTCTCCCTGTGTTTGTGTCGAACGTGGTGAGCAAAGTGATTCCATTTCATAGCATGTTTTTCGTGCGTGCGCGTGCACGTGCGTGCGCACGCAGGTAATGGATGTGACAGCAGTAAACATAATACAGTGTGAAATTACAGCCGATGATAGAAAGTCTGAGGCAGACACCTGTTCTTCTCATCAGACGTGGAGGAGAACAGGTGTGTGTGTGCGTGTGTGTGTGTGTGTGTGTGTGTGTCTCGCCTCCCTCTCTGTTTCTGCGTGCTTGTTTACGTGCAGAAAGCTCCATGAGGCTGTTTCAGCGAGCTCTCTCCATCCCAGCGGTGCAACCCGACGAGCAGCCGACCTAGTTTCCTCGCCGTTGAACAAAGCAAGGAGAGAGAGAGAGAGAGAGAGAGAGAGGGATGGGAAAGACGGGTGCAGATCGGTTCCTCCGCTTTTATTCCGGCTGTGGATTAATTACCATGTACCTGAACCCGATCCCGTGCTGTGAGCGAGACACTTTGGCATCGCCCTGATCAATAATGCATTTTTCTGTCTCTCCATTTAATTTGCACGCAGGACCCGCGCGCCGGCATCAAGCGTCTCAGTCGAAAAGTGCAGGAGACACCTGATACTCAAAGTGCAACACTCAACCCTCACCCCCCCCCACATCGCACTCCCTCCCTTCCTGCTTCGCACTGACAAATTGATTCTCTCTCAGTGTGCTGCATGGAAAAAAAAAAAAATCAGCTCAATCCCAAAGAGCAGCGTAATAAGATACAAGGCATGTTGGATTAGCTCGTAGTTTTGTTCAAATTTGTTCCCGTTTTGGTTTAAATTGCGACACTTTCCGTTTCTCCGGACGGTTATTGAGCAATTTAGCAAAAGCTTTAAGGAGCGGGGGAGTGTTAAAGTGGATGCTGCCGCACCTGGAAGGTCGCGGCGGCGGCGGCGGCGGCTCGGCACTACGTCTGCAGCAGAATACCTGTTAGCGAGCAAGGTCGAGCCCTCGGGGGAGACGGGTAGGTCACCTGATCCGGTGTGATTCATCTGGAGTGTGTGTTTGGCCCCGCGCTGAAAGGAGAGCCCGGTGTCGGGACCTCGGACTCTTGCTTTTTAAAGCGTGTGGTTTTCCCGAGTAGCTAATTGAGTAGCCGCTCTCTCACGCTCTCCCGGTCGCTGCAGTCTCAGTGACCTCTCGGGCCGCAGCCGCTCTCTCTGGAAGTCTTGACGGCCTCGGTCGTTCGCAGTGCTGCTGCTGAATTAACTGGAGAGGCTCTGATGGCGGCTTTTGAAAAGGGCGAGTACAAGTAGCAACCGTCAGCCGCTCACCAGCGCTTATTAAACACCGCGGAGCCTCATTCATGCTCCATACGGAAACAATACTGCTGTCAGTGTTGATGTAATCCCGGGATTAACCTTTCATTCACCTTCATCAGTCCAAGTGTAATCCTGCTTTTTATGGAGAATCTGTCAAATTGTGATTAAAGTCTATCAGATTGCAGATGTTTTAGCTGCTCGTTTTTAAATTCCAGGCTGCACCACGCACGTCGAAGACGCGATCGCGGTATGACCAGCCGTGAATAAGCCTCTGATTTATTTGTATCCCGAGATAACAGTGTTCTTTCTCTTTTGGGACGCTAATGTATCCAGAGTGTTTATACTTAATAGTTATTTTGCTCATGTGCATCAGCCATTGACAGCATTTTGAATGTAAAATTGAACTGATTTCAGTCTTTTTTTTTTTTTTATTATCAAGAAACATTTTCTTATTTAGCTGCTCTAATTGTATCATTAGCATGACGGCATTCTAAATAAACCTCAGAAACTGTGATAATTTAATGTGTCTAAATTAAAAACAAAAGACTGGAAACATTAAAGATCCATCCCGATGTTTGAAGTGTTTCAGATTAATTATATATCTTTTCAAGATACCTGATAGCTTGTTGGAGTTTTTCCCTCTAATTTGTTTTCCTTCTAATATTTAGAAGTCTTTCTGTAGCTCCTGTCAACAGCTTCAGTTTGTGTCCAAACTGAGATTTTAGTTTAATTTCTCTTCTTTCAGTTTCACGGCGGCATGAAGTAACTCAGCAAACACAAACATCCAATATGTTTGGTAATAAAAGTCGGTCCCTCCTTAAAAACAGAGCTAGATTGAAAATTCAGATGGAGGTGAGGTAATGTTTTAAAAACGTCACTCAGGATTAGTTTCCAGATCAGTTTTGGTGTTTGTAAGAGAAGGAAATGTTTGTACTGAAACGTTTCGGCAACAGCAGACGTGACCATCGAGACAAATGCAGAATAAGAACCAAGAGATCAAGACAGATGAATAACATGAATAGAAAAGTAAAATCATAAGCTTGAGATAAAAAAATAGCAGTGTAATACAACGGTTGAAGCTCATGAAAGCTTCTTTTATCGTAAAACTGAGCCAATTAGGAAAAGTTGCACTTGATGCTTAAACATCCAGATTCCAGGCTCCACGCCTGGCGTCTGCTGCAGAGGGTTTAATCAGTCTGCAGGGAGGAACCCTCATCTCTGTCCACCCCTGCTGGAACGGCCTTATGAAACGATCCTCATCCACGCAGTGGTAATGGATTCGCCGCGACGTGACGGGCCTCGCTCTATTGACAGGTGTCAGCGGGCCGAGTGGAGCGGCATGCGTGTAGAACCTCCTGGGGAAAGCGGTGGAGAGCAGACATTCTCTGACATGCCGTTGTCACAATCCTTCCAGATAATAAACAACATCCGGCTGCCTGGGCTCCGTCCTCTCAGCGGCGTCCTTGAAGAAAGGAGGAGAATCCATATTCTGCAATCTATACTGAATATAAGAGAGCCTTGTTTATGAGAAGACGACCACTCGTGAAAGGTTTCAGAGACCGAATCATCAAGAAAGAAAGAAACATCCTGCATGAATCAGGCTATTTACATATGGACTGATTTTTCTTTAGGTTTTCCATGTTTGCTCCACTCAGTATTTTCGCTCTGGTGCTCCTCCCAGCGCTCGCCGTCCGTTCTGCCAAACGAAGATCTGGAGCACTCTGAAGCTTTTTGACCGGCTCCCTCAAACGTCCTCCTGCACCTGTGCAACACGCGCAGACCACATGCAGCCCGTCGCTCTGGCCCGTGCTCCTGTTTTACACCAAAATGTGGCATCGCTGTGAACACGAGCCCGCCCCACTTTCCCCGACCAGCTCCACGTCGACCTGATTGTGTCAGCCCCGTGTCGTTCCTGGTTCTGCAGGTTTGAATGGATCCACTCTGCTCCTGCCAAGTCAGGCGACTGAACTGCTCCTTTATTGCTCCCGTTAAGTGTTTGTGATTGGTCAGCGCTCACGTGCGCCTCCGTACCGATCCGAGGAGAGAGCTGAGCCAGTTAGCCAGCTGGCCGACTGTCGCCGCCGCTCTCCTCGCCACCGCCGGGCTTCTCTTTTCACTTACATGTGATTTTATTCTTCTGTTGTGTTTCAGTCCTGCACTATGAGACAGAAGCTTAGAATTAATTGCTTATTAAATCAACATTAACCCCTCGACACCGTCCGCTACGGCTTATTACCACCGAGACGGAGATCTGAAAATAATAGGTGCGTGTTTCCTTTCTTCTCGTTCTTGAGATCAGAATCTTTGTTTCTTTTCTGCTTCATCAGAAACAGAAATCCAACATGTCCAGTGATGAACTCATTGTTTATTCATTGGATTTCTCTGGGATTAAAAGGAAGCGTTGCCACAGGCGCCACTGCTGTGTGCTTTGTATGTTTGGGAAACTTGCCTCCCATAGTTTCTTGATTGTCCTGCTGGGGATTTCTTCAGTAGTGTGGATCTGCTCAATAAACGCAATGTTTGGCTGCTGCTATCTTCAGCGTTTCTCAGATTTTCAAAAGGTCTGTAAGTCAGTGGCTTTTTAAGTACGAGCAAGTCATGAAGCTGGTTTTATGGAGGATGATAGAAATGGACTCTTCCTCACATGGAGCGTGATCACTGCAGTCACACACACACACAAACACACACATACACACACACAGATTTTTGATGGTTTCTCTGCACACCATGGGAGGGTTACTTTGAGTTCAGTGTCTTGCCCAAGGACACTCTGGTACAGGAGGCGAGATGCTGGATGGTCCCGGTGGAGCGCAGCATGCAGTTTAACTCGGTTTAAATCAGTGATCCTCAGCTGCTAAAAACATCGTCCCAGTGACTGTAGTGTTGCAGTTCACACTCTTTTTAGGTCGGTGGCGATTTACAACCACAGTTTCACACTGTAGAAGAAGCTTGTATCCTGATAATGGAGAATATGACATGAACGTCATGGTATTGAGATTAAAGTGTGTTTTTTTGGGCACATGTGGCGCTGCTTGGAGGCCAGCTCTCAGTAGAGCTTGATTTTATGTGCTGAGGTTCATGAGGAGTTTTTTGTTTTTAATTAAAGTGCAGATAATTATGCGAGTATTTTCCTCCACATTTGTTTGCCGGTAATTTGTTGATTATTATTTACTTTGTATTTCAGTGTCTGTCGGGTTCAGATGGCTTGAATTAAAAGAAAAAAGAAAAAAAAAACGACCTGTTTTGGATCATTAAGGGGCGACAATGGGTCCAGAAGCTGGATCAGCTGAAAAACAGTTTCTAATTAATGTCTATTTAATTTCCATGTGCTCTGAAGGGAACTTAACATCTACATTTAAGTGGAAGACACAGTTCACTTCAACATATATGAAGCATTTTGATTAGAATTTTAGTCAAGTGGATATTTTACTGGTGCAAAATTACACAATATAATGTCAGAAATAAGACAACACAACAAATGCCTACACAACACAACGTCTGCAGAAATTCCCAAAGGGGATTAAATAATCCCTAAATATCCCCATTCAGCACTTGTCAACTTAATGAAATCATTTTTCTTGCCTCTAAAATGTTACTTTCAAGGCAAAGTGTTAATTCCCTTTAAGATATATTCTCCTTTTAATCATTAATCCAGAAATAAATAAATCTATATTCAATGTACACACACCTATCCAGGGGTGTATACTTGCATACGTTTATACATATACACAGAAATACACATGCACCACATCTATCTAGTTCAACATTCCTGAAAAGCAGGAAGAAGAAGAAATACTCATTTAATCCTATATTCGCTTCACATAGTGGTTTTAATGTTATGGCTGATGGGGGTTTATCGATTGGATGATACCTGCAACTATTTTGGCAAAACCAGATAAATGCGATGATTTGATGAGCCCAAAGAGAACGAAAGTAAAAAAAAAGACATACTTTATGTGGTTACCTTCCAGGTACAGTCCCTGCACACAGGTCGAAATGGCATCAGCAGCAGTTTCTACTTCACATTACAAAGTTGCTGTGTCTCCATTAGTCTGTTGACAGGGGGGAAAAAAAGCCGTTTAAGCAGCTTATTTAACGCAACCTAATGAAAACACAGAGGGATTTCCTGCTCGGGATGGAGATGTACAGCTGCGAGACGCCACGGCGGCGGCGCAGACACGAGCGTTCCCTGCTCGCACCTGCCTCCCCGGATCTGTCTCCATTACAGACGGCGCGGGCCGTAAAACCCACGGCGGTGTGTCGTATATAAAACATACCAGCGTATTTATGTGTGGGGCTGTGTGTCGTGTTCCTGGAGACAAAAACACTTCCTGGACTGAGACAAACAAAAAAAAAAAAAAAAAAAAAAAAAAAGGCATTTGCTGCCAGATGTGAGGACATAAAGCCAGCGACGGGGGCAGCTCTGGGAGGCGGTAATGCACCCCTGTAACTCAATCTCCAAGCAGAGCCGCTGAATGGAGGAGCTCTTCGCTGGCTGGCGCTCTCCTCTCAGTCCCCCGTCGTGACCTTTTTCAGTTCCCTTCCGCTGAGGGACTGCACTCATCCGACCCCCCCCCCCCCCCCCCCCCCCCAGCAGGCATCTGAGTAAGAGGAGACGCGTAAGGAGATAGGAGCGTAATGTTTAGCTTTCATTTCTGCTCATCACAGAGCAGTGGAGAAGGTTCCACACGGCGGCCCTCGATACGTTACACCGCATCAGGATCAGCGGCCGCTCGAGCTTAATGACATTTTATCGCCGCCTTATTTTTCTTAAAGGAAGATAATACTTCCTAAACAACTCGGAGCCTAGAGAGATCAAATCAGCTTCATAAAGGTCATCATCAAGCAGTCAGAGTTGCCATTTTAAAGAAGGAAAAAAAAAAAGCTGATTATGTTTCTTACTGCAGCATTTCCTGACGGGAAGCAATTTACAACCCTCTGGCCCTTGATTAACTTAATCCGAATGTAAGCAACGCCCGGAGCAGTGCGGCGAATGATTCCAAAGATCAACACATCATGTAACATAGAACCTGCTAAATATTGAAGCTCCCAAAAGTCACTTAGGAAATAAATAAGTCATAGCGGGAAAGAAAATACCTCTAGATACAGTGGAAGCATTGCCTGCATGAAGAATGAGCCGCTGCGGTTCTTTACTGGGAAAGCAGCGAGCGGTCCATCGTCTTTTAAGATGCAATGTCTTAAAGAAAGCAAAATATACTTTTTTAAGTGAATTTATCTTAAATCAAGTGGGATGAAACATTCCGACAAAAAAAAAAAAAAAAAAAACTTGGTAAGATTGTGAGTTTTTGCAGTGCTCAGGGTGAAATCCAGTGAAAATATACAAATCTCCCCTTTCCTCTCACATGTGCTAGCGGGCCTGTTGTTTCAAACGCGCCGCCCACTGTGCACGATCATACACCGACAGTAAACACCAATTATATTCACACGTGCCACTGCAACCTGACTGCGGAGCAACGCCGGCAATTTTCATGTTTCATGCTTTGATTCTACTCACTTATCTGATTATTGAGCCGCAGCCGCAGCTTCTTTCTTCTTCTGCACAGCCTTTCTTATTAAACCTCCACATACTTCCAGAAAGAAACTACCCTGGACTGAACCGGCGACTCAGCCAAACTTCTACATGTCTGTGGACAGTTTTTAACATTTAGTGTAACAGCAGCGCTGCTGCCATGAGGATAAAGTGTACTGGGTTCGGGTTAGTTAGTGGTCGCTCTTTAGCCAACCAGCCAACCAGCTAAATGAGATCTAGCTGTGTTAAGTTTCAGGTGATTTGTTCTCATAAAAACAACACTGACTTGTAGCCCTGCAGGAAAACAACATCGTTTTCAGCATTTCTGCTGTTTCAGTCTTGCTTCTCCCATAGAAATAGCTCAATATGCTAATCTAATTGAATATTTCATACCTGACTTCAGGTTTTGATGTCAACAATTTACTGTTTTTCCTATTTTTTATCGTTCGGCCTCTTTGGTGTTTCACATGGAAGTGATGCTAACAGACCAAGTCATTCCTCTGTGTTTCATGTGTGTTCTGTAACGGTCCCTCATCACACCACCCTGTGTGTGTGTGTGTTTGTGTGTGTGTGCGCGTGCGTCTGCGGTCATACACTTTAACATTGTACTGGAGGCACTTTGATGAGCAGATGACTGACAGCGAGAGCAAGGTGTTTTCTGAGATTGGATGTGGCGTGACATCGCCTGGCACTGATAAGAGCTTCTGCTCTGCAGTTGTGTCATTTGTTAAAAATAAGCTGTTGGCGGAAAAGCAAACATCAATGTAACATCTGTCAGTGTGTGCTCGTCTTTTGACTGACACACTGCGAGTGACGATCTGCAAAAACCTGCATGCTGTGCTATTAAAGTGTAAAATATGCATCCTTAGTGTTAGTTATCTAACTGCTTGATGAAAAGGGTTATGGAAATGACTTGTATAATTTGCAATATGTGAATAGATGCTCCTTTTTTCCCTGACTCAATTGGGCCTGTCCTAAATTTGAAGGCTGCAGAAACAATGAGTGGCACTTGCGTGGGCGGGAATGTGTTAAAATAACGGCAGCGGGGAGCATCTCTTCTTCTTCCCGTGGCGTGTTCGGCACTATACATAAAGCAAATGAAGCATTTGTATTGATCGTCACACCCTTGGAGTTTGGGAATGAGGAGTGTGTGAGTGGAGGGTTCATGGCTCATTGTTCATCACGGACTAATAAAAAGCTTCTCTGTTGCTGTTCTGCATTCCCGATGCTCAGTGACAGACTGACGGCGAGCGTTAAAGACGGAAGCTGTTTGGCATGTAAACAATATACAGGAGTGTGTATTACTCGCTGGATCGCCCCCACTCACACACACCTGCATGTCATGCCACTTCACATTCTTGTGATGTACACTGGATATATTTATCTGTTGGGGGAAGGCAGTAACTGTGCAGTATGACGAACACCCAGTTCAGTCAAAGTCAAAATGAGTTTTATTGTCAATTACTGCTGCATATGTCACATGCCAGACACACAGGAGAATTCAAATACTGTAAAGTAGTGAATAATTACCCAGTAATGACAACGTTTCAAGTGAAAACACATCGCTTGTTTGTTTTCATGTCAGGAAAGTATTGCATTTACGCTGAAGCATTCTGAAATAGATTTCCATTTGCAAAGCAGAGGCTCTAAGAACCGTGTGGTTAGCATGTTTTACCACATGTTGGTGCTGTTTCCATGGCAACGGCGTCTGAGCAGTTTCAAAAAGTTCCACCTGGGGAGCTGTCTCTCAGACCTGTCGTGTCCAATCTCACTTGAACTCGTTGGCGTGTAAACGGTATAAGACGTTTACTTTTCTTCCTCGTGTGCTGTATTTATTGTTTTTGCTTGAACTGTATCTCGTGGAAACGTTCCAACTCTCCGCTCCTAAAGTGTGCTCTCGGGCCCCCTCCGGACTCGACCGCTAACATCGGGGTCGCAGCACAGCAAATCGCAGTTCCGCGCGTAAAGTGAGCCGAGGATTTGGTGTGTTGAATCAAGCTCACGGGGTCAGTAGATGAGCACAACAGCTTCCACTGGCCTCTTTTTTTTTTCTTTCTTTTTTTCCATTTGATCAAAACAAGGAGGCAGCCGGCCAGTAAGAGCCCTGAAAGCCACGAGGCTGCAGGTTCAATCTGATGTGAGTGTCCTTGAGGAAGACACAGAGCTCTACCTGCTCCACCGCTGACAGATTCTCAGCCTAATGGTGAGTAATAAGATTTCTGCGACCCACACTGCAGAGAGGAAACCACCCGGAGGATAGAACCTGAACCCCCCGCTTCTTTACTCTGCAGATAATTAGCCAATTGCTTCCTGTTAATCATAAACTCTTATAAGCATGAGATTAAAAGAAAATTGAGTCTTGCTGTTGCCATAGATGAAGAGGTCTCTCTCTCGCTCTCTCTCTCTCTTTCTCTGTGGATGGATGGATGATAGATGTAGATAGCATAGAATGATACAGAGACAGATATAGGTATATATAAATAGATATAGATGGAGAAAGACATAGAAAGATATAGAGATACATTGATAGATGGCGATAGAGATAGAGAAATGGACTTTGCGGTAGATATCTAGATAGATGTATAGCAGAGAGAAAGATAGATAGCCAGATAGCCTGCAGTGTTAAGACCAAATGATGATACAGAGATCAGTTCAGGAGTTGAAATGTGGGTAAAATAATTCAAGACGATCGCCTGCACAATGTGCTGAGAGGTTATTCCACTTTAAGTTGCCGCCACACTGACTCACATCACAGATTATTTAACTTAATCCCTAAGTTATAATGCTTGTCTTGGTATTATTGTGGAATTTGCAGGTTGGAATGCACAGGATGGAAATGATTATTTGATCTGAAAGGAAAACATGTAATAATTCACCTGGGGATGCAAAGGTGAGAAAAGAGAAGTGTCAGATTAGCAGACAAACACACACAAAGAGAAAGACGGAGCTTTCTTCCCCGCTACGTACGACCTCAGAACACTTAAGTGATTCTCAATCCCAGCATGCCTCAGTCTGCCACTGCCATGACAGATGCTCCAAAATTGAATATAGATTTCAGTGAGCGAGGCAGGCGTGCCTGATGAATCTCAATTTGCTGCTGTCCATATTTCATAGTCACCGCTGTGGAGAACTGAAGGCGAGGCGGCGAGAGGACGGAGGCTGCACCTGCCACACTGTCACTTCACCGCCGTCCGATGATGATCGCCGCCTCGTAAAACCCCATATTTATCCCACACTAATCCAGAGCCCACCTCACTTAATCACCCATATCTACATCGGCAAGAAAGGGAAAATAAATGGCCGCTGAAAGGGCGTGCTTTATTGCACAACAGCGGTAATCTTCAGCGGAAAAGAAGAAAAAAATCGCGTGTGACGACGATCGCTCAGCAGTATGAAATTGTAGAAATGGTGTACAGTAGCTGGAGGGTGGAACAAATGTGGAGAGCTTTCCCCCGGGGAGCGGAGGTGCCTGCACCGCCGTGTACCTGGCGCTCTATTTATAGCGCGGTTTGAAGCAGCCGCTATATGACACTGAATGCTGCTGTTAAGCAACGCAGAACTTCTGCCGCTCAGGATGTGGAAGACGTGGTCACTTGTCTATGTGAGAGCCGTGAGGACTCAATGCTGACTCTCACCAGCACGGATGAGCTTCATCCTGCAGTTTTTATTTTTCTGCTGGCCAAAAAACAGTTTTAATAACTTCAGCATATTCACAGCTCTTTTGTGTATGAGTTCGGTTTGTAGCGCTGGAGTTTTTCTCGTCCTCCGTGAGGAAAATATCAATTCACAGCAAATAATTATGGGGCAGGATGATATCCCATTAGCTGGCTTGATTACATTTAAATACACTGGAAGCGTTTCCAAAACTGCAGTTTGATATTAAAGTGGGTTGAATGGGTGAATGTCTGTGTCTGCCCATCATAACCCTGTGATGGATGAAGCAGTATAAAAGATGGACGCATGAAGGCGTGGCAGGACCTCACTGAGTCTGCAGAGCGAGCAGCAGACCTGCAGATAATCTGCTTTTCCTCACTTTAAAACCAGCTGCATGCTGTGTCTGGTCAACACAGGCTGGTCACTTCACGGCTTTGGGTTGTGGAAAAAGTGACTTCAGGATGTTTTATTATGTGGAGTTTTTTTCACCCATTTATGCCACTAATAATGAATGAAGCATAAAAAGGAACTAAGAAACAGATGAAACACAGCTAGATTAATGTATGAGAGCATTATGCAACATATCAAGCACACATTTTGAGAGAAATGCGACACAAAGTATTGTATGTTGGAAATGCAATCTTCTGCAATCTGATGGCAGCAGCTTCATCACCATCCTCAGTTTGTCCACATATTGTCTTAATTAGTCGACAGCTCGATGCCATAAGGGGCTTAATATGATCAAAATAGCAAAAAAACAAAAGTTTACTGTCAAACTGGGAAGAAAATAATTACAAAAATAACCACTTTAATAAAACGTTATCATTTGTTTTTAACAAAGTTACAGCCTGAGTTTTAATTGTGCTTTTTTTTTCTCTTTCTGAAGATCTTTATAATGATTCTTAGAATTTGAGGACGGAGCAACAGTGGTTCTCAACCTGGAGTTCAGTTCATTTTCTGTTTTGTTTTTCTTTTTTTTTCTAATTAATGAATGAATTCTTTCGATGTGTGTGTTTGTGTGTGGGCGGGGCGGTCTGGTTTTTCTTAGACACAAGTAGTGGGGGGGCTCCGGGGAAAAAAGGAACTACTGGAATAGAATAATCAATTACAGATGTAATTAACATGTTTCCAATGGTTTTATTGCAACCTTAATTGTTCCATGACTTGTAAATGTGTCTAATCACCTCGCAAATGATTTGATGCATCTGTAATTTAATCAAAAGCAGATCAACACTGAATGAATGTGGTGTGATTAACTTAGCTGAACAGCGTTATGTACTGCGTTACAGCCACGAATCAACCTCTGGTGTGACACAAAACATTCACAAGTGAATAAAGTTCCATCCCAGTCAACAAACACAACAAATCTAGTTCAGCAAACAGGAGAGGCGTGTGGAAATCATGATCCAGGGATACCAGGATTGTCTGTTTTTTCTTTAGTGGTTAAAATCAGCCGTCATAAAATAAAGGAGTAAATGCAGAAGTTGCCTGAAACAGGGTTAAAGTGGTGTGAACGTGTTTACAGATGAAGGGAAAAGGAGTGAAGAGAGAAAGCCCTCTGGGCTGAGTTTCCCGATGCCACTGGGGCTTCTGGGAAGGACGGAGCATTGTCGTCTAATTAGAGCGGACGTGCTACATGTGTCTGTGTGTGTCGGCGAGGTATGGGCCAGTGAGCCGGCTAAGAGGAGCGGAGAGGCAGCATGTGTTGCCGGAGTTCCCTCCTCCACCGCGGGAGCCACTCCGCTCGGCTCCCGCTTCCCCTCGCAGGGATCTCGCCGCGGCCCCCGAAGTGGAGGCCAGTCAGGACGGCTTCACTTGACGCGCAGGGGCCCGAAGGGGCCCGAAGGGGCCCGCTGTCAGGGCCAGGCCGGCCTCTCCGTGTGCACATACATGTGGCGGGTACGACCATGCTGATATGATGGCAGCGCTCCCGCTTACACACTTCCCTGTTTATTGTCAGTAGCTGCCGGTTCTCTGCGGTGAATGAAGAAGAAAAGCCGAGCAAAGGACTTTCATTCTTTATACTCGGTGTATGTTCGAAGGCCCACATCAGTGATCTTTTATTGAGGAGCCTCGGCTTTATTTCATTTGTGAGTAAAATGAAGAAACTCGCCTCACACCTCCGGGTTGTAACTGAGTGAATTTCTGTTGGTGGGTGTTTGATAACAGGCCTCTAAAAATCCCACAAAATCCTGAAGGTACCCATCAAAGATTGATGACGGGCAGGTTTACCCAGAGGGCAGTCTGTTTTCACAGAGCATCCATTCGGACTGGAGAGCTTCAGCAGAGGTCTGGGGCGATGCCACTCCCAGGCCGGGAGGCCAGACCAGAGCCGATGGAAGAGAAGAAAATGCAAGTAGAATCTTTTAAAATCAGGAAATAAAGAAAGGGAAGAAGACAATAGCAACATGATTTCAGTTGGAGACACTTCAAAGAAGTGACCTTTTATCACAATGGAAAGTCTCCGCGGAGCGCTCAGTTCAGTTAATGAAAGGATTCTGCTGATGAGGCTGGAAACATGCAGAACCTCAGGCAAGGCAAGCATGTAGAGGAGCTCCGTGTGAAAGTTCAGCTGTCGTACGTTAGGTGGCGCTGTTGAGTCACTGTTAGGTTTGACCTTTTGTTTTTTTGTCAGAACGTTGCAGTGGGTCAATATGATAAACCTGCTTATTGTTACGTTATTTTTTTGTCTTACGGCTCGAAGACTGCGTCTTTATGATTATACTGTTATGCAATCAGCACAAAAAAAAATATGAAAGAGCAGAAAGTAACTTCCCCTGACCTGTAACTGTAATACTGACTACAGTCGCTTGAACTAGAGGCTCATGGTATCTGGATACATGGCAAATATCATTCAGCTTTAAGGTGCATTATGTTTAAAGACGGGTGTTTTCATGCTCGTGGTCAGGAAGGATAAACTGTGTGTTCGTCACACTGTGGACAGCCTGACAGCAGACCTGAGTCACAAATCACCAAACAGCAGATTCTCAGCCTGAACACAGCTGCAGAGCTGGGAGGAGACGCAGGAGCCTCGGCCGGCCGCAGCAGCCGGCGCCACCAGCAGCGCATCCAGATTATTTACTCCTCCATCGAGTGGTCCAGACTGAGCAGCGCAGACGGGAGAAGGTCAGCTGTGGCGGCGAGTGGCGAGAAGGAACCCGTCACCGTGGAGCCCTGAGGTGAAAACACAGCCTCCGTTCTGGAAAGGTCTCTCCGTCCGTCAACGTTTCAGAATCAGAAACAACTTTATTGTCAAGTACAGTTCTTACAGTACAGGGAAGTTGTTGTGGTGGCTGGAGCAACAGTGGTCAAGAAAATATGAAAGACACAAATATAAAATATACAAAAAGTAACAGTGAAACAGCAAAACAATAACAGAAGAACTGTTGGGATCCAGATGTTTTTATACTTTCACAGAGGATTTCTGTTTCTACAGATAGTCTTCTGCTCACAGAGAAGATTCTTGTGATGATTTTTGGGGATAATTTCTTGTCAATTTGCAAACAAATAAACTTGTTTTCTCGAGGACTGCTCTCTGGTGAAATGAACACCAGCCCTGTCCCTGATCCTGACTCTGATCCTGAGCCTGAACCTGAGCCTCTCAGTGCCAGTATTCCATCCAGTCATAAACATGTTTCTTCGGGCAGTTCTGGTAAAAATGAATAAAAACGCTCAGCAGATTTTCAGCGTTGCCAACTTTCTGATCCCACTTCAAACCAGTCTTCTAACTCTTTAGATGTAAACTTTCTGTATTGATTGCATTGAAAGTTTGTATATTGTTCTGCTTGCCAACATACTTAGCTTCCAGTTAGCTTGCAGGAATACTCAAAAAAAATCAATGTTTTTGTAGGCTTTGAAAGTTGGAATGTAAAAACTCTGTCTGTTTCAGAACTGATCCACTCTGGCATTAAATAGCAGCGAAAGATTGACTTAAACTGTAATATCAGGCCCCAAAATACATACATTTTACTTGTTTCTGCCATAAATTAATTCACACTGGCAAAAAAAAAGCTCAAAATACTAACAAGCAAAAAATATGATAATGGAGGAATGTTTGAAGTTACAATGTTTACTGATGACAGATTTTGTACAAATACAGACATTGCATTCAATAAAAGTCTGCTAAAATTACTCTATTTACATCATTTCATTAAATAAGAATGAGAAAGTGTCTGCCTTGAGATGTACTGAACAAAAATAGTCACTATGGATTCATACTGATTGAACTGCACACCCTCAGCTTTTGATGAAGAATAATTACTTTTTGCCTTTTTTGCTTTGCACGGTTTGTAAAAATTCAATCTAGGGACGCACCGATACTGATACCGATATCGGGTCCGATACTGCACGGCGTGCTCGTACTCGTGAAAGCTGTGAAGAGGTGGTTCATGGCAACACATAACCTTCTAATATTGTACTCTTTCTTTATTGTGTGTATCATTTGACCTAGATAATAAATGCTGAATAAATGTAAGGAAGATTAATATCAATTAAAGCCGCAAGCGGCATTGGTCGGGACCGAGCCTCCCCGCTAGCCAGCGACTGAGACGTCCACCCACTAACATGAAGTTGTTAGAATCTGTCTTCCATTAACACAGAGTTGTTAGCATGTCCCATCCACTAACATGCAGTTGTTAGCTTCTGTCATCCACTAACATGGAGTTGTGAGCATCTGTCATCCACTAACATGGAGTAGTTAGCATCTCCCATCCACTAACATGGAGCTGTTAGCATCTCCCATCCACTAACATGGAGTAGTTAGCATCTCCCATCCACTAACATGGAGTAGTTAGCATCTCCCATCCACTAACATGGAGTAGTTAGCATCACCCATCCACTAACATGGAGTAGTTAGCATCTCCCATCCACTAACATGGAGTAGTTAGCATCTCCCATCCACTAACATGGAGTAGTCAGCATGTCTCATCCACTAACATGGAGTTCTTAGCATTTCCCACCCACTAACATGGAGCTCTTAGCATCTGTCTTCCACTAACATGGAGTAGTTAGCATCTCCCATCCACTAACATGGAGTAGTTAGCATCTCCTATCCACTAACATGGAGTAGTTAGCTTCTCCCATCCACTAACATGGAGTAGTTAGCATGTCCCATCCACTAACATGGAGTACTTAGCTTGTCTCATCCACTAACATTGAGTAGTTAGCATCTCCCATCCACTAACATGGAGTAGTTAGCATGTCCCATCCACTAACATGGAGTAGTTAGCATGTCCCATCCACTAACATGGAGTAGCTAGCATCTCCCATCCACTAACATGGAGTAGTTAGCATCTCCCATCCACTAACATGGAGTAGCTAGCATCTCCCATCCACTAACATGGAGTAGTTAGCATCTCCCATCCACTGACAAGGAGTAGTTAGCTTTTGCCATCTGCTTTTGACAGTCACTGAATGAAGGCACTGAGTGTCAGAGTTTGATTGACAGCTGCTGTCAGCTGTGTAACTGCAATGCATGCCCATATATGGTCATTTCAGTTAGAGTGGAGAGAGGAGAAAATAAAAGTGTTTTTTTGGGGAAACAACTGGTCCTTGTTCCTTTGCTGTTTGGCAAAACTGAACAAAAAATATCACGTTTGATAGGAAAATTTGTTGTCTTTCAGTTGGTGAGGCTTTCAGAGAAGTCAGACGTTTAGTTTGGACCCCAGAGGCCTCAGTTTGTGAGAAGCGCGAGATTTTTCCCCATCTGGCTCCATTATAACTGAGAGCAAAAAACATGCAGAGCGCACACCTTTTCTTACCTGTGAAAAGATACATATAACATGATATTTTCCCCACTTATGTTACATCATCTTGTTCGGGAGAACCTGCTGGAACTTTCAGTGGGCTCGGTTTGTTGATAGGAGTCACGGTTTAGCCGCAGTCGCCACTTGTTCGAGGTGCTGAAAAAAGGCGACTTTTTTCCTTTTTTCCCCATTATAACGGATGAGGGCCGGAGCAAGGCAGGATTTCAGACTTCCAACTTTGTACGCTAATAAAATCCACACCGTCAGACTTTTGACAAAGTTGTTCACAACTTTTGTAGAGAAATTTGTCCTCTTTCACGTCGTGTGACTCTTATGTCTGTACGACAAACGGTCTCGGAGGAGATAATTTTTTCGTGAGGAGTGATTTTGATCAAAATTTTACTTTGAAAGGGAAATAGCGGACTTCCTGTTGGATTTAGGTCAGGGGTGTGAGCGCGTGAAATGTAGATCTCAATGAGACGAACGCGTGAGTGTTGGTTTGATCTCTCTACGACATTCCTGTGGGCCGTAGCGACTGTTTTAGACGTTTTTCGGGATATAGGTGGCGCTAGAGAGCTGATGGTTTTCGTTTTTGTATTTTATAAAATTTTTCGCCGGTCACGATGTGCGTGCCAAATTTGGTGAGTTTTCGTGCATGTTTAGGGGGTCAAATTCGCGTTTATTTGGGCGTTAGTATAATAATAATATAGAACGAGAACGACAAACGAACGAAAAACAATAGAGACCTTGCCCTACGGGCAAGGTGGCCTGCGGCCACCTTGCCCTCCGGGGCTCGGTCCCTAATAATATATTGTAGCGCTGCTGTTTTGGAGCCAGGAGGTTGACGTAGAAAAGAAGAGTGCAGGAGTCACTGTAATGTTTCACATCGGTTTTGTGAAGAGGTTCACTCCCACACCGCTCCGTCAGCCGAGCAGCAAAACTTCCTAATTGGCATAATGATGTGATTAATGGCTTTCTTGTTACTGGGCACACACACACACTTCCACACAGTAAAGAAGTGTAAATCAGTCGCGTATTTACAAGCAATCAGATACTCCAGATCGAACAGGAATAGCTGAAAAGACGTCCAGCTGTGCAAAGTGATTGGTTCGGCTTCATTAGCCGTGCGCAGAGAGCCACAGATGCATTTCCCGTGCATGTTCCTTGAGAGAAAGTGAAGCGTTTTAACTTTCAGACGCACTTTGTTCGGTATGTGGAGTGCGGCTCTTGAACTTGGCGTGCTAACAGCCTGTCCAGTCTGGTCCAGCGGCAGCACAACAGGGGCTGGATGGTCTGTGACTGATGGAGACGCTCTCATTATAACTTCTGCTCCTCAACCGTAAATCCTGCTGCTGATAGAAACCTTTCATCTCGTCTTTCTTTCTCCCGATCAGCGAGATCTGAAGGAAAACAAACATCCCATTTCCCAATCTGTCTCTCACCATTCCCCCCGTACTACAGAAGGAGGCACTAATTATCTGGGCGCTCTAGTTAGGAACAAATGCTGATGAAGCTCTGATGTCTGCAGCAGGATCCAGGTGCTGCTGCATATTGAGGCGTTTTATGGTCACATAATTAAAGAAAGAGGCTTTTGTCATGATTGGTGTGCTACTTAATCCCAGGTGGCGAATGACGCGAATCGGGACCGCGTTTTCGGGGAGGTGGGTGAGATATCCGCAGGGCGGGGGGATGGGAGGCAAGGACGACGTGTGACTGACTGTCAATCACAGGTTAATAAATCTCATGATATGGTTTGATGTGCTGCAGCTGTGCATCACAGTTACTGTCAGTGCGTGAGAGGAAGGGTGTGGCGCCGCCGCAAGTGCAAATCCATAGACGTGGACGTGACAAAAGCAGACTTCTTCCTCCATTTAACTCCCTCCGAAAACGCTTTTCTATAGCTGCGTGTGTTTACAACACCTTTAAATGCGTTTATCAGCACTCCAACAGTTGTGAGTGCGGCTCAGAAGTAAATAAATGGTGTTTATCTGCAACAGCTTTTTGGTCATAGTACAAAACAAATTAAAAAGTGTGAGCTAATAATCGCACCTAATTAAAAACAAGTACCTCCTTCTTGAACACACACATATGGCTCGACTGAATTTTTATTGCACTCCATTTATTATTTCATCCGGAGCCAAGATGAACATCTTGGAGCATGTATCATTTTTGTCTAATAGCGTTTTTAAGATTATTGAGAGACTTAAATCAACAACAGGCAATTAACTTTCCAATCTGGATGTCAAAGACGTTTGGCTCATCTGTAATAATAAGGGCACACAAAAAGAGGATTACTATGAATCCAGCAAAAATCACGCTTTCACAGCCCATCAATATTCTGCGGCCATCGAGAGGAGAGCGCGTTCGGGCTTAACGAGGGAATCCAAGGGATAAATGATCAAAAAAACACGACAGCTATTGTCCTTGAACTCTTAATGGCGTACTAATAGCACAGGGTGTCAAGAGTGATTTTAACAAGAGTGTCCTGAGTCTAACTTTTTTCCTTTCTTTCTTTCTTTCTTTTTTTTTTAATCTCTCTGCCTTTGGACTTGGAGGAGATAACTCCCCCTCTGTCTCCGGCTCGCTCTCCCTCTCATCATTACATTACCAACTCAGGCACGTCTTTTGCATAATCACCGTCCTTTGTGTTTCCTCCTGCAGTTTGGATAAGGGACTCATTATAGTAAAGAAAGTAGCAAGCAGGGGCCAGTGTGCATTGTGTGGGTCAGGCTGTTTGGTACAGACTCAGAAAAAAAAAAAGGGTATTCTGCTCAGAAAATCTTTAAAGCACAGTCCATGGACGCTGTGCAGTAAACCAATCGCTTTGCTTGGATGGAGAAGGCGTAGATTTAAAGGTTTGGTTTGAAAATATCACAATTTTCTTTCAATTTATTGTTTTTCTCTATTGTTGATTAGTATTTCCAAAAGCAACATCGATATGGTCTCTCAAACTTAGATATTGATCTATCTTCACTGCTTCAGGGTTTAAGATGAATCCAGAAGAAATTGGACGGAAGGCGGACTAACCTCGGACACCTTGGACAAAATAGATAAAAATAACGGGAGAAAATCCAAGAGTGAAGATTCAGACTGCAGACAGAAAGACCCAGAGCTCAGTCTGATGCTATTGGCTTCCTGCTGTCACCTGAAAACTTCATCTGAAAAGCTGCTGAGTCTAAATACTGATCACCACAGTGAATCAGAACTCGTGTGACGCACAGAGAGGAAGGATGGAGAGTTTCCTTGATGCATCCACTTCCTTCCTTAGTAACCACCATCGCAACATCGTGAAAGCTAAAAGAAGGTACGGCAAAACGAAAAGCCGGCTTGTGTCCATCAACTGAATAGATAATAATAAAATACAGTCTACATTTCTCACTAGAAATATTATCCAAATAAAGCTAAAGCTACAAGTTATCTTAAAATATTGCAATTTCAAACAAAAATAGAAGGAATATCCACCATCTTTAATGACCAAAGCTGCTCCTTTCTGATTGGCTGTGGGACAGAAGCTCCTCACTTGTGATTGGTTTTGGAGTCTGTCGATCCCAGTTGAGCATCCCCTTTTTCTCCACTGACTGAACATTTTTACCAAATATCTCAGTGCAGTTGCGCCGTGTGTGACTTTGGGAAGGACTTCTCGTCAATACACTCAATACACTACAACAACAGGAGAGAAAATGTGAGCGTGTACACTTTTTAATCTGTGACTTTGTAAAATCGTATTTGTACCCCTGTATTAGGATTTGTGAATATGTAAGTTTTGTGTTGGATGTATGAGAAGAAAAAAAAATCTACAGCTGCACAACTCATTCTACACAGCTACAGACTCAGCTTTAACGAATGCTTTTACATGCAAACTCCTGATGTTCCTAGTGTGTAATTTCTCTGTCATCTAATGAGAAGTGTTGGTTCCATTAAAACGTTTCAAAAGCATTTTGGGTGTTTGTTTTACATTGGAGTCATTGAAAGGAAACTTTTTGAAAGTGCTTGAAACAGCGCCCACTAGTGTTCCAACGCGTTAACCGACATGCAGCGCTCCTCAGCAGCAGTTGTTGTGAGTCATGTTAATGTTGAATTGTGGAGTGCACGTGGTGTGCATGGCTGCTGAGGACTGATCGCATCCAGTCGTTAGCCGTCTTGCTAACCTGTTGACAGCCCTGACAGACGGCGTTCGTGTTGTGAGCGGACGTTTCGTTATGCTTTGTAGCTCCTGCTAGTGTCGGTCGACTGCACTGCTTCGCCACAGACAAAAAAAAGAGAAACAAATTCTTTAAAATGCCGACCGGCAAAGGAGTTTTTAATGATTTAGCGAACAAATCGTCTGAGTCACTTACTCTGACTCCATATTGGAGATATTCCTGCTAAACGCCCTGAGGCTCAACTCCAAAACCATCCTGCACAAAAAGGAACAACAGAATATGTTGTATAATAAACTGGGAGTTCCTGACGCCCTGCGTTAATGAGCCTCGATCTGTGTTCCCTCTCTTTTTCATAAATGTGACTTAATGGATGTCGACACGTTGAAAACAACACTGTGCTGAAACCGACTGGACTCTGCAGATACACCCTCATCTCCATCAGCACGTTTCAGGCTCCACGCCGCTTGTGTTTGCACCGTGGCAATTATCCGGCTGATGGAGCCGCGATGTGGCAGCTGAGTGACGTCCCTGCCAAAAGTTTTCAACACATCATTTACAGCTCATTGTCCATAAATCGCGTTGCGCTGATCAGATAAATGTCCCAGCGCGGTCTTCCACACGCAGCCGAGCGTCAGAATAAAAGCGAATGTTTTCTATTTATAGCTGTGCCTTTCACCTTCTTAAGGTTTCATTTTTCAGGAAGTCCATCCAGCGTATGTGGTGCATTAATGATGAAATACAAGTTCTAATCAATACGTGTACGAGTCCGTCTTCTCCTCTGATCCTCACAACGTCTCTGCAAACCAGACGATTTACACAAAGTCTTAATGTGGTCGTTACTGTTTTTCGCTCCTGCTTCACAGCGCCGTGCATGTCTGTGTGATCCTGCCATGTCTGAAGCCGGGATCTGTTTGGTATTGATTCGTCCTGACTTAGCTCTTATTCTTGCTTCTTCCATCTTCTCCCCCTGTAGATAAAAGACAGAAAATAGAGACGACCACAGCAAAAGCAGCGAGAGAAGAATAGGCCATGGCTGAGGGGATGATTGCTTCTCAAAGTGGTAAGCAGCAGACATTTACAGTCTCTTAGCAGACTTGTGCCACTCAGACTATTGTGTCTCACATTGTTGTTCCTCCGTTCAGCCATTTTCTTTTCCATTTTTGGCCCGGGCATTGTTCCAACGCTACGTGCTGCAAAACACTCCATACTTTTCACTCCTCTGAAAGATGGTGGCTTTGATTCTCGCAGTGTGAAAGCATGCGGCGTCATCTCATGTTCGGCCGTCTGACTGCAGCCCGTCGTGTAGGAGCGTCGCTCCCGGGCGGGTTTCTAATGAATTTTCCAGAGAGGGATGCGTTTTTTTGAAGGGATACTCCAATAGCTGCCTGGGTTTCCTGACTGTGGGGTCTCTGTTGGATCTAAAGGTTTTGGATTTAATCACATGAGCAGAACATATATATATATATATATATATATTAAAAAACAACAAGCCTTGAGCCGTTTTGTCATGAGAACAGTGTGCTGCTAATTGATGCTGCTTGATTGCAATCCGCTTCCAACTTCCACACGACTTGCCTGGCTCTCACAGGTGAATTGCGTTGCACTCGATTGATTGCCGGGATTCTTTTAGGCGCCCATCTGCAGCCTTGTCAGCGATGATTGAACGATTCCACACGAGCGTTGTTAACCTGCATCCTCACAGCACAGCTCACTCAAACATGAACGCCGAATGAAGTTTCCACAGACAGATAGCATTACACCGGCACCTGTTTTACAAAACTCTCAGAAGAGAAGAAGGAAAATCCAAACAATGACATTTCATGTTGTGTTTTTTTGCACAAATGTTTCTCTCTCTCTGTTTTTTTTTTCTAGATTTCACCTCACGTTATCTGCCTTGACATTTTGTTCGATCTTTATGTGGCTGTGCTTTCAAGTGCAGGCACCGAGTTTAGCAGCAGGCACTCCAAAGACAGAGCTTCCGTGCGTTCTCTCCTCTCCTTCTTATTCCACTCTGAGGAACGACTGGTCAGTGATAAATGGAAATCTGGCTCCGTGGTCGTCGTTACGATAAGGTGGCATGACTTATGTGAGGAACTCAAGCATTTTAACTTCAGTGGGGGAACTCTTGCTAATCTGAGACTCCGTTCACGTAAAGCTGCTGGTTGCATTTGTCATAAAACCACACAAACGTGCTGCAGAGAACAATACATGCTCAACATTAACAGCGGAGAACAAAGACATTCATATGGCCAGACCACCGGAGGTTTGCTATCCTCACCAGATGCATATGCGTAGCGGAGTTCATTACAATGCTAGTAGCCTTATCTATGGCCATATGTCTCTGCTTGAAGCTCCTGCTGCATGAGGTTTTTTTTTTTTGTTTTTTTTTCAGTGTGCATCCGTTAAGGATCCATAATGCAACCAGTGTAAAATGGTCCTAATTTTGGTTAAGACTATCTCTTTTTCGACAAAATTACTGCAAAAATCTTTTGCTGTTCTTCATTTCATTTTTGGCAAAATTTTCTTTTGATATTTCATAGGGGAGATTGAAATAATGGAAAAATGTATAAAATTGCCAAAAGTATGAGGGGAAAAAAATGAAATATATTTGTAAAACCAGCCCGGCAAGGCATGCCAACCACCAAATACAATATGGACACCACAAAATGTTTTTTGGACACCCTGAACTGCCAATTCCGCCCAGAGCACCTTTGTCATTCAAACAGACCCCAAAAATTGCAACGGAATGCCATGTTTTCACTTGAAAGCGTGTTGTGAACGAGGCTTGAACATTGCTTTGTTTCCTAAAATCAGCATCACTGTTGTCTCACAAAGGAAAAGTTGCAAACTGTTCAAAATTTCACTGAAACCTCATTAAACTCACCCTGTGTTTCTGCTTTGTTCAGACGTTCTCTTCTATTCTGACCGGCTAGTAGCGACTTTTAAAACTCAATGCATTTTCTTCTTATTCCACTCTGGCAGAGAAGCGGCCAACCATAAAAATCCCTTCTTTTTTTCTTCTTCTTCTTCTTCTTCTTCCTTTTTTTGTGGTCGGTGTTACGTCAAGGTGACATGACTTATGTTAGTCACTGCCTGCGAGCGTTTTGAACTTCAGTGGGTGACTCTTACCCGCTCCAGCAACATTTGCTGCTCCTGCAAACTTTAGAATTTTACTTTCCGCGCACACAGAATGAGCATCACTATTTTTAACTGAAATCTGCACTTTGCATCAACGGAACACATTATTTGCATAGATCTGCACATTTAACGAAGTAGCGTCGCATACGAAATGTGACAAATTCTCATCGCATATTCTAGTGGAAAGTAAAACATCACGGATTGTGATGAGACGCCGAACTGTCACATATTGTGTTGCTTTCTGGCAATCTGTTAATTTTTCAGATTTCAGCACTTTGTTATTCATCTTTGTTTGAGCAGGAGTTTTCATGCTTTCTCCCAACAACGAAACTCTCTCCCTGCGGTTTGTGTTACGTGAAGGTGACACGACTTCTGTGAGTCACTGCCTGGACTTCAGCGGGCGACTGTTACTCGTTCCTGCTATCAAATAAGACTTTATTGACCGGAGTCTGGAATCAGAAACAGCGTCTGCATGCAGAAGTACGGCGTTTCTTCCCGTCATTGATCTCCTCGCGCGGAGCCGTGATAGACTCAGATTTGCAGCTTCAGCTGTGTGACGCTGTGGTCCCCCCCCCCGATTGACCGCGAATCTGCTGAGTCACTGTTGCTGCTGCCGCTGCTGCAACCTTTCAGACCGCCGGAGCACAAATTACTGCTGAATAATGTCTCGATCTGCCGGCACAAGCAGGTCAGCGCGGCGGGGCGGAGGGCCTTCGGAGAGCCGGGGATTTTTGGTCACACACGCGGAGTGCCGTTTAAATTTACAATGAGTGTATGAACTCTTCACAGCTCCGGGAAGAAAGGACCTACAACTCATAAATTATTGACAGTCATGCTTTTGCAGTCACTGGGTGTTTCTCTCTTAGCCTGAGTAAAGAAAATCATCTGAAGGTCAAACATGGATTGTTGCAGACTTACTTACATGTATAGAGGGGTAAAATTAAATAATTACAAAAATTAAGCCCTTTTATGCAGTATTTGTATGATTTTTCAGGGAATTTGAGTCATACATAAATATATTTCACACCATGTAATCTTTTTTTTATTATGAGATGCACAGTATTTCTTTAATTTCAATTATTATTCAATCCTTTTGATCTGCTCTTTTGTAACTAGTCTTTAAAGAAAATTTGTATTAATATCTGCTTTCCCATTGTGCCCATTTTAAAGAATCTGTTTCAGAAATGTCAAACACCTTTTAGTTTATCGGCCACATGCAGCTTAGTTTCATCTTCAGCGGACCCGGCTGGTAAAATGGCGCCAAAATAACCTTAAAACTTAAAACTTTGGTTTTTCATTGTGGTGTGTAACATGAGGATATTCTTTACAAAACCAATCAGTTACTTCCCAAATCACTGAAATTTCAAGATAAAACAAAGTTTAATCAAACTTTTTGTTACAAAACAATGAAATGTCCAAATTTCCTCTAGCTGTTGCATTATGGGTGTTTTTACAAACTCACCCTGACAGCATGACTTAGTTATTTAGTAGCCTGGCAAATAATCGCCACATTTAAATCACTGACATTATTGAATATGATAAAGTAGCATTGCTCATATCTCTGTGTTGAAATAATATGACTTTGATAAAAGTGTGTGGAGCATGAAATGATCGGTTCTTTCCTCCTGAATTAGCTCGACCCCGTAAATCCAGGCAAAAACTAATCCCTCACTAATTTCACTGCCGAATGTCTCTTTAAATATCAAAGGATGAGGAATGGCGGTTAAAGCAGGGAAGTCATTGCTGATAGAACTCTGATCACGGCGCTAATTAGACATTAATCTGACAAAAGGTGGCTACAAATGAATGAACAAAGTGGTTTACATTAAATCTAAATATCAAATGAGGAGAAAAAATATTGGGTATGCATTCAAACTTGAGCATGCATATTACACAAAAACATAGAGTCAAACCTGTGGCGAGGGACCCGCGAAGTGCCGACACATTTGCGTGCACTGACATGTTTTCTACTGTTAACACGCCTCACAGAGCGGACTCATTGCCAAACACGGACAATGGACTAGTTTTTTTTGGCAAATTCCAGTCCGAGCGAACACTAAAACGGCCAGTTTTTCAATTCTGTCTCCCAGAATCTCCTGATGTTCCATCAAATACTGGCTTCTTCCAAACGTTGATAAGAAAACAAAAAGTGGAATGTCAAAAGTCATTCACACCCCTCTCAGTAATCAATAGAAAAGCCTTCATTAGCTTTTAAACAAACCAAACTCTTCCTATAATCACTGAGCAGCTTTTTTCATGTCTTCACTGCTATTTTTGACCATTAACTTCCAGCAGTGAGCTGGAATTCTTTTGTTTTGAACATGTCCTCCATTCAGTCCTCACAGCATGTCCCTCTAAAGAGACACCTGTCTCCAGGGGACACCACCACTTGGATTTTAGGATGTCCCCCTCATTAGAGGGTTTACTGTATAGATATAGATAAACTCTTTGTTAATTCTAATTCTAAATTTACAAATAGATGAAAATACAAATACAGAAAATAATTTATATTGAAATAAAGACACCTGTGTAGACATGTGCAGACACACATACTATATGACACGTGTATTTATTGTTATACAGCTGGTTGCATAACCTGTCTGAAAAATGATTGTAAGAAGTAAGGCTGATTCATCCCTACTCCTTCAATATTCAATAATGAAGTATGATAAAATAGCTTTTTTCCAGAATCCTGTGTATTAAAGAGTATATCATTTTAATAAACACGTTATGATGTGGAGATTTGCGTGTCTCTGCAGGAGTCTTCCTATGGGCGCCGCGGCTCCGTTAGTATATGATGACAGAGGGTGATAATGCATCTTATATGTCACGCATGATGCATTTGAGAGCTCCTGGATGAATGTGCGCTGTGACACAGAGCAGCGCCGCCCGTCCCCTCCGGGCACGCCGGCGTCGCCAGACGCCCCGGCTGCAGATCCATCATTTCTTCAGCCAATTCCAGCATTCATGCGACAGAAGGCATCATCCTGACAAGAGTTTTAATTCACGAGTCAGGCCGCTGTGGCAGCGGCTGTCAGATTTCTGATTGCATTTGTGAGCGTAAACATTTGTGCGGGAGTAAGTGTGTGTTTGTAACATGTACAAACAAGTGTGTGTCCAAAACCTGGCGCGGCTGCGTGGGAAAGCGTGTCTGCATCTTTGTTTGGGGAGAAGAGAGGAAGATGGAAAAGCAACAGAGGTGATGTTGTGTGAAGCAGAGGCAGCCGGCACACAGATAGTGTCATTCCCTCCGTATCGCCATTAAATCTTAATCTCCGGGCCCCTCATGGGAGGAGCCAGCCAAGCATGGGATTGTGTTTTGCATCTAAATCAAGATGTCTTGTTCCTTCAGTGTTTCATTGAGACAAACTTTGATGCGCCTCCGCTCGGATCGGCGTTGTTTCTGGATGCGGCGGCCGCGGCGGCTAAGAGAAACAGCTGCTTAAAATCGAACACATCTTATCAATTATGAAGAGAGAGAAAGAAAACAAAATTCCCGAGCTCTGCAGTAAAAGTTCTCGCTGCTCGGTGGAGGTTTCAGCAGGTTGCATCATGGGGCCTGACTGTTTGTGGCGGTTTTAACCAGACCTGTAATCACATGTTGAGAACTTTATCAATCAGCGATGCTGTTATCAAACCCGCCGATCGGTCTCTACTCTGAATTCTGCAGCTGATATTTGCTCTTGGACTAATATTGTCTTGTCCTCATGATTTATTCAAGGTGCCGTGGTGAAAACTCAATCTGCATTCATGGCAGCATCACATTTACTATAACATCCAGTGGATTTCTGTAAGCTACCCAGCATCAGCACCAAAATATAGTCATGTTGACAGAAATAAAGAAGAAAATACAGACTATTGCAATCAGAGAACTTTAAACTGGTGTAAAGACTTTGTTTGGATTGACATACAAGTTAATGATAGCTTCATGACCACCAGGAGAGCCGACATGACCACCGCCATGTTGCACATATGAATCCTCCTCGAGCAAGTTATTTCCCTGCATGCAGCTCATCTTGTTCGTCGTTTATTATCGTCACAGTTGAGGGAAGACGTTGGGGGTTAGGGACCTCTCGACAGTGGGAGTCAATGTCTCTGACCTGCAGGTTACCACTGTCAGGCAGGGGAGCCGGAAACTCACTTGACCTTTCAAATTAAAAAAAGACAAAAAAAAAAAAAAAATCCACTGTGGGAAATTCACTTTTTTCATAATTCTGGTTCAAAGTATTCAGTTATATTTTGAACAACAGTTCTGTTTTATTATTCTGCATCTCGTCAAGAGTTGACATTTTCTAAAGGATTCACTGTCAACTTTAAAGAGTCTAAAGAGGGTTGGTCCAATTTAAATAGTCTGGGTCTGGATTACAGCATATCTGGTAACTCCAGGTCTGTTCTGAACCCCTCGTCTAGTTTTAAGAGTCTGCATCTTGTCTAGAGAATCTTCAGTCCACATCTCTCTAAGGAGTCCAGAAACACATTAAAGAACCAGGACTGTGTTCAAGGAGTCTGGCTCTGCCTGTGAAGAACCAGGTCCTGTTCAGGTCAACATCCGGAATTTTGAAAACCAGATGTCAAATTCAGTCTGATTTGGTTTTCATTAATTCATCTTCATTCTGCCGGATCCATCTTTGGTTTAATAGTTTATTTTAATGATATTTCAATGTATTTTGTTGCATTGTCGAGAGTCTCTTGAAGGGAAATTTCATATTTTAGCCCAAAGTGACAAATATGACACCTAAGTAATAGAATGTTTGCATATTTTATCACCTCAAATGTTTGCCACAGCTCTGTATGTCGTCTGTATCTGCCTTTCACTGCATGTGACTAATGTTCCCTTTTGTAAGCTGACCATGGAGAATACTGACGAAGAGAAGTATACTTTAATTCAATGTCGGGAGTCTCTTTTGGTTTCACTTCCAGCAGTGACTCAGCTTTATGTTTGATGTGGAGGAAGAAATTACAAACATACAACAAATAACAATTATTAGATTTCTGGTAATATATGACTGGGTTATGAATACGTAAGTGTATATATTTTGAATTGTCTTGACCTGTAAACCCAGGCACCAACCGAGCCCTCATTAATTTCCGCTTTAAACGCCTCTTTAAATATCAATGGGTGAGAACTGGGGGTTTAATGGTGGAAGCCATTCCAGATTCCAGCCTGATTGTGGCTCTAATTGGACGTTAATGTGACGGAGGTGTTTGCCAGTGTGGTCTGAACACAGTAACCCCGCCAGAAATCCCAGTGTCATTAACATCCGCTGGAATTCAGACATGACAGACACAGCGAGCTGGAAGCAGCCGCACAATACAAGCGCAAACATTAATTAACCTCCTGGCTCATTTGGCAGAGCAGGTCATCTTCTTTGGTTGGTGGTTCAGTTCCCTGCCTTGACCTGTACATATACAGAAATACTCAAAGTATGTGAAGAATTTGTTGGTTATATTATTGGGTTTTTTTTTATGAAAAGGTGAAATTAGCTAGCAAAAGCTAATACTTCAAATTTGAAGATAACCTATGTGTTTTTATAGAAAATTCACACAAAGTTTCGGTTCACTTTTCACTTATTCCAACTTTTTGACATCTCTGATTAGGAAATTTAGATTTAACTGGATTCTTACCAGTGTGGGGAACATTTAGGGTCTACACAAAGCATACATACTACAGCTGACTGCTTCCAGGTGTGTAACAGCGCTCACAGTGACCATTAAATGTGGAATTAGTACGAGTTCTCCGTGTCCTCCTCCAGGTGGAAATCACCTGCGTTGCTGCTGCTCTTCCCATCGTTTCACTTGGATGTGACGCTGCGATGCGTCTCGGGTGTCATTCAGCCTCTGCCACACTTCCACATGACAGAAACGCTTTTAATTATAGCAAGGACATAAAGAGGAGCGCCGATTCGCTGGGATTACACATCCCAGGCCTGAAATTTTAAGAATACACAACATGATTTTTGCTTTATGTGCTGTTGTTGTTGTTGTTTTCCTCCAATGAAGTGCTACATTTTCCCTAGCATCAATTGGATGTGGTATTATTAGATCTGGCTGCGCACTTTGAGATCTGAAAGTAAAAAATAATGTGTGTGAAAGAGGTAGGCGCTGACAGCACTCTGAAATGTAATGGAAAGCCTGGCTGCAGTTTCAAAGGAGGAGCGCAGTGAGCGGACCGGTCGGGCTGGAGAGGGAAGCCTGCCTGCTGCAGATACACTACAGGGACGGAAAAAAAAAAAGAAAAAAAACCCACATTAATTCACTGGAACTGCTTCTCATTTCATATGAAATCAAAACTCCTTTTTGCGTTTAGCTTCCAAAGCGACGCTCTCTGGTTTCTGTACCATGATGAAGGATGCGGCTCGGATGATTCTGCATTGTTTTATGATGCGGGGATCACAGCTAAACGCCATAATTCCCGTCTCTTGTCTCTGGGCAGATATCAAACTTCCTAATAATAGGATGAACAGTTGGTCTTCCAGACATGACATTATATAGATATATATATTTTTTTTTTTTCCAGTTTTAGTGGCACACATTCGTTTAGAGAGAAGAAAGCTACTGTAACTTTCATTTGTTTTATTCTAATTCCTGCTCTGCCCACATGCCTCATTATTCCGGCTAATAGACTTGTATCCCCACCAAGTCGCTTGATTCATCATTATTTTCTCAATCCATCCTTGCTAACATCTCTTTTGAAGTCTGCGTATTGCAGTGCGGATGCGGCAGATGATGCTGTGTTGCAGTGTGGAACAGCTTTATGTTAGTTCTACCTCGTATGACGTCAATAAAATATTCAAGACGTTTTTTTTCCCCCCCTCTCTGTTCTTTTTGTTGCAGTGGGCCATTGTAACATGAATTGTGTATCAGGGCTGTGAGGACATGCTTTCTCTCCTGGGCCGCGTTAATGTACAGTAGATTTAAAATGATGTGTTGAACTTTGAAGCAAAAGGTTGAGTTTTGAATTAGATGAGATAAAACCATCAGTACAGCTGCGAACATGTTGGCTGTGAAAATATCCAGTGTATGGACACAGAGACTCACAGCAACACAAACACTGGCACGGCCGTTTCTTTTACAGTCACCGGTTAAACACTTTTAGACTGAAGCTCTAAAGGATTTAACTGTGAGATTCCTGCGAACCACAACACAAGAACGAGCAGGCTCTGTGGTGTTTTCTGGTGTTGGTAAATGGCATCTTCAGCATTCGTCCATCCGTCCGTCCATCCATCGAGCCCGCAGCACATCGCCGAGTGACTCGATTGGCCAGTCCAGACCGAGAGGTGTCGATCCGTCCTTGTTTAGCATGCCGAGCCGTCGTTATCTCCTGCCACCGTCCTCAAAATGCCATTATCAGTAGATTAGAGGAACGCCACCGGTGATCGGAACTTTTGGCCTTGATTAGAGAATACTCACCCTTTTTGTTTCTGTCAGGAATGATCAAGAGGAGGCCAGGTTTGCTAAGTGAGCGAGCGTGACTGGGAGCGCCATCATCGACATCACCATCATCACCATCACCATCATCATCATCTCTTTAACACGGCGGCCCCCGCATCTCTGAGAGAACATATTAACATGCTGGCGCTCTGTCATCCCCGGTGCCCTACTTAGGCCAGATGTGGCTCAGTCAGGTCTTTCACAAAAACACGAGCGTGGAGGGATCTTAAATGTCAGTCTTAATAACACCAAAGCCGTAATTAACAATGAGCTAACAGAAGGACATGCACTTTTGTGTTCTCTCTGGATATATCGTGACAAATCGAGGAAGATCGCAGATTGAGCCTAATTCTCCGACTGCAAGGCTCTAAAGGCTACACATGAAGTCACGCATGTGCTCCTTCGTGGAGCGATTTCATGGCCGCTATACTAAAAAGAGTCATGAATTATTCAGTGAAGGTGAAAAAAATAGAAATACTAGCCCTGCCGAGACGAACCACACCGTTATGTAACCCGCCCATATGGAAAATGTAAATGACATGCAGATCATTACAAGCATATTATTTATGTACACAGTGTATGTTGTGTTGCTGCAGTGTGTTTGCTTTGTGTTCAGAAGTCTCTTCCTACATGCGCAGAGGTTTTATAGCAGAACAAACGTGATCGGTGAGTCTGAACAGACTCCGTCAATCACGTCCCTCTCCAGTCCAAACTGGGAAATAGTGAAGAGGAAAACGTTCGTCTCCTAAACACTGCAGCACGATTCGCCGATATAGTTTTTTTGTTGGTTTTTTTTTTAATTAATTTCATTTTCACTTTTTTGATTCAGTTTGGCGTTTTGATCATGTTTTTAATTGGTTCACAGATTGTCTCTGGGGACCTTTTAGATCTCACTTACTCATCCTGCGTCTCTTCAGTGTGTATCTTCTATTGGATTAAACTGAAGAGTTGAAATATTTAAAGACAAGATGACAGGACATGACACAGAACTGCCACTCATGTATAATTTCACCATTCAATCCCTGTGATTGAAATCAGCGTTTATTCTTCTTTTTTTTTCTGCCCATCCAGCTTTAGTACAAAAAGTACAAAAAAAAAAAAAAAAACCCAACCTGCCTGATGTCTCTCTTTGGAATAAGCGGTTGAATAACAGCGTGGACGTGATTTAACGTGAAAACAGTTGAGAAACAGTCACGCTCAGGTTTTCAGTTCCTCTTCCTATTAAAAGCTCCCTGGTGAGAGGTGATACACAGACAAGCAAGCACCAGATGTCACTTCAGTTACATTTTCAGCGCTTGAAACCACTAAAAAGGCAACTTTTTAAAACTTTCTGGCTCTTTTTTTTGAAAACAGGAGAAAACTCAACTTTTCTGAAACGCTGCTACTGGACATGCGTACCATGTTTGGCAGATTCTCCTGGGACTTGATCGCTTCAGAACTGACATTTTTTAGATCGTTCAACAAAATTGTTCCTTGTTTTCCGTCCAGGCTTGGGAGATTTTCCCTGTGGAGTTTACATGTTCTTCCTTTTGCGGGTTTTCCCCGTGTGTCTCAGGCTTGACACTAGAACTGAGCGAGATGATCTGAGCGTGTGTTTGCTCTTTGATGAACTGTTCACCTGTCCAGTGGGACGATAAATAACACACACGCTGCATGGATGGACCCTCTTCTGTTCAGATTTCCGTCTGCCCACCGCCTATAGATCATTGAGCAAACACGATTGTTAGTTACAGCCGATGCACTCCCACATTGCAGATGCCCTGTTTTTTATATTCCATATTCATGGAGACGTTGGGTTCAATCTGCTGGGCTCCAACATTTCCATGAAACACACTAACAATCTGTCTTCAGCCTGAATAAACCACAAGAGGAGCCATCCTCTGAAGATACAAACCAGGTGTTCGGTAGATCCTGTTCCTGTTCAACGCTTTGTCCTCGCACAAAGACAACCATCACCGCATGCCGTAATAGCAGAGTGCATTGTGGGAAATAGGAGGAGAAGCTATCTCCAGCATTTTCCCCTGTTTGTTCTCTCTCTCTCTCTCTCTCTTTTCTCCCTCTCTCCCTCCCTTGTGTTGTTTTCTACACAGGAAATGCGAGACCTCTAATTAAGTCTTGGAGGGGGAGAAGGAGGCATCGTAGTCAGGCCAACTGTGAGCGGCTATCGCAAACTCAACTTCCATGTTTAATTTATGTGCGCTCTATTATTCATGGGTGCCGTGATCTGTGTGTATAGGCGGCTCATTGCAGGCTGTGAGTTCGGCAGAAGAAAGAAAGAATTAGAAAATAAGAACTTTGCACATAAACCTTCAAACATATGCAGACTTGGTTCTTTAGCTGTGACCTGTACGGCATTGCTAATGCACGTACGTGCGCACACGTATGGTTTCTAGGTGGGTAATTCACTGACATGCATCCTCAGCTTAAAAATAGCCTCTATAAGCCTCACCCCGCTCTAGACACAAGGATTGTTTGATTATTTTCTGGCATCCAGTGAATCCTGAATGATGACGCCAGTTTAGGCCTTATTTCCAAAAGCCAAGCCCAATCAGGTGTGTTTATCTGGCGGTGTGCGAGTGAAGTCTCCCCGTCCGCCTCCCGGGAAGCGGCAGAAGATAATCAGGGCTGGGAAAGTGGATGGGGTAATAACACCCACGGCACCGCTGCCTACAATGGTCAATAAGAGCGTGTTTATGTTCCTTCTGCTCCAACCTTTAATGTGCAGCCATGCAGCTCTAACCTGCTGAATATTATGCACTAAGCTGAGCGCACTGAGGGGCGAAATCCACGCCTCAGAAAACGGCTTGGATCAGCAGGTGTGACTGGGAAGGATCGCCCAGATTTCAGGAGGGGAAATGCTGAGGAAATAAATATTTTATGGAACGTTTTCTCACAACATGGCTGAGAGAGGGAGTGGATACAGATCAATAGTGGCAAGAAATCTGGCTATGCAGAGATAGAGTCCGTGAAAGAGGGGAATGCAACTTCAAATGGCAAAAGGTGCGTACTTAGCAGTAGTTTAAAAAGCACCGACGGAGTCCTGGTTTTCAGAGATAACACACACAAACACAATATTCCATATTAGTTCCATCACACAGTCAAACATCAAGTCGGGATTATTCATGTGACACGTTTCAAATCAGAAGTTGAACCGAAAGTCTGTTACAAGACCGGCTTGAAACTTAGAACTTCCATGGGATGCTCCTAAGTTACACACAATTAATGTAACAGTACACACAACCTGGATGTGTGTGGAGGCGGTCCACGGCGACACACAGCCTGGGAGCATCGTTTGATGGGTTTTTCTGGTTTCTACCATCAGGTCTCCTCTCACGGTGTAGAAACCTGTCTTTGAGACTAGTGAAAAATTGGAACGATTTAATGTTTCAGCTGAACAAATTCTGTTTATTTTATTCGATCATGAGATTAACACACTGCGAGCGAACGTGTCTCCACACACACTGGCTGACAGAACACTGTGTAATACTTTTTTTATAGCCTTTCTAAGCCTCAAGGGTCCAGTTTTCATGATTAGTAATGTCAGCCTACAATCAAAACAATCATTACTGAACAGTGAAGTGACTTTAGTCAATCATTCGTTAGCAAAACAATATTCCTTTTATATCTGCTGAAAAAAAACATTTAAAGGTTACACTTATTTATTCCCTCAAAAATCAATCGCATCGAGTTAATAATTCCAAAATGCTTGGAGCTAAACACGAGAGCAAAGTCAATTACGATGTGAATAAGTGCGGAAATGATGCACATTAAAGTGGCAGCGCATATACAAATACAATTTATAGAAACAGTATTAAAGGAAAAGAATGTGTGTGAGCCAGACGCAGCGTTGATTCCACCTCCTTGTTTTGGTTTCAGCAGCTAAAGAGATTCCCGGCGCGGCACGCAGGAGAGAAAGGCCGGCGAACACAATGTGAGCGGCTGAAAGTGCTGATAAGAAAATGACCAATGGAGCGACGGCGGCGAGGCAGACGAGCCTGTGTCACGCAGGAAAATTAGACTGAGAGGAGCAATACTGCACCTAACAAGCTTACAGCGCTTTGAATGAGGTGATTGAAGGGGTGCTGGCTTCTGGGGGCCGGAGCACTGGACCGTCAACACACACACACACACACACACACACACACACACGCTGGAAACAAGGTGAGAGGACGTACTTAAGGAGCTCTGCTCCACTGGAGCTGCTCAGAGTCCATCAGAAAAACTGTGTACTGGATAGTCTGCGGATGTTTTACTGGCTGTTTAAATACTGCTGACAACAGACTTTACTGGAAGCGGGAAGAATCGTTTACATTTCACCTTTGCTTTTCGTATCGATGACTTTTTTTTCTTTCGCAGCGAGGTAAAACTTTTATTTGTGTAAATGTAAGACCTGTGACTTTGTTCAGAGTGTGTTTGGGCTCGGTGAAGGCCGCCGTGAGGTTAGCTTTACTGTGCCGGAGACGGTTTGTTGCAGTCGGAAACTCATTTTTTGTGGTCGATTGAATGTTTTGTGTTCCTGGCAAGGCGTTGACACAGAGAGACCTAATCGTTTCCCATCATCCCTCTCACTCATTCATCCAAATAGAGCCTCCTCTTACATCTTAAAACTCAGCTCCGCCTTCCCACCATCAGAACGGACACAGACGATGCGGTTTGACTGGAATCGTCGTGTAAGCCGAATAAAGTCTCTGATGTAAATGAACGGCCGCAGTGTTAACAACCATTGTTTCCAACACGGCGCTCTTCTCAGGGTGACTTTCTGACGGCGTTTCTTTATTTATTTCTCTCGGTGACATTGAGTTAGTATTAAATCTACAATCCAGCACCAGCTGCCCTTGAGCAAGTCACCATAGGTGCGCTGTACTCTGCATGACCCAGCCATGAAATGCAGATCCGTCTGTGTGTATACCCCGGGAAGGTTATGCAAAGAGATTGATCCTTGAACTACAACAAAGACGGAATTGATGAATACATTGAGCTATAACGAGCGGACACACACTGCAGTGTGTGTGTGTGTGTGTGTGTGTGGGAATAAAGGCACGCGGCTGGCGACAAACACGACACTGTGCCCTGCATTGATAAACAGGACAATACTGAAACAGTTTTTTTTTTTTTTTAAATAAGAAAAGAAACTCTTCTCTTTCATCGCCCAATTTTACCCCCCGAATCCTCCTCCTTTGTTGACGGTCGTCATCCATTTACAGGGAAATATACGACGCAGGTAGCTCATAAGACTACATTTTATGTGTTCAATCGGGAGTGGGAATAGTCTTGAGTAATGGGCTCGGTGAGGAGAGGACTTCATTTTAACGCCTGACTGAAGGTGAACCTGACCTCTCCCGAGAGCCAGAAAGACGGTAAAACTCTGAGCAGTGTAGCATAAGCATACACAGCAAGTTCAGCGGCTCGGAGGGGTCATTACCCCGAGGAGATGAGCTCGGAACAACGCCAGCTCCAGGCCATTATCTGTATGTTGGTACAGGTCATTATGGTTTACTCTGCCATAAAAATCTCACCGCGCTCTGCTCCTAAAATACATTTAAGTGTCTGCTGGATTCACTAATGTTTGCTTTAGGAGTCACTCGCCATTCGTGTCCACATCACAAAATCAGATAGTGTGTCGCAAAAAATGAATAATTGTCTTTGTTTTTGACGTTCGGTTAAGTGGGGACAAACAGAAGTTGTTTGCGGTTGTACTGAGTAATGAAACCCAGCACTTTAATCCCGTCCCTTTAATAAGGGAGAAAAATGAAACAAAAAGGAGCAAATGTGGCATTTAGAAGTGGGCAGTAAATAAAAGACAGCAAAGCATGCTGGGATGCGAAGAAATTGGCCATTTGTCAGCTCAGATAAGGTCACTATTTAACTTGCAAGAGGCTCAGTAATTGACTGCAGTCGAAATGAGAAACCCGTGGAAGTTGTAACGTCCTGATTATATAAGATCCAAACAGCGTTTTATCATGAGGAATACCGTCCTGATGCACGTATATCTCGGGAGTAAGTAACCTCCAAGACGCTGCTTTGAGGCGTTTTCTGGAAAAGGTTCTAATTCTTTCGATCCCCAATGTCCTGAACCCCACAAACTGTGTTTGTTCTATATAAGTGAAAACCATTCACCATTTTCTTGGAGTGAATTTCCTTTTCTTCCGCCATCAGAGTTTATTGAGTGACATGCAGTCTCCATGTTCCACCTAACTGAAAGTTTTCTCTCTGCCGTATTGGCAACAGTCTTAATTAACTTCGTCACGGCCGGCTGGATTTATTGGAGCCAGACTTTAATCGCTTTTGTACACATGTACTGCGTTCAACGCGGCAAGTACTTGAGGTATGAAAAATATTTTCCATGTCACATTGTGATTAAAGACGTTTGGAAAAGTGACCGTATAGCTTATTCATGCACTCGGTGTTTGCATGCAACAGCCTGTGAGGTCTCGTCTCCTTTGTTTTCACAAACATGAAGCGGGACGTAATGAGATGTGTCAGAACGCAGGAGGCTTTTTTTTTTTTTTTTTTTTTTGACGGGACTGCAAACATCCCTACAGCTGCGCAATGAAGATTAGTAATTATTACCACATCCTGCAGAGGAATTATTGCCTACTGTGCATGACCCTCCTGGCAAGCGAGACATGAAAGCCTCTTTCACAGCTTGGGCCGAACTCGGCGGAGGAACACAACGAGCATGGTGAAGCTCTCAGAACACATCTCAGCACCAAATGTTGGTTTTCTCTCAGTCAGTAAATATTCAGATTGTCTGATTTTTTTGACAGCCTGTCATTATTTTATTTTTTAAAAGCTGCATAACTATTGTGATCATGAAAACGGAGCTGTTTTTGACAAGCCGTCCAGGAAAAACTGATGAATTTCAAAGTCCGAGCGGCAGACTGAAGAACTCGTCAATTTACTTTGATGTCTCGCTTCAAAAGAGCAGCGCCGCCCGGGGAAACAGTGGCTGCCAATTAAGTGATCGGGAGCAACAGGGTTTATAAGGACCATACCTTCTGATTATCAGGTACACGGTTAATTCAAGGATCCGTTTACATGACGTTTTCGGGTGAAATCGGAAAACTTTCGTAGCGTTTTGGTTGTGTTTTTACGTTGCGATGATGCTTGGAAAAATGATTTCCAAGAGGAAACTATGTGGAAACGCTCCGACTCCGTCTTCGTGCAAATAGGGGAAACTGAAACTTCCTAAAAACAAACTGTGTATGTTTAGACAGCAGCAACTTGGAAGTACTTCATCTGCACATGCCCAGTAGATTCACATTAACAACAGTGTTGACCTCCAGAGTGTCATGACCCCCAGTCCAGACTCTCCTGGTCCTGATCCCGGTCCCAGTCCATATTCTCCTGGACTTGGTAGTTTTAGAGGCGACAGTCACATAATAACAATCTAACTCAGCTACCAGTCTGTATGGCTGTATGATTAAAAAAAAAATCGTGAAGCCAACAGCTTAAAAAAAGTTAAGAAATGCACTGAAAAATGTTTCTTCCATTGAGATGAAAAAGCCAGAGCAGCATGTTGAGTCGACAATCTTAAGGCAAAAATAACAAAACTTATCAAGGAGAATTAAGATAAAATGATTATAAACAGGATTGGTAGGCCTTTGTCTGCTTGCCTGATGTCAGATCCTCTGAGCTCAGCAGCCCGTTCCCGATTACCGAGCCGCTCCTCATGTATTAATTATGTGTTCATCTCCACCAGTGTAGAAGAAAACAGGACTTCTGAAGTGTCACATTTTGCTTTGTGCTGCACTTTTTGTTGGTCCTTGTTTGCCATCCAGTTTTCATTAGAGTTGGGATCATGGGAGATGTTTTTTTTTTTCCCCTATCCTCAACAATGTCATACCTCCACAGACATTTATGTACATGCAAGTTTTTATATACAACATATAAAAACAGTTCATCGCCATCTTTTAGGGTTCATTTTGGTCCTACGTGACTCTTCAAACATAAATAACTCAAACAGGCATAAATAACTCACATAAAAGATTGTTTGTGCCACAAGAAGGAAGTGATGATGCCAGTGTTTTCTACCAATAAAGGTTCAGAGGGGAATAGTAGAGCGTATAGTTTCCACATCTCCCTCTTCTCTCCATCGAACTCCGGTGCATACCAGCGTAAGATGTGATGCAGTCTTGACAATCCCTAAAACTAAATAAAATTGAGTAATATCTGGTATGCACCAATCAGCTATAGTAAGTTTATTTCTGTAGCATCAGTCCGACACAGGGCAGTTCACAGTGCTTTGCAAGGAAATCAAGGAAGTACATTAAAAGAAGTAGATTAAGAAAGGCACACAAATGAGAAGAAATGAAGTCGAAGTGTTTTTAAGACAGTGGTAATGAAATAAGTGAATTGTATTTTGAGTGTTTTAGAAGAGGTTTGCAGGAAGTTTGTTTCACAGGTGCGGAGTGTGGGAACTGAAGCTGCTTCGCCTGGTATCTTCTGACTCTGGGAACACTGAGCAAACCTCTTCCTGAGGGCCTCAGGAGTCCGGAGGTTTCACATGCTACGAGTCAATCTGAGATGTTCGTAGGCCCGAGGCCACTCGAGGTGTAGTGTGCTCCACACTCTTTGTGCTGGTGAGGCTGAAGCTCAGGTGTAAATAAATGCAGGAAGAAGTTTCTCTGGTCAGAAATCCTTTAATTGTTGGAATATTTTCCAGAATTCAGGTAGTGAGCTGGTTTTGTTATCGTCTCAATGTGGTTTGATTGATATAAAGCCGAGAAGCTCAGATCACTGTTCATCATGTGGGTGAAATGCTGTCGATGCTGCAGCTCTTGTGTCGTGGTCAGTGTGACAGAAAATGGTTCAAACTCTGGAAACTTGGTCATTTGGTCATAATGTTATGGTTGATCGATGTATTGCAAACATGCTAAAATACCATCTGGAGGACAGATGCTTCCTGCACTGTCATTTCCATTCTGCTTCCTTGTGTTCTCGCTGTCCACTCTCGTCCATCACGAAACAGAAAACCCCAGAAAGACGTTCCTGCCTGTTTTCCTCTGTGCTGTTTGCGATTGTGCCGTCAATCCCCAACCCCATCGTCAGCTGTCAAACTCCACTCCTACTTAATGCTGTCACATGGTGAGCCGCTCCTGACTGCACCCTTGTTGCCCTGGAGCACTTAATAACTGGGTTTAGTTGCCACTGAGAGCGATGAAAAGAGGTGCTGCCAAGCGGCTGACACTCTGCCACCCTTATCTTTAAAGTTGTGTTTCCCAGCCTTGTTTTAATTATATTAAAAGTTCGGTGCACCTCTAGGGAGGAGCTGCAGGCCCGGGGAAGTGCTCCAGCCATTGTGTGCAGAGCTCTCTCTCTCTCTCTCTCTCTCCCATTGCTCAAAGGCTGCCAAGGTTTCGCTCTCACCCTGCTGGGGTGCTTAGGCTGCTCACACTGTGCTTGGGTCAAGCGTCATGCAGGCCTGTTGGCGTTGGTATGCTGAGGTGACTCTGTGACTAAAACCTGTTTATAAAGCAGCAGGTTTAACCTATTTTGACTTTGATTATAGCAAAAAAAAAAAAAAAAACACTTCTTGTCCCTAAGTGTGGCAGAATGTCGGGCTGATGTAGTGGAATGTCTCATTCTATGATTGGAGACATTTCTGTGAGCAGTTTGCATGTTCTCTCTGTGCATGTGGAGGTTTTCTTTGGGCTGAGGTACTTCAGCAGATTTGAGTAAATCTGTATGATAAGAAGCCCCAAGACCATTAGGATTTTAACGAAGCATTGCAACACCCTTCTAATCGACCCTTCTAATCTTCCGAGTAGCTGAGATCTGTCAAAGCTGAAGGTGTGGGATGGTTCTTGGGAAGACGAGACAGCAGGACATTAAAGGAGTCAGTCTGATGGACCCAACCTGTTTCACCATCTGCTTTACGATTGGAATAAAACTTGCCTGAGTCAAAAATGATGCCGAGGTTCTTTAGATTCTGGTACTTTTAAAGACAATGTTTCTCTCTCTTTAGAGCAATATCTAAAAATTCATTTTTTTTTGTTGTTTTTTTTTGCCATCCAAGATTCAATGTCTAAAATACCAATTAAAAGGTCGTCATTTGGCCACATGTCGTCATTAGACATGAACAGCAGAGTGTCATCAGCATAACTGTGAAAACCAATCCCATGTCTCCTGATGAAGGGAAAGAAAATATACGTTAAGAAGGCCTTAAATTGAACCTTGGGGGACACCATACTTGATTTAATAAGGAATCTTCCATCTGTGAGGTCGACTTGAACCAATTCAGAACGATGCCAGAGTCGTACGTACTTCCTAGAAAGTGATGGATGAGCTGATTAATTTCAGTTTCAGTTCAAGCTTTCAGGGAGCGTCGATGTCACGCTCCACTGATGGTACCAGAGCATCTGGAGGCTTTTCAACCAACCCGTACACTCTCCCATTTAAAAATGATCCCAAGCCTCTGCTCAGGAGACCTTTGATTGTTTCAGATGTGACTGCAGTTACACTCAACTTTAACATCTAGGAAGCATTTAGACTGTGACTGCTTTAAATTTTTAATAAACTTCTACTGAATAAAGTTGTGCTTTTTTTTCCTAATGGAAAATTACAAGGATCATTACAAATAATCAAAGTGATTGAATGTTTGAAGAACTGTTTTTATAAACTGTTAAATGAATTCTTGGTTATTGCTTTTTAAATCAATACAGAAGCTGCATACAGCGCAGTGTGAGTCCCACAGGGATTACCTGGACAGATATCAGGGTACGCCTCAGTTCTGGCTGCATATAAAAAATGACATTGGTTTTTCATATGAACTGCGCTCAGCCTCATTCATTATGCTGCAGATCAACCCACCTTTTATTCAAAGAACAACACACTCCTGAGCAGCACTTTAGCTATTGAAGCCCAGAGGAAATCACGCTGTGTTCACTAAAAAACCGAACTGACGTGAACTCCAGATTGCTCTTTTAACTTTGGTGTGTGGTTCACATTCAAAGAGGCTTACTTAGCACATTTATCTGTAATTTGGCTTTATGAAATAGACCCCTGGGGGGTTTGTTGGCCCACCTCGGTTCAACATCGGTCATCCCTCGACCCCGGCGGTTTCCTTTTTTCATTTAACCACCACATTTGTAGCACTGATAATCTGCACTGTGCATAATTGCAACACAGAACAGGTTTTTTTGAGACTTGAATATTTTCTGTAGGTGAACTCTTCTCATGACTTGTGAGAGTTGTTAAGAAAATCAATTATATATCGTTTCACATGTAAGCAGCAATAAGAGATCGCAGCTAGTGAAGTGTGTTTTATTGACTGTGGACATAATAAAGGAGGATGATGTTGATGGTGTGGTGATGCTGGAATTCAAGTAAATGACTTTGGGGGGGGGGGGGGGGGGGGGGGTGCAGGCAATTACACAGGGCGAGAAGTAATAATAAAACAAATAGAAAGAGGACTTGCAGATAAGCTGCGCCGTGTCCAAGGATTTCTAACAGGCCAGCAGTGTTGAATGAAGATTGAAGGGCCTCCAGCCGGCATTAACATCCAATCTGATGATTAATGTCTTGATAACGCGGCCTACCTGCTCTCCAGCTCAGATATTATGCTGACAGCAGAAAGATGGGTGTGCCAGTTAAAGTAGTCTGAACGAAGCCGGTGACAAAGCAATATTTTATTTTATTTATCTTACTTCTCTCGCTATTCATCGCCGCTATTCATTACCCGCCGTGACAGCTGCAGCCACGCCGTGCGCTGATATGTGGGGAAACGAGCTGTAAAGTGTGGGGGAATGTTCCCGGCTCGACATTTCCATTCGCCGTGAGGAGCGAGTCTGTCACACTTCAGACAAAAGAGAAGAAAACACCAAATACAACAGCTTCCTTACACTTCGCTATTGATTAAAGAATAATCAGCAGCTACGCCGGCCCATTTTCAAACTGTAAATAAGTCATAACTCTGAAATGTGGGTTTGGCCTCATTTAGGAAGATCCCAGATTATTTGCAAGCAAACACATTTTGTTTTTGGTTTGGATGCATTTTGCAAGTTTTGAGTGACAATAGATGCTAAACAACGTTCAGCGTTAGATGCTCCTTCAGTTTGTCTATGATAGAAAATATGACTTGTTGGAGGTCGGGAAAGTAGTGCCATGATAACATTCAACAGCATTCAACTCCGAACTTTAAAGCTTTTTTTGTTTGTTTTACATGTGATTAAAATATCTTTCTTTCTGTAGCTTGAGATTAAGTTGAGGTTGTGGTCATTTTCAGTGAAAATAGTTTGGTTTTGTGAGAATACAGACATTTTGAGGTGCTCTGCAGCTCAAGGTGAATCTGGGCCGTCGCTGTACGTGGCCCCTGAGCTAAAAAGTGTTTGACACGGCAGCTCTAAATAGATGGTGTGTGTTAATTTGTCCGACACCAGTCCTCCGTCAGCCCATCAGCTTCTGCTCGATATCAAGTTTCTGCACCTTTTAACAAGCCTTCAGTAAATCAGACTGGAGTGTTTTCAGTCTAGACTGAGCCACATCGGCAGAGTGATTCAGTAGTTTCTGATCACATCTTCACTCCGGTCGCACCGCTGTTTAATCCTCCTGCTTGTTAGTTTGACTTTAAGTTGAAACCAGAGACAGATCCCCTCTGTGAGTTTAAATCTAATGAGCCATTCAAGCCTGATTTAAACATCTTTATATGGGTGCTGGTGAAATGGGGAGATTTTTTTTTTTTTTTAAAGCCAATACCAAACAGGTTGAGATAAATGAACCAGCTCTCTCATTTTGAAGGAAACGTTCATTTATCTCAGCCTCCGCGTGTTTCCAGTGTGGTGCAGTTGATTAAATTCTGACCCTCATCACATCGCCGTTAAATCGTGATCTATTTGAAAATAATCAATGCTCACAGTTACCTAACAGTCCGTCTTCTGCCTGTTGGTTGATTCGGGGAAGTCTGTGGTTAAAGCGAACGTGCTCTCTGTGCATCTGACCTGCTGTGGAGTCAAGTCAACACATTAAGGACAAATGAAGAAAGATGAGTCTTCCTCATGAAATTACTATTTCTTTCAGCTCCGACTGTATTTACAGCAGGAAAACAAATCAGACGGAAGATGAGGAAGAAGCTCACCTCTCGTTGTGTCGACGCCGCCGCCTGTTGTTCTGTGTTGTCGTCAGGATTGAACGCAGTGTTTACGGGATTATCGGCATCCACATGGGCCGCGTTGGAATCCAGACTGCGATAAGGTTTCCGTCCAGCACAAATGGAAGTATAGAAGTGAACAGATTACTACAGACAGACCGACTCGGGGTGCCGGCCAGACCGCTGAGCTCTGCCAAGCAGCGCCAAGAACAAAGCAAATGAAGCTTTCCTTCAAGGAGAGAAGTCCGTTTCAGACTGTTTACCATCAACAAGGCTTTTTCCTGCTAATGTGAATTGATGTGAATGGATGAATGAAGGGACGACATTAGTTTCCATTATGATATCATCAATCAATACTCTTTTCATAAAGAGACATGAACCAGTCAAATGAGGTCAGTAAGCACCGGATCAATGACATGACTGGATAAGAAAAGACTGTGGCCCCTTTTACACCACATTTCAGATGATAGCGCATATTTTTGGAGGATTCTGTCTCTAAAAGTTTTGCGTTTCACATGCCGAAGTTTTAAAGCCGATGTCCGTTTCCACAGAAATGGCAGAAACGCTGAAAACGGTGTAGTTTTCATGTTGGGCTGCCTGTGATCGTTTGTCATGAAACCACACACACACACGCAGAAAACAATACGTTACAAACATCGATAATGGCTTTTGAAGAACTCTTCACTACAGCCACAGTTACGGGAGCAGCATTTTCAAAAGAATCTCAACTTGGGAGCCGTTTTCGAGAAGTGGTGCGCTCAGTGGCTGCGAGCACGGTTGACATCTAAACCAAGTTTTCTGAAATCTATGAAAGTGAAAAGGCAGAGGTCAGCATCAAAGGCTCGTGATGGCTGCAGCCTTCAGGTCCTGCTTCAGCGGACGTGTTTCTGTGGTGGAATGATTGAGAAACTCTCCCAGAATTCCACAGTTTGCCGTGAACCCATCAAATTTACAAAAATACACTCAAAACCAGACTGCAGCCGTCACAGTTCTCCAAGATGAAATCTCAGGTGTATTCGTGACAGGTTGTTTGTGAGCATGCACACCTTCATGTGACGTGCATGTAGGAAATAGTTCTGGAATGGGAAAGTGCTGTTTGTTACAGAGGAGCTGTCGTCAGTACACAGTTCAAAGGTCAGAATCAGGAGGTATGAGACTTGCTTTTGTAAATATAGCCGGGGCAGCTTATATCAAAGTTTAACAGTATATGTAAGTTTTAAAACCTGCTCACATCCAGACCGCGTCTCGGTGAATATTTCAGGACTGTGTGAGGCTGCATACTGCAACGGCCTGATCCGCTGCTCACCGCGAGCAAACACCACGAACAAGCCAGCTACAAAGAGTCAGGACTGTTGAGCAACAGTGTTCCTCTCCCAGAAGTCCAGACAATATCCTCCTGCTTTTCCCAGACAGTTATGTTACCGAACAGCTCCAAAATGTGATGCTACACAGTGATTTACCTAAAAATAAGTCGATTTCCAAGAAAAACAAAAAAGAATTAGGGTGAGAAACATCTGTCTTAGTGAAGAGCATTGTTTTTTTCCTTTTTGTTTTAGCATGTTTGGTGACTAGCGGGTGCTGTTGGAGGGCTGCAGGGAGGCGGGGAAAACACAGACCAACTGCAAAACTACAAAACCGGTGCAGAACGGAGGAATAAAGGGGTGATGAAGAGAGCGCATGCCGCCCTGATGTGGTTACTGTGCAAATGGCTCGTTAAAGCTGCAGAGGATGAGTCAGAGAGCAGTCCCCGAACACAAACCCCGCTTGTTCGGAGTCCAGTCCGGTTTCATCTCGTCACCCTCCTCGGGGCAAGCGAAGGAAAAAAAAAAAGAAAAACAGAAGAGTGGAGCACAGGAAGTTGTCTCTGCATCTCTTCATCCTGACATTTGCCTTTCCCCTCGAATCACCTGCAAGCTACAAACTCATTTTTTAACCAGTGAAACTTGGTATTAAGTGAGCTATCACTCAAGCATCTGTTTAAGACTGTTTTAATTCATCCAAAGCGATTTGCATAATTTCTGGAAAACACACTGATATAATGACAACGATCGCGGCTCCTCAGATGCAAATATACAACACTGCTACACACCAATTATAACGGCTTTAATGGCCAGAAAATGTTCCAATAAATGGAAATTTTGATCGTTATTTGCTGTGAAAGCAGCGCAATGATCAGCTCATAACAACAACAACAACAACTTCATCATCTGTTTAGCCCAGAGCCTTCACTCTTACTGAAGCATGAACTGGGTTGGGGAGATGAAGCGGCGACGCTTCATTAACCCAGAATTACTCCAGTGTGCGCCGTAGTGTTCCAGCCCGATCCTATAGCTTTCCATCCATCATCTCATCGTTGAAGCAGCCTCTCTGAAACGGAAATGCAGATCTGGGAGAACAAAACCCTGAAAGACGTCCCACTTCTTCCACAGCTGCTCCGTCTGTGGATTTAAACTCCGTCGGCATGGAGGAGGATATTGGATTATTGTCTGCTTTGCTCCAATACAATGTGGAAACACGAGAGAAGTTGATGTTGTTTGACAGATATCACTGGAATGCAAAAAAAAAAAAAAAAATCCTTTTGCATGAAGGAAGATTAGTGAAGAGGATCCACAGAGACCTTCATCACTCTGTTTTATAAAGCCTAAGCTGCTGCCCACATTGTTTTGGCCAAAGGCGAACGGCGATGTGTGACCAATCATTATTTCTTTATTTTAACACAGAACACAATGTTAGATCACGGCAGGAGCCGTGCATCACGTGTTTATTTAAACAAAGTTGGGAAAATAGGACAGCTGTAGCACGGAGAAAAGCTTGTTTTTAAGCTGCTGACACATCCTGGAGCTTACATTTCAAAAGTCATGGGGAAAATGCAATTTACTGACTGAAAGCATGAACCCAGAAAATGACCTTAATCTACACTTAATTCAGTATTTTACTATTGTAGCTGGGCAAGAAAAAGTGAGCAGAACAGTTTTATTTATCTATCTATATACAGAACAATCAGTAGCTTATTGAATTTTGGAAATGGTCTGTTGAGTCCTTTAAACCCTGAGCAGTGTGTGTGTGTGTGTGTGTGTGTGTGTGTGTGTGTGTGTTAAACTCCAGTAGAGTTCAGATCCAGGCCTCAGCGTGGGTCCTGGGACCAAAGCTCCTGTAATGTGAGTAATTTGGTGCAGGATAAAGGTTTAAAGCTATTGATTTCCAAACAATGTACCGCATAATGTCTTTCCCCCACAAATACTGACACAAATAAAACTTGAAGTTCACTACCTGGTATTAAAAATATCAATCAGTCTGGGTGTGTGTGTGTGTGTGTGTATGTGTGTGTGTGTGTGTGTGTGTGTGTGTGTGTGTGCCTAGAGTGCTAACCGCGGCCATGGTGGAGTCACACGGGATCAAATGTGAACCAGGTCTTTCACCACAATGGCGTGACTTATGCCTAAATAAATATCTGCAGCCTCAAAGTATCAAATCAACATTTGTGCCTTTTAATAATTACCACTCAGTGTGGAGATCCCCGTTTCATTATCTGGCTTTGCTTCACTCAGGGTAGACTCTCGGGGAGTCGGAGTCGATCAATAGTCTACCACAATGAGAGACGGATCGTCACGCCTGCAGCATTTTTCAAGCCGACCCAACATGGAAGGAAACTGGAGGAGCCTAAAAGCAGCGACCGTGACTCCACAGAGCAGCTCCCGATCTAATGAATCCAAAACAAGATCTGTTGTAGGATCTCATTATGAATCCAGAGGAACAGCTTTCCTCACATTTCGATCGCATATCTGGTTGGCAGCACATTTTACTCCACTGTATCTTTTACAAATTAAATTTTTACGTCTATAAATGAAGCTGCCAACTTCTTCGGCCTCTGACGATCACAAGTCCACGTCTCAGCACTTTTACTTCAGAAACGAGCGCAGAGAGACTAAAGGTGCCGTTCAGACTGTTAGCAGGAAGGTGTGTTGCGGTAGAGAAGCTTCCTCGCTCACAGCAGGGGGCGATCATTGAGGCGGAGGCGTCTGCTGGGATTTGAGAACATGCCGTCATTAAAGCAACATCTTCAGGCCAGTTTCAAGGCGTTATTAACAAGGTATCAATATTTAATGTTTTATATATGAGGGATATCATGCGCGTCCATATATTAAAACACCCTATGCCTGAAGATTTTATAGCGGTTTTTGATTTTTCAATATATTGGAGGATTTACAGGTATAATTTTCTCAGTATAGAGGCTTTTACGGATGCAGATGCTAAAAAAAAAAAAAAAAAAAAGCTAGGTGTGTGTATAAGGTATCAATATTTCCATGTGGTGTGGATCAATGGTGTGGCCCTGCCAAAGCTTTTCAACGCACACGCGTGTCGCAGATTGCAGGCGGTTAATATTTCAGAGCAGCGGCGTTTGGCGACAGCCAGCACGTTGGGTCAGGTGAACGGGGCCGCTGCGTGCCGCTGCCCGGGAGAGGCTTTAATATTTAATTGCCTTTTTCTTCTTTAACTTCCTCTTATTCTAATGCGCTTCAGAAAATCTCCCCATGTTTGTAGTTTTAAAAGTCGCTCTGCAGAGACGGCTTGGTGTATTGTGCGGAGGCAGGCTTCTGTCTCGCAGAGGTTGGTTACTTCTTGAAGCCGTTCCTAATCACCACGGCAAATTTAAGAACAAGAAACAAAAGTGAGTCAACACAATGCATAAGCCTCGCTGTATTTTCCAGTGTTTTTCAATCACGGGGCTTTATCTAAACTCTTTACAGCGGTTCCAGTCGGCTTCACGCGCTGCAGAGGCGAGGAAAAAAAAAAAGAAAGAAAGTTTGGGATGGCAGGTGAATGATGGGAGCGCCGTCTCGGTTTACTCTCACAGGACAGCCTGCAGATAATGGCCGTGATGGATTAGGGGGCGGGCCGCGCAATCCCTGCTCTCTGAGACGGACTGGCGGCTCCAACAGTGGGATTTGAATATCAGCGTTCAGCAGCCAACTGCAGCAAGGAGGCTGGTGTGGTTCAACATGGCGGTGCGACACGGCGGTGTTTGAACTGTGTGAATGACGGCATGAAGCCCCAGAAGGAAAACATGAAAGAAGCATCATGGGAAAAGGTTTTTTTTTTTTTTTTTTTTTTTAGTGCAGTAGTTTATCTTGAATCATGTTGCACCAAGTTCTTCAGCATGTTTTTAAAACTCACCCTCAAAGTTTGGCCTGTATGTTTCAAGTCATTTTCCGTTCAGAAAAGTTTGGCATTTACACGTTTTGAAGAAGATTGAACACATTAATGTTAATTGATGATTAATCTTTACTACACATAATGATTCAAACCATTTTAACCTTTAAACCTGGTCCCTGTTCCTCTCACCAAAACACCTCAGTCCCCAGAAACTGATGGAGAAACTGCAGCGACCTTTACAAAGACATCCCAGAATACCCCACCTTGAAAGCTACCACACTATTGGCTCTCTATCTCTATTTTATTTCTATGATTAATCTTTTCCACGCATATTTTTGTAGTGGTTTAACTGCATGATTAAAGCAGAGTACGCAGTTTAATTTCACAGATGGTGTTAATAAGAATCCTCGAGAGCAGAAGGAATGCTGGGAGTCCGGTAGATGTGGAACATGGAGAATGTTTATCAGTGGATCTGTCTGATCTGGGCCCCTTCCATTCCCCCCAAAGAGCCATTTGTCCAGGGTCGTCTTTGTTGTCCCATCAGAGCAATGTCTCGCGGCAAATTGTCTCCGGGGGTGCAGTCCGGGCGGTGGGAGATGAAGAAGAAGTGGGAAGTGACAAGAGTGTTGCCCTAAATTGCTATCGATTCCGTTGTTTGAACTTTTTTTCTTTTTTCTTTTTTTTTTCTCGGGGAGGTTAAGAGTGGAGGAGGTGGCCGGGCAGACGTTCAAAGGAAGGAAGTGTCGCGCAGACTTAATTCAAAGTGAAGCCTGTTGCAGACTTCAATCCTCCACAGCTGTTAGTGGAAATACAATGGGTTGTAGGGTTTTTTTTTCCCTTCTTGATATCATATTTGACACATTCAAGTTTATTAACAGATGCATGTTACGATCCTGTTTCACATCAAGCAGTAATTAAATGATTTTTGGTGCTTGTGTGCAGAACAGACTCTGTGTGACTGATTTACAGCACAAATCCTCAGTCACAGGCCTCGATGTGGGTCAACAAAGCTTCTGTAATCTCAGTAATTTAGTGCAGAATAAAGGTTTAAAGCTATTGATCTCCAAACAATGTACCGCATAATACTTTTTTTTTTCCTCCCCCCCACAAATATTGATACAAATAAAACTTGAAGTTCACTACCTGGTATTAAAGATATCGACTGAAATAACAAGCGAGCCTCTGCACTCACCGCTCTGAGCACACAATGCCAAATAACCTTTGATGGATTGTGGCCTCTGATCAATAAAGATGCCAGATAGTTTGTTACGTAAGAAGATCAGGGAAATTATGGAGGCCGGTGGCGGTCTGGCCGCGAGCGGCTGGATTGGTTTGACACAGAGGTCAGACGTCGAAGCAAACACTGATGCCTGTAAGCTTCTTCTGACCCAAATACAGCTGCACCTTTAAAAAAAAAGGAGTTCAAAATGTTGTTGTTTTGACAAAAAAAAAAATAAATAAATGATTTCTTACGTGAAACTGGAAGAGAGTTGCATCACCCGGTTTGTGGCTCCACAATCCGAGCCGTGCTGCAAGAGGATTATTATGTTTTATTTGTAGCGTTTGGGCATCCGTTACAAAGAAATGAAAAATGCATGTTTCTAAAACACATCCGAGCGCTTTCCTGTGAGAACGGGATATGGCCCTGCAAAATGGCTTCTTTGAGCTCATTTGGGTGCACGCATGGCGCCGCGCAGCATCCTTCATCCCGCGTTTAATAACGGGAAGGGAGAAAGTAACAGCTGGTGTCATATTCCTCTCCACAAAATTTCATAGTGATTTTCCTCTTTCATTTCCCCCTTTATGTCCTCCCTACCTGCACCCGCCCCTCTCGCTCTCTGTCTTTTACTTTTGCTGCATCAATAACATGTGAAGAATCACAAACGCTCCATGGCCATGCCTGTGGAAGGATTCCATCAACTTGATTGGATTCCATCAACTTGAGGTGATTTGCATTTCTTAAACCAGGCAAGTGCAATGCATTATGCAAGACTGGCAATGCATTCTGCATAAACCCAGCAGTTGAGTACATATTTGAGAGTGGAGCTTTTCACGGATTCCTTTTTTCTCGCTGTTTGCCTCAGAACTGGAGTAACAGGCTGCTCTTTCAAAGATTTCCAAATGAAAGCAGAAAAATTAGAGCAAACATTTCCACACAACTTTTGAATCTCTGCATGTTGCCCGTGGGATTCTCGGAGTTCTGCGACTCGGATAAACCGCTGTGAGTTCTTCTTTTTTTTGTGAGCTAAGAAACCAGCAGTAACCGCCTCTGCCCACCTTTGGTGCTTTATCTCGACTTCCCCGACCAGCGTCAGGCTGCGGAATGAGCAGCGAGCCCGCCGAGCGTCCCCTCGGAGGATCGGCTCGGGCTCCGCTGCTGCTGAGTGAATCAGGTTGGACCCAAAAAGGGAAGTCCGTGGAGATCGGGCTAATTTTAAAGCAACCTGGATACCGATGAGGCGCGCTGAGATAATCACACCTGAGTGGATGGAATATGTGAACGGATTGTCCTGCAAGTGTTGGAATTTGAGAGTGTGATGATGATGGCGAGATGTGTGGCCAGGATTTTAGTTTCGGCGGGTGAAATGGGAGCAGCTGGATATGAGGCAGGTGTTTCTGAAGCACCTTCGTTAACCCTCCTTTTGACGAGAACGCCTGGATTTAATTCTGTCCAATTGTCAATAGATGTGCTGTGGTTGAGTGTTTCTGCCCTTTTATGCTAAGAGAAACTCAGCTTTCAATATTGGACAATTCTTGAATCATTTTTGTTAAATTTATTCAATCGAGAACAAATCACGTTTTGCATTTCATTTAAAAACGATGTCCGTTTCCATGACAACAGCAGAAGCAACAGGGTCATGAGATATGACTGTTTGGTTTTGTAATAAAACCACACACACACACACACACACACACACATACGACATCTGTTTAAATCCTGACAATGGTGAGTGAACGGACAGTGTCGTTTTCACCCGTTTCCACGGCGATGGAACAAGCGCATCTTCATAAAATTGCTTTTTCAGTGGCCCTCAGGACTGTTGTCGTTTAAACCGGAGCCCGAAATGTTGCAAAAGTTCTGTTTTTTTCATTTGAAATGGTTGTCTCGAGTTTTAAAACCACACTGAGCAAACGCCGCAGAGTCTTCACGGTATCGAGACGCCGGTGGTTAGAATGTGCGTCATGCGGGTGGCCGTCCTTCAGAGGATCACCTCGATCAGCGGTACATAAGCGCAGAGCTTTATTTCTGTATTCCTGAATCCTGCAGATATTGTAAATGTCTTATCAGCCGTCAGAAATAAACCCGAGGTGGAGTGAAGTGTTTTGGCTGGATTACAACTCAACAAAGTGACTTCAGATTAGTGCTCATCCCTAATTTGTTCCAGGAAAACACACGGCTCTGAAGGACAGAAAGAAATGTGGTTGTTTTCAGCGAAATGCTTCTGTAGAGTTTATGTCCATTTATATTCTGCAAGCTGCAAAGAGAGAGAAATCCATGTAACACCCAAAAAAAAATCCCAAGCCACGGTGCTTTTATAAATCACAGTTTTAGCTCAAATAGTTCAGGGAATCAGATTAATTGCCACATTATGAGTAATGATTTTGAAAGAGGAACAGCGGCCGGACCCGGCAGATAAATCACGACTGATTTGATTCTGTCACAGCACCAGTAAAAAAAAGAAGATTTAATCGCAACTCCAGTTAATGACAGAAATGTGAGATGGCCATCTTCCATCAGCATGAATCTTCATCCGTCTTCATCATTTATGGAGGTCCCAGGGTGTGGGCGCCTGTTTTATGAGCGATCCTGGAGGCCGTAATGGGCCTGGAGACGCTCCGCCGTATCCTCCTTCCAGAGGTGACACTCCGCATCGCTCAACTTTTTCAACTGTTTCAACCGAGTCTTCACTCCTTTCCCAAAAGCTCAGAACAATTATTGGCACAAGGAGATGTGCTCGCAGTCATTTACCTCCAGGCTGACCCTTTCTCCTTAACTCCGTCTCTCATCTAACACTCCTCTTCTGTGTTTATCTGTCTCCGGTTACGTGCAGCAGCAGCATATCCTTTCTGGAGGAAATTACTTATTTTATCATGTTTCGCGTCCCCGCTTCGTGAACATATTCCAGTCACAGGAGTCTCTGCTGGGGTGTAAAGCGCTGACATGAAGTGTGGAACTCACACCCAACAAGATACTTCTTCTTCTTGTTTTTTTTCTTTCCAAATCTGAGGAACGCACAAATATAAGACGATGAAGCAAGCAAAGCAGGAAGAACGGTCATCATTTACCCATTGATCCATCCATCATCCATCCATCCATCCATCCATCCGACCATCTCCCTCCCTGCTCTCCCGGTTTCCTCTCCCTTCACGCCGTGCCTCCGATGCGCTGACTTCCCGTTGGCAGGACGAAGCCTCCTCACGTCTCCCCTCTACAGTACAGTTCATTTTCGCCTCAGACACCTACATTTCACCTCGGTGCTTGATGCGTCCCCTCATGAATTTTGATAAATGAATAATTTTCCTCCCGTGTAAATGTTTAATGACTGATGCACATCTGGGTGTCAGACACGTTTCACTTCAACTCATCTGACCACGGTTTCCACTCGGGAACTTTGAAGTTAAAAGAACGAGAAGGAGCGATTTTCCTCCTCTGCAAATGTTGCGGGATTGATTTGTGGGTTTTCCTATTTTCCCGATTTGATTTTGGGCTTGACCCTCCTCTTCCTCTGTAGTGTAGCTAATTACGGCGTTACAGTCACATTCAGCCGAGATGTGAGAATGAATATAATTTAAAACCATTTCAGCATAATGAAGTATTCCCGAGAAAAACGGCAGCGCGGTGCGAAGACGAGGCCTGTGACAGCCGCTCTGATTCATATTCCACATCTTCAGATTAAAGAGGGGAGAGACGACGAAAGTTTGATAACTTTATTTTTAATTATTCATGTGGATGGAATTATTCCTCTCATAATGTTGCCGTTCTCCAGAGAAGCGTCATTCAAATTTAATAATGGAGCAGAAGATAACGATTTGACTTAATCCACTGTCTGTGAGTTATTTGGAGGACTTGATTCTTCTATATATCTCCATGTTTTCATTCCTTTTACCTTTCTAGAAGGAGAGATTGACATCAATATTTACATTTACTTTTGTTATTAACCTTCTAATGATATTTCCATTTGTACTAAATCCTTTTGAGGGGCGCAGATGGGATGAACCACATCGACAAACTGTTATTTCCAGTAAAAAATAAATAAATAAATGCTTATTTATAGTCAGACATGCCAAAAGGCCTGCAGCTCTCATACCGGTTACATTTATTGTTTAATCCAGAGCTTATTTTATAAATTTAATTAGTTTCACATTATCACTCCAAATGTGTCTGTTAAAGAGAATATCTACGTTCTGAATTCCACTGCTGCTGACACATACCGATTACCTAAAGGAAACGAACATAATAGAGTTTGCAGCTGATAAAATATTTTAAGTATAGAGCGGTTTGATGGACATGGTATTAAAGCAGAGCAGAAAAGTGGTCTTATAAAGGATTTCTGTTTCCTCTGATAACCAAACTTGAGAGGTGATTATCCAGACATGCATTCTTCTCCTGTCGCTTCCTGAAAGCTGACTAATATAAGAAGTGTCACAGTCCGACTGGCCAGAATGAGGATTTTTAGTAACCCGTTACTGTTCACCGTAACCTTTCTGCGTTTTACCCTGAGTCTGTATGGAAGCAATAAAATAATTGTGTTCAATTCCAAGAGAGCATTTTGTCCTCAAAGTTGATATGTTAGAACCAGAAAAGTGAACAAGTTCACCAAGAAGTGGATGTATTTTTGCAAAACATACTGATAATGACTACAATCTCAACATAAAGTGAAAACATCTGCGTGTTTATATGGATTCACCCTGACCGCAAGGCTTTTTTTCACCTTGCCTGATCTTTTCCCGGGCCAGATTGAAGCCGCTTGCAGGCCGGTTTTGGCCCAGGGGCCTCGTGTTTGACACCCATTGTGTTCCGATCCAACAGAAAAGCTACTGTAGGTGAAAGAGTTGTCGATGTTAATGCTTGCTCCCAGAGAGAGATGTCAGAATGAAGAGTGAGAGCCGTTTCTCCTGATCCCGCTGCTAAAGGTCAGCCCGGACCGTATCAGACGAGTCTTCATAATGTCACCGCTGTTTGGAGTTTTTAACAAGCAGCCAGACTCTCTACTGACCAGACTTATAGAAAACTGTAAATCATTGACTAAAGAGGAAGATACAGAGCATAAACAGCAGTGTAATCACCGGAGTCATGTCGGGAAGGCGTAACGTTTATTGGAGATTTCCCTCCTTTAGGCTGATTTGAGCGTTTGAGTCGCGGCTCCGACAGATGGCAGCCACTGAACTGCTTCCCTCTGAAGGGAGACAGCCTTTACACCCTCTATCTTTCTTTAAGGACAAAAGGGACTTTTTGGCTTCCCCGGGGCTACAGCTCGCTCCCCTGCCAATCAGGAATCAGTGATTGAATTAGTGCCAGGTCCACTCGCTGCTGCTTCCGCCGAGCGACGGACAGATCCAGAGTAGAGATTAGGGGAGTGTGAAGTTCACCCTGCCTCAGAACTCCTCACATGCGTCTCTTTCTCCCGAGCTCTCAAAGGCACCTCAGAGGAGGAGAGCCTCTGCCTGACAGGCCCTGAATCGCTCCGCCTGTGCGGAATGCAAACGAGGCGGATGCCCATCTCTTCCTTCCCGACTCTCTAGGAAAAGAAAGAAAAAAAAAAAAAAACCTGCAGAGACGGTTCACTTAGGATGCAGTCGCGGTTCTCGCGCAGTTTCTAAAGGCCTCCTGGAGTTAAAATGAGTTTGCACACAAGATGTCGCTTGCAGCACAAACATGATTGCTCAGCATTGTGCGGGAGATAAAGGTGCTTCTCCTGTTGTTATTATCTGGTCTTTGCTCCGTTGTGCATTAAGATTAATAGTAATATTAAAGCAGCTTAATTACAGTGGGTTAATTGTGTATTCCGTAGCCCCGATCGTGTGACCTCCAGGTTTTATTGCTGTCGGGACGAGGACACGCCAAACATACCAAACGCCTCCTTCTCTCCTCCAGCCCCGAGCAGGGGTTTTAAATCCGACGTCACGCAGCCGAGTGTGGCGCCGGTATCATGCAGAGGGAGCACAAGAGAAATGCTTTCGAGAGCAAACTAACAAAACACCCTCTGGCTTGACAAACAATTTAGGCGGCATCACTTCAATAATCCACCGCGCTCACCCCCGCTCGTCGCCATTCCTCAAAACAAAAACACAAACTTGTCTTATGTGTCCAATGGTTGGGCGATGATTCCAGAAGAGAGAGTGAGCCCGATAAGGACGGCGCGTCGCTGGAGTGAAAGGCCAGCTGTAAGCCGTTCAAGAGAGAGCGCCGTTTGATTTGACACTGTCTGGAGGATTTCGCAGGCGTTCCGTCTGGTTCGGCTGAAACTCTGATGAATGTGCTGAAATGCTTTTATTTATCAGTATCTCATTTGTTATGAGGGCAGGGAGGCTGTGCAGATTGGAACGACTCTCGGGAGCTTGTCTCCACAGAAGCGCCGTCACTCATTCTGCACACGCTCCGATCACGTCCGCAGCATCACGCCATGAGAGAGAGGAATCTATAGATAGATATGGATCGATCACCACACTCCTGCACTCTTGGTTCCAGTCCCAGGACGTGTGGACAGGACTCACTGTTGACCGTCTCTCAAAGCCGAATGAATGAAGTGAGATTTGGTGTGTTTCCATCTCTGATGACACTCTGGTCTGTTTTTTAAGTCAGATGAAGCTTTGACATGGAAAAAATTGTGCAAGTTTGTGCTTCTGGAGCAGCTCGACATCTGCAGTTTGGAGGAAAAATGTCCTTGGGCAAGGCACTAAGTTACTCTGAACGGACACAGTTGAATGTACAGAGATTCAGGTCAGCTAGACTTTAATTCTGCTTCATCCAGTTGCACTAATCTTTGCTTTTATGAAATATTAACGTATTCATTAAAAGTTAACTACAACGTGACGACTTCCAGTGATACAGCAAACAGATGTTTCATTCAGTCACTTTGACCTGTATTCAGACTGGAAGACCCTCAAAAAGTCTTTAATTAGCTGGATAACAGCTGCAGCGACTATTCCTGGCGTTACTTTGCTTCTACTAGAAATACCGCAACTATTTTTGATTCCAGTCGAAGTTTCCAGAATAGTAGAGGGATGATAAATCCAGCCAACACAATGTGAACATATCCCTCTCCATCACTAATGATAACACAGACAGCTGCACTGGCAGTCTTATCGTTTGCCATTTTCCGCCATCAGCTGTGGGTAATGCGATACTAGCCAGAATCCCATTATCATCATAGTTATTATCGACCGCTAGCTGTGCGCGCACTACAAACACAGTCTTAGCGGCTGCCCGAGAGTCGTCTTCTGAGCCAAATGGAGGGTGAAAGAAAACAAAAAGAGACAGAAAAATAGTTTCGCGGGGCTTTAACTGAAAGCCTTTATGAGTCTTTTAAACCATCACATATCTCAAGTCACAACAAGTCGTCAAGACAAAAGACTACAAGGGGAAGCATTCATATTTGCAAATAAAAGAGCCGTTTTATTAGAATGATTTTGTGTCCTTCAAGGTTTGGGGAGGAAAATGAAATGACGGCTTTCTGCGTGCCATTTTCTTTGAAAGTGAGAGGAAGCGCAAGCGGCGCTGACGAACAATGCGAGGTCTCCAAATAGACCCCGGCTGACAGGCAGCGCTGAGAGGAGAGGGTCCAGGTTTCAGGAGAGGACAGCGTCGGCCGCAGCCTGCCGACAGAGACATCCCCGCGCTGTTTGCTGTTTTGTACCGTTTCTGGATTTGTCATTTGAGTGTCAGCATTAATACAGGTGATCCTTTGAAAAGAGTTAATCTGTTTAAAGCTATGATCGCGCTGGAGTAATAACTGAAAAGTGTTCATTAAAATTAAACCTCTTCCGACCTTCAGTCATTTTGCGGCGTCGTGACGCTCCGAACGTCTGGATGAGCCGAGGGAAAATAAAAACCTGTGGGAGTGTGCAGTCAGCCACAATCATCGCTGTGGCACCTGAAATGATTATATGGGACTTGCTCTGAGGAGGCAAATAATCTGCTGAACTAATCCCGTTTCTATACCTGATACGGAGGAGTTGTGCCGCACAGGAAGTTCACGTTCAGGGCTGACAGGCTGCGGGGTTCAGGAAATGCTCTGACGGTGACGGAGCTGAGAACACACATGGACAGACCCACCGGAGTCTGAGCAATCAGCTGGTTTTGATTCTGAAGAGATTTGGATTAAACTTGGATTAAAGAGGCAGTTGTTGACCTCATGGTCCAATTTTACTCTGTCTATCAGGGATGTCAAACATAAGGCCTGCGGGCCAACAGTGAAACACAGGAGGGTCCTATCGCAATAAACCACCGAGAAAATTGAATACATTTAAAAAAACAACACAGATTTTTTCAAATTTCTTAAACGTAGAAGACACAACTCAACCCTGAGCCTTGAGCAAATGCACTATTATCATCATGCTGCCATGAAAGCTAGCAAGCTAGCATTAGCCTCGTACTGTCAGAATGTTTGTAAAAACGTGCAGAATACAACCTTTTATCTAACATTTACCATATTTTGCATCATTAAAATGCATGTTCATGTTGAAAATATCACCATTTTTATCACATCTACTACAAACACAGGTTTAAATTTAAAGGCTATTCTAGCACTTGGGATGAAATTTAGCTGCATGTAAACCCTAAACTTTCTTTGTCTCATTAAAGGGACCGAATATAAAACCGATCTCAATGCTTAATATTTTCCTGTGAACTTTAATTTCCTTCAATTAACTTTTATTGCTTCAGTAGAAAACATGAAGCGATGCACCAGATATGATCGCTTGTCTGGTGAGAGATTAATGTGGCGGATTTCCCTACAGATCAGCGTTAAACTCATTTACAGTAGCATAATTATCACACCTGAATGTGATTATTCCCTCTGTTGAGCTGCTTTCAGCCCTCTCTGTTTGACACTCCTGCTCATGTAGAAGATGCAAGAAAAACATACAAAAAATGTCTCATTGAAATTCGTTTTGCCTTCAGTTTCTTCACGTGTTTTTTGGCTTTTGTCGTTTCTGGCATTGGAATCGTATGATGGTGTGAGAAGACGTGCAACAAATGCCAGAATTTGTTTTCAAACCTTCTTGCCTGAAAAGATGAACAAAAATTTCAGATACTTTACAAGAAAGCCGTTAAGTTGAATTCAATAATCAACAGTTAATCGGCTGACCTTTCTTCAGGAAAACAGCTTTCAACCTGTTCCTTAAAGTATCTCCATTTCCTTTTGTCTGAGTTTCGTCTTGGCAGCCGAACACCGGTAATTTATTTAATGGCGATCGCGTGGAATAACTGCAGAGCTGGAAACCTTCAACTAAAAATCCATCTTGGAGTACAGAGAGAAACAGTTTTATGCCACGAGAGATGTATGCGTTTCTATGTGCGCACAATTCCAACCCTATCCTCCAACAATCAATTTCTTGGAGTGCTGGATGCACTTGAGTGATGGCGGCTCAAAAGTAGTGACACTCAGCCATCACGGAATGAGAGCATCAAATGATTGCCTGCGAGAAATTGCTGTATCTTCAAATGTCTTTGAGAATAGCTCCCATCCCCGGTCTGCTCTGCCTCCGCTCGCCACACTCCAGCAGCTGAAAGTTTCCTTTTGACTTATGTTATCAGTTGGCGGTTCATTGTGGTGCACAGTCTCGTGAAATGGCTGTTTGGTCCTGCAGGATGCCTATGGTGGAAATTCCATTACCTCTCTTGGAGATTTTAACCTCAGATTCTCAGTGGGCAGACAGCTCGGAGGACTGGCCGTCGCCGGCGGAGCTGCAAGAGGAGCTCTGCAGGCCGTCCAGAGGAGCTCAATTAGAACACTGCTAAGACCAGCATAAACATTCTCCCTCTCGAGAACCTAAAAACTAGCTTGTTTCCCAACTGGTTAATGACAGAATAAAAGAGGGGAAGCGTCTGGCACACAATGAGCCAATTCCCTTTTTTTTGGAGTTGGGCTTTTCATTTCTCTCGCTCGCTCTTTCCTCTTCTGGTCTCTGCAGTTCTGACATCCAGCAGGCCGGACTGGCTGTCCTCCATCAAAGGGCAACACACAAAGGGTTCATTCCCCAGAAATAATGATTCCTAAACTGCCTTCTGTCATGTGAGTGCCAGTAATTAGCAATAACACAGAGCGGGAACTCAAGTCCTTGAGATGGCGTTGGAGGATGGCGCCGCCGAAGGACTCAAATTGGAATCTTATTAGTATTTCATTAACACGCCTTTTACCTTGTTCTGCAGTGTTGCTGGAGTAATTAACGCTCTGTCGTGTTCGCTCTCAAACCACAGGAGGCTTCTTGTGCAGAAGGCGATCCCTCAGTTGACCCGACGCCGCGTGGCTGGGAGTCGCTCCAGGCCGCTCTGACACCGCCGCCGTCACACACTTCTCCAGGCTCTTTCCTCTGCCAGACACACGGTTCTGTTTCCACAAATGAGAAAACAGTCGTTGTGGAACTGTATTTTTATGTATTTCCTGTTTGGAAGTTTTTGAAAATGCTGTGTCATGTAAACAGGTGAAAACCACACTTTCTGGAAACGCCTGGGCTCCATCGCTGCCACTGCTCACTGGCACCACGGCGGTAGTGAATAGCTCTCCTGCACATGTTCAGTTGATGGATTTTCTGAAATAAAAATGTAAAAAAATGTTGTGATTTAACTTTAAACAGACCCTTCGAAGCTTTACCAGCTTTATTACTGCGAATATCAAGAAAGTCAACGGCATCTGGAGACGTTAAAGCATTTTACTAATTCAGGGAATGGATTTTTATACATGTGAACATTATCATAAGCTGAAGTCTTGGGAGTCAGCGGAAGTGATTTTATTCAAATTCAAAAAATATGCAAATATCTCTGGGCGTTGTGGAGTAAATAGTGGGGATAACAGTGATGATATTCCAGTTATTTGTTTACCGAATGAGGCCCCGCTCTGTTCAGTCTTATTAGGATGCAGAGTTGCACGCAGCATCCAGTGGCTTGCCTCGTCGTTAAGTATACACAGTAATTCTGCTGATTAATTGTTGTTATTGCTGTATTATCGGCCGCGATTGGTTTGATTGAATTAGCTTGAGTCGCTTATCTTCCATAAACCCAGCGAGCAGTTACTGGGGCTTATCTTTATGACCTTTGGAGGTAATGTTCTTTGGTGTTCTGCCTTTCTCCCGACATCTAAGAAAAGTGGCGGCGAAAAACTCGGCAACCGCCGATAATAAATGGTAATCAAGTGTCCTCTCAGAAGAGCGGCCGTTAGCTCGGCCCACGGTTTCCTCCGTACCCGGTCCTTTTGGAGGACGCGCCCCACGTGCGCGTCGTCTCCGCCCGACGTCTCCATCCTCTCTTTTCACACCCCATCGAAAACCTGCCCCATGAAAGATGCACGGCCGAGAGCGAGCGTGCGGATGTCATTTTTCAGCCTCTCCTCCTGCCTCCACCGGACCTCAGCGGTCCAGGAATCCCATCACGCTGTAAAATGTGATTCGCCACGTCTATATTTTTAAACCCACATGATGTATAGGCTCCCTGCTCGCCAGAGGTTTTTGGATCTCGTATTACTGAACCGGTTCTGGTATACAATCGGTGCGTAAATCAATAATCGGTGGGGCTGAAATGCAAAAACACATTCTTTTCTTGAAGCGGTGTTTTACTGCACCACTTAAGCCACTGTTTATGTGTTTATCCTTAAATGTTTTGGTCCATCAGCAGTCAGCTGCACCCATTTAGGAGTCAACTGCTATAAAATTCACACTTTGAATAATGAAGTCCTGCGCTGAGTGGCACTTTCTTTCTTTTGTGCTGCTCCACATGGATCTGTGACCGCTCACTGTTCATTTTGTGATAGAAAAATTGTGGACTTTCTCAAAGTGTGAGACATAAATTAACAAGAAAGAACAGTCGACCAAAGCTAACAAGTCATGTCTGTGTTTAGTTCTTTCCAAAAAGCCTTAAAATTGTTTTTTCTCTCTTTTTTTCCCCTCATCCGCTACCTGTGATGTAGGTAAGTAGTTTCTTTGTAATTATTATCTACGCTGCAATCGTTTATTCCCTTGCTTTTCTTACCGATACTCAATAAAAACAAAGCAACGCTGATTTCCTTATCCAGCATGTAATCACAGGGTGGATATTCATACGGGTGATTTGGCGAGTTCCAGTGAAATCAGTTCATATCGCAGAGTACAGCGGCCGTTTGTGATCATCAGAGCCGCACTTCGCTGAAATAATGTGCTTCTTGTGTGCTTCATAACTGTTTGGCAGCCTACGGAGAACAAGCTGGTCTTTTGTTGCCATGGTGACCATTGTACTTGATCCAAGTGCAGCCGCAGTCTGTGTTTAAACCCCCAACAAGTCTGATGCACTTTCGAGTTTTTATCATCCTTATCATTATTGATAACGAGATAATGGTCAAGGATGCCTTTGGCAGAAACCAAGCTGGGATTCAGGCTCGGCTTGATTTCGCAGGACAGTAAAATTGACTGCAATCATACTGTCTGGGCGTGCGCTGGAAGCCGCCGCAGCAGATAAATGATGCAGAGGAGACGATTCTCCACGCAGACGCACATCGCAGGAGGCTGGAGTTCTCACAAAAAAAAAGAAAAAAAAAAAATCAGGGTTGATGAAGTGGAAAGATAGCGAGTTCCTGAAAGATGAGGCCAGTGAGGAGCGGAGAATGTGCAAACGGGATTGACTCTCTTGTAAGTGGGATGAGCTCGGCAGTGTAGTTTCAGTGGGATCCAGTCTGCTGCAGCTGTGAGGGGGTCATTAGGATTCTGCACAGTTTTGATCTGTGAGGCTGCAGCTTGTTCCTGTGTGTTTTAGACAGGAAGGTGGATGTTGGAGCTGTTCTTAGCTTGTTATGTAAGCCCGGGTTGAGACCAGGGTTTTTTTTTTTTTTTCTTTTTCTTTTTTTTTCAGGGCTAGACGACAACAGCACTGCACCTTTTCTTTCACCTTCTCCTTTATTATCATTCAAGGTAACGCCGGAGCACTCCCCTCTCCTCTGGACTGCTCATAATTAAATATTCTTTAGAAAAGCGCTGTAGATTGTGTATTTTCTGTGTGGTTTTCCACGTGCATTTTCACTACGTGGAAGCGAAATGAGGAAAGAAGATCAAGTTTACGATTTTGGCATCGGCGCTTCCTCCCACAGCAAGCATCTGTTAGCCAGTAATGAATTCAGACCCTTGCCCCATTGCTGTCTATCTAGGCCAAGAAACTGCTAGGAGGACTTATTTGCTGCACCTGAATTTCTGTGAGTTTATCTGAAGCGGTGTCTCCCTAAAGCAGGCCTAATCTGGGAGGATGACCCGCGCTGCCCCAGGCTAGATCAAACCCGGGGCTGAAGCCGCGGCGCTCCCACAGCCCCGGCTACGCCGCCCTTTGATAGCTGAAGGCCCAAATCCTTTAAATGTCGGGCAGACTTTGAGAGACACTACAGCTCAGGAGAAAAAGCAAGCACTTGCTGCTAGCTTACATTCTCGGGGGACAGGCGACGTCCCACTTTCAGGAAAAAGGGGAAGAGTACCTTCACTTCACTTCAGGCGCCACTCGGAGGCTGTGGCAGCAGGTATGAGGACATTCAAAGTCCCAAATGGGTTGGCGGATGCGGGGAAGTGGCCTCCATCCCGCTTCCTGCCGTCGTGCGCATCACTCTGATGAAGTGACGGAGGCTGGAGGTTGGATCCAAAGGGAGTTCAGCTCACAGTGCAGAGTACCGGCCGACATCTTGCATTGTCTCACTCTGGCAGCACTTTTTGTTTAAAGATACAGAAATACATACAATACAAAATATTTATTTTTTTTAATATTGAATTAATGTTTGTGCTGTGGATAATATTTATGACTCAAGGGGAGTGGAATCTAGTCCTCCTGTCTGCTCGGCGTTGATCAGAAGATGGATCGTTGGGTTTCTGATGTTTGACAGGAGCTTGGTGGCTCTATGTGCTCGTATTCCTTCACTGATGCTTGATTTCATTCGTTTCTGCTGTAGCTGAACACGGCGGTTCAAAGCAGTTCCTCGAGTGATTCGACTAACAGTTTTACTGTGTGACAACATGAATGAAGATGTAAAAGCGACGCTCTCGACGGTCTCCTACATCTCAATATCAAGCCAGTTTAGCGGAATTTGCAAACAATTTAGATTTAAACATATGAAAATGTGAGTAATTGCACAGCTAGGGGTTCAGTCCTCGGTGGTAATACATATTCAAATGAGCCTGAGATTGCATCTTTGTTGTTGAAGTTCCACTCTGCAGCTACTTGTTGTCTTTTTAAGGGACTGATACAGCGGCGCAGGGAGCTTGAGCGGAAGCCTTTGAAGGACAATTTCAAGGAGACCTCGGGGGGAGATGTCTCAGAAGTGGATAAATGTTTCCTTGCTAGTGGGCAACAGGGAAAAGGAGATTTTCTCGGGTGTTGAAGTGGAAGAGAAGGTGTTGGGTGGCTGAAAGAGGATATGATGCATTGCAAACAGTCGGTGAAAAATGGAAATAGAGTATGAATGGCGCCGGGATTTTGTGAAGGGGGCTGCAGGAATGAGGAACTGTGAAAGATGAAACCAAAAAAGGTGGGAAGGCGAGGATTACAGCGACAGCGACAAGCATATTGTGGCAGAGGAGAAGAATAAAAATGAAAATGATTAATGTGCGCACTCACACTTAGGGCTATAAAGATACAGAGGGAGGAAAAGTTCCCCGGTGTTCAGACGCTCCATCGCAGCGACTGCAGCACCGTCAGGGACATTTCCTCTTTTCCTCGTTATCCAATGAAACCACAATGCAGCGGTGAAGGTAGGAATCCACATGTCAACAAGATCAATGACTCTGACAGATGACTGCTGCTAATTGATGTGATCATGTGGGTTTGAATGCCTTATCTCCTCACTTAAAATATGGATTTAGGAATTAATAATTAATGACAAGTCAGATCCTGAGAGTGTGAAAGGATATTATTGTAGAAGTACATTAAGAGATAAGTGCCGCCATGCAAAATACATCAGTGTCATGTATTTAAAGGAAATGTTTTTAATGAGAGAGAGCTCACTTTCCCCAGAATGGCAGTACAGGAAATAAAGAGCCCTGATTCAGCCTGTGGGAGGAAGCTGGAGAAAACTCATTTTTTATTGATTTATTTTGACTTTGGAGAATAAATCATTACAGAGAGGAATAAGTGAACGATAAAAAGCATGAATCACTTTTGCAAAACATTAATTTTAAGAACATTATGTACTCCAAGTGTAACAGAGATGATCCAAAGTCTAACAGTCACAAACTAATTATCACAAGAAAAGTTTGGTATTTTATCGTCTGTGGATTTTAATACCCTTTAACAATAGCATCAGGAAGTCCGGAGATTCAAGAGTGAGAGGGGGTCGGCTCATCCACCCACATTTTGAAAACGCCACGCCTGAACGAAGCGGAGTCGCCCTGCTGCTCTCATCGGTTTTGTTTTGTTTAGTTGATGAGATTTCAGGGCGGAGCGTTTTAAAATAGAGGGGAACATCGGAAGGAAGTTCTGTCAGCAGGCAGTCAGGTATTTGTAGTGTATAATCTCTGTCTGGAGGCGCTTCTGCCTTTGAATCTGCATCCTCAGACCTCGGGGAAACCGGAAGCAGGACTGAACTGTGAGCCCAGCAGTTCCTCTCTCTCTCTCTCTCTCTCTCTCTCTCTCTCTCTCTCTCTCTCTCTCTCTCTCTCTCTCTCTCTCTCTCTCTCTCTCTCTCTCTCTCTTCCTCTCCACCGTCTGAAAGTCTGAAGTAGGTTAGCACTCGGTGCCTGCACAAGGGAGGAAATTGAAATGCTGAAATAAGGAGTAGCTTGGGAGAAGATGGAGGAGCTATAACCGGGACAAAATTGTCCCGCCATGATGAGAAGGAGAGACGTATCAGCCGGGACACAGGGGAGTTCCTTCCACCGGCCAATCACTGAGGCGTGTCGCCGCGCTTTATTCTTCAGTCCCAATCTTGGTTTAGCGTCAACACCAGCCCCATGAATATTTCTTCTTTTTTCTCTCTCTCTCTCCTTTCTGTTGGCTTGTTGTATCCACACCCCCCCCCCTCCTAAATTGCGCGGCCACGCCGGGTGGCGCGGCGGTTTGTGAGTGTAGGGATTTAATACACTTCAGAATGAAATGGCCATCCTCCTGCTTGTCCCGGCTCTGTTCTTATGAGAGATTACTCCTGGGACTTTGATCGGGCAACAAGAATTCAAGCTGCATCGTGGTTGGCTCAGGCTCTGTAAGCAGGACAGAAAACACACACAAGCAGAACACATGCTCTCTCTCTCACACACACACACACACACACACACACACACGTACTCGCTGCAGTTGGAGCTAAGCCACACTGCCCCTCTCTCTCCGCCAGTTCTTTTATTACAGTGCTCCCTTGTGGCATATCTTCTGTATTTGTTTTGTCACACTACATCACTTTCACCCTGCTCTCCTTCCAACACTGTATCTATACAACGCCATAGGATTTTTATTTATTTATTTTTTTATCTGTTGACATTGATAATTCCAATTTTATGCCGAGGTGTATTACACCCACTGCTCAAATTGGATAACAAAAAAAAAAAAAACAAAAAAAACAATGTACACTTCCTGGGGAATCCACATCTCAGAAGCCATTTGATCAGTGTTTGAGAGACACATGCTGAGATCTGTTGACAACGATGTTTACGCTCTAGCTGCGTAGCAAATAGCTTGTTGTTTTATGAGAAAGTGAAAGAGACGTGGGAGAGACGCACACAGCCCCAATTCCAAAACCAATAACATGTGGCAGGTCTGGCTCTTATCAGTGTGGTTTTTAAGGCTTGTCACTTGAGTGGATGTTTGATACGACGCCAGGCTCCTCGGCTGTGAAATGTCTCCCCGGCTGTGTCGGACACTGGGCACATTCCATTTTTCCTGTCTTTGCTCTCAAGCCTCCATGTTTGAGAGACGTCCTCTCGACTGCATCTGCATACAAATGTGAGGTTCAACAGGTTTCCATTCATGTGCTGCAAAAGATTTGATTTGCCTCGGCGGGGAGAGCCGGCCATCCTCCAGGCCCAGTGTTTGCGGTCCGCTCCCCAATCTCCTCCCGCCCTTGTGCTGAAGTGTCCTTGAGAAAGATACCGAACCTCCAATTGACAATTGACAATGGAGGTGGAGCACGTTGCATGGCAGCCGTCACCGCTGGAGTGTGTGTGTGTGTGTGCGCGTGTGTGTGTGTGTGTGTGTGTGTGTGTGTGTGTGTGTGGATGTGCTTTAGAAACTGGTGAGGTGGATAAATGAGGTACAGTGATTATTTAGCATGTATTGCCCCATAAGCACATCAGTTCCAATCCTCATATGTAAGAGTGCCGCAGTTAAATCTAACAAATTAATTAATTTCTTGCCTCATTTAAAAAGGTCAGTAATAGGGCCGTCAGAGTTGCATTAATCACGATTAATTAAAGTAGGGCTGACTAAAGATTAATTTTTTAATCACAATTAATAGCTTAATTAGGGTTAGGGCTTTTTTTTTCAATTTGAAAACTGTATTTTTAACACAGAAATTGTATTAAGTTGGGCTACATAGCGCTTTATTTTAAAAGAAAGTCCACCAAGGTCAAAAAGAAAAAAAAAAAATCTTTCTGTGTTCGAGTCCAATCAAGACTCTCTGGTAAGAAATCAGCCGCTCCAAGTTGGAATGCTGAAATTCCAACAGTTAATTTAAATTAACGATGGTCAACTGTTGATGAATGCTTTACGTTATGGGCTGGAAACTGCCTTGAAAAGCAAAACAACAGAATCTTAAACATTCAAATCAAAGGCCGATTAGCATTGGGAATCATGCGATTAATTGATAAATATTAACATAAGTTAATAAATATATCAGAACGTTACCAATCTGGATGTGGAAGAGAAAGAAATGACAAAACAAATGCAATATGGGAGGTAATCAGTTACAAAGTCAAAATTCAAAGTGCAGCACACAAAACATCTTGTGGTGAAGTCTGCAAAGTAAAGTGGTGGAGGGCCAGCTGAGGAAATGCCTCCTGTCACCATAATGGCAGATCTGTGCTGAAGGCTGAGCTGCTTGACAACTGTCAATCCTCTTCAATTATTTTGACTCAGTCCTCACCATGTCCTGTTTTCAGCTTCCACAAGGCTGTGTGGGGCGTTCTGATCTTCCATTCAGTAATTCAGTATATCGGAAAAACCTCCTCTCTGATTTCTTCACAAATTGTAAATGTAAAGCTATGAGTAAATGTTTTATTTGTTTACATTATTGCACACATGTAAACTGCTTGTCTGACTGATCCAGTCCAGAATTAAAACAGGAAGTGTCCCTGAACACTGTCTAGATGATTCCACTTCCAACACCTCCCTGTCCAGAAAGTGTGTTTAGAAAAACCCTCAGAACTTAAATCATTTCCATAACATGCACCTTCTCAGGAAGTTATTCACTCATGAACGCCCATACAGCTCAGTATATACAATTTTGAATCGTTAATATGATTTGAAAAGGCCTTTTCTTCGGTACTTAACCCTGTATTTAACCTTGAACAGGCTTTAATGTAGAGGGAATGAACCAATCCTCTTAGCATCTTTTCACAATTAAGTGTTGTGTCGACATGCTGCGCTGGCCGCAACGTGCTCTTTAAGTTTGCAGAGATTTCTCTGTATCAATGGAGAGGACTGACCCAGGCCTCGGTCTGGCAGACCGTCACTCGTCCTGTGTCTTTGGGCTCGGTGAGGGCGCTGACCCTTTTACCCCGGTCTGGTCACCTGGCAGTGGATCTCCGAAGCTGGTTCCCATGGAGCCTCTCACGCAGGAGGACAGACAGGACAAAGGTGCCGGCTCTTCTCGACCCTTTGGCCCCGTGTCACTCCAACGGCGAGCTCAGACTAGCTGTTGTCGAAAGATAATTAGACTTTGTCATTTTATCTCACAGTTCTGCCTCCACGAGCACACGGCAGGTTTGTGCTCCGCAGTCACACTGGAGGCAAACGGGTGAAGTGAGTCTGAAACCGACTTCTGTCCTGAGATACAGCGAGTTGACTTGTACCGTGGACACACCTGACTCCCCTCACACCAATCTGCAGTTATTACCCCGATACTGAACATCCTGTTTGACAGATCTTTACAGTTAGGACATTTTCCATGTCTGCTCAACGGTTACCAGAAGGAATGCCTTCTGGGAAATGCGAGCTTGTGTCTCCACGCTGCTGAAGTTGGAGCCGTTTCTTCTCTGTTTCTTCTTGGCCTCGCTTCCTGTTCTGAATCATACATGCATGAGATTCTTCACTGATCTGATTATAACCTGGATGAAACATATATGCATGTGTGAAAAATGCATGACGTGAGAACCTACTTGTCCTTATAGTTTCATGAATGAATGGGTTGGTGAGTTCTTGTTAATGGTTACAACCTAACTAAATCAACTAGTTTCGCCTCTGGTTTCAGAGAACTTGACTACAATAAACACACTCTTTATTGAGGGGGATTACAAGTCGCTAACGGCTCGTGTTTCAGCTATAAAATGATGCTGTTTTTGATTGTGCTAATTAATAGCGTTCCTCTGAGACGTCGACCCTGATCAGAAACAAAACAGAGCGAGCAGATACTGAACAATGTCTGCTCATTCCTTTATGCATATGCAGCTTTTTTTTTCTGACCTCTTTTTTAAAGCTTTAACACTCTTTACAAACTCTACCTGGAGGATCTTTTAAAGTGGGAAGTTGTAACAGCAGGTGAAGAAATCGCGGCCACCTTTTTTAATGGACTCCACACAACCTGCTTGTAAGAAGATTAAGCCCTGTCCAAATGGGAAAAGGCTCAGTGTCCTTCCCTGCAGGGTCAACACATTAAAAAAAAAATCCTTCCTTCACCAGGGGCAATTTCACAAGAAGTAAAGGCTACATCCTGGTCCTCCAGCATCGCTGCCTGTTACACACAGAAGTCCCAACATGCTAAATTCAGAGGAATCAAACTTGTTGATAGTTTTAGAGAAGAAACTGTAGAAACTTAAGAAAATACCTGTTATCTTTATAAATAAGTTGTGTTCCAAAGCGTAGACCAGATGAAATGTTGGGGTGAGGAAAAGGATGCCTTTTATCGGGATCGTACAAAGACATCATTATGAGGCAAAAACCTGTGAATGATTTTGGTAAAACACACATTTTGTTACGCGTGAATATCAATTATTTCAACTTCTCAGCCTCTAACCAGCGCGAGCAGTGCTGGGGGAGGCGAGCTCTGCCACGGGCTTCTCATCCTCCCACACTTTGAGAAGCCTTGTTATGAGGGATCTCTCTGCAGAGGTGGTGCAATGTAATACAAAGGTTTCCAGCAGCAGCAGCGACATGCGGGACGAGCTGCGTTGCTGCATGTGATCAGCTGGCCTTCACATGTTTTCCGCAGTATTGTTGCATTTTCTGAATGCCCACATTTAGCTGAGAACAGGCTGGAGCGATGCATAAACCCAGACAGGGAAGGCAGCCATGTTGATTAAAGCTGAAACACGTGAGCTGCTTCTATATAAAACGTGGAATAAAAAGTGGAATTTAATGGGTGGGAGCGGTGGGGGAATACAGATTTTCAGAACCGCCGAAGTGAGAGAGGAGATTGCGGCTCGGAGATCAAGGCCTGAGCCGGTTGGATGGTGTCACCACTGGGAAATAGTTTCATAGAGTCTGAGAATGACCGTGGGGTACGGCTCTGCTGACGCAACCACCAGAATGTCTGGATTGCGCTTAAATTGTGCTCACCTGTCCCCGGAGTCCAGTGTTTGTTGAGTTCAGCAAGCGAGCGGGCTCGTTTGATGAAGCGTCCTCTGCAGAGACCTGTCAGCTAATGCTTCCCAGTGTGATCAAATCATCAAATTCACATTAAAACGACGGGAGGAAACACTCTGCTGCTCAGATCTCACACAGGAGGCGGCGTGGGGACGACCCAGCGCACGGCATCTGTCTGGAATAGCTGCCACCGCTGATACACTGCTGGTCCTGCAGCCTTCTCTTCACGCATCCTGCAAGAAAACATACAAGCATGCACGTGCACTTTACGTGCACACGCTTTCTGCATAATAGAGTTGAACGCGTGTCACGGAGGGCAGGCCGGAAAGGATCCACCATCAGCACCCACATTACATCCCATTACATCCTCAGCCGCTCACACAGCTACTCTGTGTGCACACACATACACACACACACACGCAGGATTATTGCCCAACACGTGCACAGCGTAGCAGTTTTTATTGTGTGTGAGACAGACGACATGACACAGGGAGCCCAGTATTCACCCTCCTCTCTGCTAATCTATTCTTACCTAATTATTTGAGGGGGGTTGTTGGCTCGAGATCTACCTTAATTTGCCACTATGCAGCGTGCAATTAATCAAGGCCCGTGCTAACTGACAGGCTTAATGGACGCACTCAACTCCTTTGTGATTGTCTGCTCGCTGCCTGGTCCTACGGCGCGTAGCCTCAGAGCTCAGACAAGCATATCCTTCAAGAGCGGCTACACACACAAGGACACTTCCACACAATTGAGCAGTGGGGTGGAGTGCCGAGCGAGCACACACCCACCTCTCAGTCGCGCTGTTAGAATAACTCCATTAGAAATTGATGCTTTGAGATACCTTAAACATCCAACTGTAGGATTTTTGGCTCCACTTTAGCTTGATTAAGATGATCTCTGTACGGAGAATTTAAGGTTTTCCGGGTTTGTAGAAGAGATACTGCTAGTAGCATGGAGACGAAGACGAGCACGGGAGCATTTAAGGTTTTCAAAGAGTGCTGTGGCCCTTTAGGTTCCGTCTGCACTCAGACGGAGAGCCAGAATGTTGCCCCAGGTGCAATGCAAAAGCAGAGATGTGGCTGCAGGAAACTTTCCAGAGACAGCGTCACTCTCCAGCCGGCGTGGCCTCTCCACCAGGAGGCCATGGGATGTTTTATGAAGCATCGGCTCTAAAGTTGAGGGCACAATTCAAGTGTATTACACCTCCGGAGAGACCTTTTCACGGCGTTTCTCAGGGTCAGACGCCGGCTGTGTAGACTCATCACGGCACTTAAGAATCACGACCACTTAACCCCGCAGCACTTTAAATGTGCAGTGCTTCTTTCTTTCTTTTTTTTTTTTTTAGATTTTAAATAACATCACACATTGTCTGTTGACTGGAAAAGCTTTCAGCTCCTCTGCAGCGTCGCCCTCCTCTCCCTCCGCAGCTTACCTGGAAGAGATGATATAAATAGCTGCTTTTTGGCTCATGTGTTTGGTGATATGATGGACTATTAAAGCCCCACTTGCCAGTGCGCTGACCCCATTCTGCACCAAGTCTTCCTGCTAATTTTATTACTCATCTCCAGCAGGAGCACAAAGAGTCCAGAGTCGTGGTGGTTAAGTGAGTCAGTTTCAGTTCAAATTCACCTCAAGACACAAGTAAATTGCTTCTTTTTTTTTTCTTTCTTTGTCCATCAAGGATTCCAAAAAAGAAACTTGTAAAGTGAATGTGAGGGAAAAAAAAATTAAACAAATTGCTCATTTGCATGCAGAAGGAATGGATTTAAACTCTGTCCCATAAGATCCATTCACTCATTTTGACGCACAGATGCAGTTAGGATTACTTTAAGAAAGAAGCGTATCCTTTTATGTGCACCAAGCTAGAATCCCAGCCATAGTTATCATTGTCTATTTCCATCATTGTTTCTGCCTGATGGGTCCGTAGGCGACCGCAAACGGAAAATTACCCAGAGTACATGAAGATGAGTTGTTCTAATGAAAGCACAAACAAAGTCAGAAATGAGAGGCGGGTGGAGATGATCTGATGCGCCGCGCAGCGAGACGAGGACAAAACTCCCAAAAGCGGCGCTGGTGCTTCTGTTGACAGGACCGCTGAGTCGCGCGTCTCATCTCGCCGTGAAACTTCTCGCCACATGCACAAAGTACACGTGAGAGCACGGGATGGCAGGACGCCCGACGAGGGCCCCTCAGCGTCGCGCCAGCCTCTCTCTCCTCCGTCTGATCCGCCGCTCCGTCGGTCCCGTCAGGACTTTCACCGGGAGGAGTCTCTGGATCAGTTCTGCGCTGTTTGGCACCGTTTCCGATCATGGCATGCTGAGAGTGAATATGGCATCATTTCTATCACCAAGTATTCTGAAGAGCCCAATGATAGCTACACAAACTTTAAAAACGGCGACTGGAGGAATAAAAAAAAAATACAAAAATCAGTATTCAATGGACAGCAATTATTACAGAGGGAAGTGTGCACATGAAAATCCAGTTTTTATGAAGAATAACGCAACATTTAATTCCCCCTTATGTTCTGCCAGGAGCAGTTATTTGCTCCCATGTTGAATAGACAATCATGGGTAGTAATTATGTGAAATCATGTGAATTGTTCTTGGGGCTATTTAAATATTCTGCCTCTGTGTCATGCCGCTATTGTTTCCTCGTTCCTGAATAGGAAGTTTCCTGGCGGTGAACAATGCTCAGCCAGCGCAGCCTGAGAGTTATCGTGCACCGCAGTGCTTGACCTAAAGAGGAAATTTGATTGCATGCCTATGGATATTCTGTTATTGCTGCGGGCTTTTTCGTGTTTACAGTGGAGCCTCACGCACATGCTGCCGGAGCCATCTCTAAACACGCAGCGCTTTTTCTCTTCAGTACACCTATTTCTGTTTGTTTGTGTTACTCAACGCCGTTATTTTCTGTAGACAAACAACCGGGGTGCGATTTGTTCGGGGTGACTGAAGGAAGGTTATTTTTACCACAGGAGGGGGGTAGAATTTCTTTCCTCGGGGAAAATGATTGAAGCTACTTTGCCAGAAAATCCAATCGAAAATATATCGTATGAATGTCCTTTAAAACCGGAGGAACGTGAAAAGGGAGCAGCGTCTGTTACATATTATTTATTAGCGATGCACGGATATGGATACCAGCGTCGAGTATCGGGTCCGATCCAACATGGCTAAAATATCAAGAGGAGGCTGAAGCTAGGTCGTATGACACGAACACACTCAAACGTCTACTCGTCCTTTATAAATATAATGTCAGTGTTAACCTAATATTTATTTTTCCTTTCATTTTTATACCAAACCGCCTCTCCGTGCATTCCTCATTTTCCTTTGATCACAAATGAATTTAGGTTTCACATCGTGCTCGTAAGCTGTTTGCATCCAAATTGATGTTCTTAAATATCTCTGCACTCTTCTTTAATGATAAACCAGTGACCAGAAAATTGCAGAAAGCCCCACTTGCAGCACGGCGTGGCTCGACCTTTGTGGTCTCGCGCCCAGACGGAGAGTGTACAGTGATGGAAACGCCCTCGGGTTACGGTGATATGAATGACCAAGTGCCGACCTTTGACTCCTCTGCGCTTCACCCCCGACTGTGAATAAATGATTCTAAAGGGCCCCATCCCCGAGGATTAATGTGCTCAGCAAGGCTTCGAGCCGCTCGCTGCGAGCAGTCAGAGTGAAAAATGTGCCTGTGACTGGAGACAGTACAGTGATACCGTGACAGTCGGTCAGGACAAAGCTCTGTGTCTGAGGGTCGGCGAAGGACTGAACTCCGCGATAATCTCAGATTAATCAGAATGTCCAGGAGCTTCATGTCATCCAATTAGGCAGGATCAATCTTAGCTCCATATTTCATTCAGGGAATACTTGAAATCGTGTAAATAATAGACGACGATACATGTATAAAATAGTATTGATGGAAAACAAAGGCAGAAACAAAGAAAAAAACATATTTAACAACATCCAACGGCCATCTGCGCCCTTAAAGATACTGTATTTCCAATCATTATGCAAAGTAATCAAACCCTGACTGGATACTGGGACTCCTCAGCAACAGCTTCACATACTTCACATTTTCATCACATTTACAGCACTTCTTCTTCTTCTTCATATGTTTTTTGGAACCTATTCAGCAAAAACACCCAGATCTGATCAGTGAAGAAGACAAAGGTGTGATATTTCCAACGGGGGGACAAGAAATGGCGAAGAGAATCAAACCATGGAAAGACTAAATTCCGTTTTACTAAAACAAACTGAATCAGTTGTAATGAGAAGAAAACAAAATCAAAACATATTCAATCAAATAATTCAGCAGAAGGGACAAGGATCCCAACATCCCCCAAATTCAGCGTCCCAAAAAATCAGGATGAGCCGTGTAGATGTGTGTTTGTGACTACAGAAGACTTGAATCCCACCTTGTGATTAATAAGCAGAGGAGTCCTACGTTGACCTTCCCATAATGAGAAAAAAAAAAAAAAAGCAAGACAAATGAGTTCAATGCAAATTCAGTAAAGATGAATCTCAGAGTTGTGATGAATTCACAGAAATTGGGACGTATTGATGAAGAAGGAGATGGAACATCTCGCTGCTCCCTGTGTGTAAACCACAACACTGAGTGTGTGTCTCCAGGATGCTGGCTTCTGAGCAGAACAATAAGGACAGGTCCATCTCAGGCTCCTTCACCACGGGAACTCGAACCCAGGCTTGTTTTTTGTTGACGCTGATAAATCTGAAGGAGGAAGGATTTTTCCGAGCAAATCTATTTTCTACCGAGCTTGAATCAGTCGTGTATCTCTGACCGGAGTTGTTTCAAGGCACAGCTGAATTGTTTCTTCACTGCTGAGACGTGAATAGCTGGAAGGAAACCAACCGGATATTAAACATGAAATAATTTCACTGTGAAATTGCCATTTTCAGTTTTCCTCCACGTTTCGCCATCTATCATCTGCCCAACGTGTGGCCGCCGTTGTCGGGTTTGATTCCGCGCAGAGTGGCCGCCGTTGATGTGCTTTCATATTCTGAGAAGTTTTCCTGCAGGAAGATAAATAGTCCAGATATGTTTGTGCTTGTAGCAGCAGTTTGTGGGCCGAGTCCATTTGTCAGGCGGTGCTGACAGCGTTGTGGAGGAGTCCTCGTGGATCACCGGGCATCCGGGAAGAGGGAGACCGGAACAGGCAGACGCAGTCATTTTAAATGGAGACGCCACTCTCACATGTCTTTAAATAGAGCATTAGGCCACCCTGCTGCCGCGCGTCAAACCAGTATTATATGAATTATCAAGCCCAGGACGGGCCCGAGTTGTCAGCTGGCTTCCACCCACTGAATCAGGGCTGAATTACGGCGTGTCAGCACTCCTCTTTTCAGAATCTCTCCCATCGCTCCATTTTTTTTTTTTTTTTTTTTGATATTATGTTAAAGTAAGACCCTCTGAAGCTGAGAGCATTGTTTAACTGTAGGGCCTAATTAAGCACAGGAGTGAAAAATCAGGAGCCGGTAGAACAAGAGGCTTGGGGGCGGAGGGGAAAACCGCTAAACAATAATCCCACTGTTTCCTGCTATGCGTTTCACAAAGCTTGTCACTCCGTCGCGGTTGGTTTTCCCGTCCGCGGCCGGGTGGGAAAGCCCCGGCGGGCCGTCCTCGGCAGGCGCGGCTTCGGGAGCGGGGCCCGGCCGGACTTCATTAAACGGGAGCTAAGTGGAGCAGCGGAGCTGGGCGGGAGGTAACGGCTCTGCCGTACTGTAGAAAAGCAGAGGTGAACGGCCGCCACGGTAAACAGTTCACGGCGGGGACGAGGGCAGCACGCCGGCAAATTGAACGGGGACGATCTTTAAGGCAGGGCGCGGCTCTCGGGCAGATAATTTCAACGTCTGCTAATCACATAAATGCCAGCGAGCGCTAACAGCACCTGAACATGATGTTTTCATCACGTTTTGTTATCTCGGTTGGTTATATTTTGTTGTTTTGTTCTGCTTCCGCAGTCAGTCATAAAGCAGCTAATGAAACCCACTTGCTGATTTAATGAGACACTGAGCGCACTAATAGGGAAAAGTGAATTAATTTCCAATAGATCTGTCCAATATGTCACATGTGGTGCGGAGGTTACATGCTGTCGCTCTGCTGTTATTTGCTGAAATAATTGCCCTTTTCCTGTCCTGAGAAAAATGTATATGATTTAAATGCTAATATCAGTCCTGTATTTTTATTTCTTCTGCTGGAAAAAAAATAAAGTTGCTTTAACAAGAAGGAGGTGAGGATTGATATACTAAGCGGCATCGTTTCTTGGGAAGGAATCATTACAATTTGTAGACTTGCAGTGATGGATGTCAAACATAAGGCTCGCGGGTCAAAACCAGAGCGCAAGAGGTTCCAAATCAGCCGCCAAACCACCAAGGAAATGGTGACGTTTTTAAAAAAGTATTGATTTTTAATCAAACCTCTTAAGTGTAGCAGGAAAAAGACAACCCTGCGACTCAAGTGGAGATATCAGTGACGCTGCCATGAGCGCTAGCTAGCTAGCTAGCATTAGCCTGAAAGTCAAAAGGAATTTGGAAAAACACCCATAATGCAGCAGGTTTTTGTAAATTTTGCACTATTTTTCACCAGAAGGTTTAATTAAAATTGGCTTTATGTTGAAATTGTAGTCATTTGCCATACTAATTGATTATATATAAAGAAAAACTTCAATATTTAGAGATAATAACACCAGTCCGCCACTCCGGCCCTCTCAAGATGAAATGGATCTGTTTGACTCCTGAACTGACGATGAGTTTGACGGGTCTAGAGAGGAGGAAGATGCTCTAAAATGTGGTCAAGCTAAGAGCTGATGCTACCAATCTCTCGAAGATATCCGCTGTGTTGCAGAAACTGTTTCCATGTGCTATAAAGTTACCCGTTCACTTCCTGTAGCTGCATTACTTGCAGTATTCCGCAGGAGTAATCAGTAACTGGCGTCGTACTCTTGCTCCGTACAGTCTTTCTGCTCCCTGTCTATTCAGAAACTTTCTGAACCTGTGCTGAACCTGCGGCCCGCTGTTGCTCTCCTTCTGATAAAACACTGCTGATGTTTTTCACACTTTAGAATAAATTAGCAAATTGGTTTAAAACATTTATCCCACACTGTCTGCCTCCTGTGAATAATGCGAGTGTTTCACTTCGTGTGTTTGACAGTAAAGTGATGACAGTCGAAGCAGGAGCTGGAAATCTGCAAGTCGACTCCTCCATTGTTTAAACAGTGGAGTCACAGCTGCCGAGTCGGGCTTCCATTCATCCTCTGCCTCTTTATCTGCTCACCTCAATGGAGGAAAATACCCCTCTCTTCTTCTTTGTGAGTTTCCTCTGTGCCACAGAGTGACGGGGGAGCGTTTGGGGACGTATCCTCACAACAAAACTTCTCAGCATCTGAAGGTTTTCTGACTTTTTCCTGGTGTCGCGGTGACATATTGAGAAGGGTCGCGGCTGGATGAGCACATCTTTCAGCGCAGGCCTAATCTCATCTCTGGGACTGAATGTGGCACTGTGTTCCCTGCCACAACTGATGGAGTCACATTCAGCCGCTAAGACAGCCAAATTGAGGCTCATTTTATCTGGCTTTACATTACAATATGTTATGATCCTAGGAGCAGAAAGAGAGCTGGAATCCACTGCTTCACATTCAGAGTGCTGCAGACTGCTGAAAAGCCTGAAAGCACAGTTCAAAGAAGAAAAAAAGAAAAGGAAAAAAAGGGCGCTGTATGTGCCATTTTGGGCAGTTTTAGAAATAACTGTGACCTTGTTGTTCTGACTGAACGGCATCAGTGTAAGGGAAACCATCTTGGAAGTGAGCGAGTGTAAAGGCTGAGAGGTTTCCGCCTTGCATCGACGGGGAAATGGACAGCGAGGCAATGGACTGCGGCGGCCCGGCCGAGCTATAATGGTCCCAGAGTCAATGAAAGAGGCAAATAACGAGCGCGTCACAGCGGTCCTGCCCCGAGGTGCAGGAAGCGTCGGCCGGGAGTCCGCGATGGACGCTGTGATCCAGGGAAAGTTGTGGAGAAAGCAAATCTGCAGAGCTGCTCACAGCTGAGGAGCATTGTAGGACAGGTGGTTGTTGAAAATCATAAATATCCTTCTTTTTTTCTTTTTTTTTTTTTTTTTTCCAAGTTGGAGAGGAGCAGTACATCTTCCAGGGGACAGAATGTCACAGAGAAAGAGGAGAGTCATTTTTACCTCCCGTCCACCTGGAAATGACAGTTAGGCATGCAGAAAGGCTTCATTGAAACTGGCTGTGTGGGACATGATAGCTGAGCCGCGGCGCTGCAAAGTGAGGATGGAAGGAGCTGAGAACAGAGCGGCGAAACACTCCACTCATGCTGCTCCCGCATATGTCAACCTGTGTGTGTGAGTGTGTGTGAGACAGTGAAATACACAAAGGCAATGCAGAACGTTGACTGGTTGTGCTCTAATATTGTTTTTTTACATGAGAGTGAAAAATGAAAAAAAGCTTCGAGGATGGATGGATTTGTAATCGCAGGTCCTTTAAAAATCTCAGAACCATCAAAAGATGGATTTCAACTGCACATTTTGTTCCAAATTAGTTGATCTAACAGACTGTAATTGTATGAAATTAATAGCGGATGTACATATGTGAAAGTAGATCCACTAACAGGACGGACTGAAGATCATGAATAACAAACATCTGAGAGCAGTTCAGACTAACTGGCACAGAGTCACTGACGACGTGTAAATCAGCTGATCTTCCAGCAGTCGTGCTGCCAGTGTTGCAGTTCCTCATCTGGCTCCTCGTGACTTTTATTTGTAAACTTCATCATGAGACGTATTCTCACTGTTCTTCCTCAAAACTCTGAAAGTGCGACAAAACCGTATGCATTGCAATCTGATATGCTTGATAACTTCCTCTGCCTCCACATGTTGTGCATGCACACGCTCAGCGCTCCAGCCAATCACAGCATCATGAAAACAATCGCAGTAATAAAGAAGTGATTCCAGTTCCAGCAGATCCTTGTCCTGCAAACACAGTTTAAAGCACATCAGATCCTCATTTGAAATGTGATGTTTGTCTTATTTTTTTTATTTTCTTCATAAACCATCTATCCCTTCATTGAAAGCTGTAATGTAGCAGAATCTGAGTTTGGATCAGGCAGCCTGCAGAGTGACAGATGTTCCATTGTTTCCATGTTGTTGATGAAGCTCTTAGATCAGGAGTGTCAAACTCATTTTAATTCATCCTGAGCCACCCGGACCGCTGAAATAGAGCAATAACAAACAGTTCTTGTTGAACTGTTGGGTTTTTCTCTGCAAAACTGCATAGAAATGAACATGTTCTTCTTGGCAGTACATATAATATAAAGCTGGATGGAATGTAAACTTCAGACGTTTTATTTGTTGTGGTCCAGAGAAAACCTGATGAAAGTGTTGATATTTTCACAAAACCAAACAATTCCTACAGAAAATGGACATTTTAATGGTGAATGTACTACCTACAGTTATGTAGCGCTTTTTACTCTGCTGCCATGCAAGAAGCTCAGTCCATCCGATGGGAGTAGTCCAGGGTTCAATCAGTGTCTTGCTCAAGGACGCATAGACAGGGTAAGATGGGGAATCAAACCAACAACCTTCCGGCTGCAACATGGCCGCTCTACCAACTGAGCCCCAGTCACTTTCTAATGAAACCTTGTGGTGCAAAATTCAGTGAAATGTCCCTGTAACGTGTCCTCCAGCTGTTGCATTCTGGGTGTTTTGGGCTGTTTAACAGCAGTGAGGCAGCTTGGTTTTCATGCCAGCTTTTTTGTTTTCACCCAAAATCAACACTAGACCAAATGAACACCCTTCTGAGCGTCCAGTCCCGAGGTGCGAGGCGTTATTCACTCCTCAGTGTGACCTCCTCCCGCTGGAGTCATCTTCACTTCAGGAAGGAGAATCGTCTGGTTCTCAGACCCGAGTGTGGAATCTGTTTGGAGGTTCTCTCGGTGTTGGGCCGTGGAGCTCCAAGTCTGATAAGTGCAACACAGCTTTTAGAGCTGTTCTTTTGAGACCGTGAGAATCGCGTACAGACTGCAAGCAACTCAACTCTCAATGATCTGTTAGAATAAACAAGAATAAAAAAGGTCTTCAGAAGATCTGAGGGACGGCTGCTCAGCGCTCAGCGAGGCATGAGCTGGCGTTCGGCGGGAGAATCATTTGACTATTTCCTCTCAGATTTTAAACACAGTAAAGTGATCTCAAATAGTTTCTCTCAGCCGGTCTGGATTCCCACAGCTCTGCTCTCGATCCTTTCATGGTTTCCTTTGATTTGTGCAAATTTTGACAACTTATGAGTTTGCAAAGAAACATCACTTTATCTCATATCTTAAACAATTAAAGAAAAATGGGACATGCAAGACTGGCTTCTTGAAAAGTTCTCGGTAGGAAATAAACAGGCCAGTAAAGATTGTCGAGTTGATTTAAAGTTAGCAGTAACTGAAATGCCAGATCAATAATTTCCACATTGGAGTTTTATTGCTGGAGTGAAAACATCCCAGATGTCGGAGCAAACAGCACGAAGTGATCTGTGATGGATGTGACACACAAAACACTTTATTCTCTTTTTTTATGTATTAGTATATTTAAAACTACTAAACAGTCTGACACACCCAGGATGACACTGTTGCCATGATCAGCGAAACACTGACTCGTGACACCTTCGTCACGTCATGAGAACGTCATGAAAACAGCAGGAAATGAGCGACGCTGTGAGTCGAGGCTGAGTCCGCTCACTTCTCACAGGGTGTCGTCTTCCGACGCCGCGGCGTTGTGTGGAAGCGTCCTTGACCCCCGAGTCGCCCCCTGCAGTGGCTCTGTGAGTGAAGCCATCAACACTGAATTTTACAAAGAATTTTTTGAAATCCCTCAGAAGGACTTTGAATGTGAAACATGTCACCTTTGTAATTGTGGCGGCGGTGATGAATTCCTCTGCAGGCTCGTCTGCCGCCTCTGTGCCGGTAACTTTGAGCTTACGTTGAAGTCTCCTGGGCAGACCCTCGTCTCTGTGCGCTCACAAGGAATCCAAATGAAAGACTAAACTTTGCCATTCCTCCTGTCTCATGTTTTTTTTCGTCTCTTTTTTTATAAAAGTGAGGCGGCAGTAGATAATTTCTGCACGCTGCTTGATTTGCCCTTGAAATGCGAGATGTTATTTGGACCATCTGATATGATTCATAGTGAGAGCTCGAACACAGAAAACATGGGAGGGGCTGATAAGCATCTGAGGCGTTCACAGATGAAATGTGTTTTGTTCTGTAGATAATGGTTTCAGTCTGTAAGATAACGGAAATTCACATTCCACCATGAGAGGGAAAAAGTTGGCGACATGCGCGCTTATTTAAGTCTAATATAAAAAAAATACAGCATGTTCAATCAGACCAAAATGTTCTTGATCTCATTTAATGTTGTCTTGATGAATGCCGGTGTCAAACATGAAGCCCGTGGGCCAAAAGAGGACCACAGGAAGCTCGAATCCGGCCAAACCACCAGGCAGATTGCATCTTGACAAATGTCTCAAGAGCAGCAGACACAACAGAGTGCCTCAAACCGTGCTGCTGGGGTGACACTGGAGGGTTTCATTAAAATTTGTTTTTTGTTGAAAATGTACTCATTTTTGGTACTAATTATTTGACTTTTGCAACAAAAAAAAAAAAGATTACAGACATTTTTCCATCACATAAAACTTTAAATTTAACAGTTATTAAGGCACTATTTTCCTAGTCTTGCTTCACTCTGCGACTCCTCAAGAGAATGTAGATTTTTATTTATTTATCTTACTATAAATGAGTTCCTGTTGTAAAACTGAGTCTGGGGATATTGTGCTAGTTTCTAACGTGTTGGAGTTTCATTCACTTGGATTTTACTTCCTACACTGACTCTTGTTTTCTGTCCTGTCAACAAATAAAAACAAGCGAGCCTCTGTTGTTCAGCAAACATCCAGAAATACCGCTGGGATGTTCCTACAAGTGACGGCTTCCCGTGGCGACTCCTGACTCCGGGCTGTCAGGACTGTCCAATCTGTGGTGGGAGGAAGAGGAGGAGGGAGGTGAGGAAGCTCCACTAATGGCCACACTCAGACCGACGCCGTCTTCCTCTTTTGCTCATCTCAGTCACTCCGTATTAAAACACAAACCAGAGGTGATTCTGATCCTGAAACAAGACGCTGTTTAAAAGATGAGCTGTGATCCGCGTCGGCTGGTAGCTCCTCCTCCTCCTCCTCCTCCTCCTCCTCCTCCTCCTCCTCCGCTCCGAGGCGGGGTGTGAAACGAAGCCACGTACGGCGGCGGGGAGCTGGAGTGGCGCTCGCTTCAGAGTCCACTTCAATCCAGGTGCACCTCATCAGACTTGAAAGGTTTTCTCTGGGCTCCCTCATTTTGTGGAGGACGCTCTGCTGTTGGCTTGTCATGTATCCTCATTTCACGCGGCGCGGCGGCCTCGCGGCCCTTATCGCTTCTCTCCTCGGACCGCCGCGTCGCGGCAGAGATTTCAGGTGGGAAAGGGGGGGGGAGTTTACATTTTGAATACGAGGCCAGTTCAAGCCAGAGATTTGCTCGTTTTAAAGCTGCTCTGACGGTTTCAGGGACGGGAGCACGAGTGGCCGGTCATCTCAGATCGGAAGAATTAAACGAAATCTGTCAGATCATTCCAGTAATCTGCAAAACAAAACACAGCGTCGTCCACATCTACTGATAGATCAAGTTTCCAGTTGGATTATTGGATTTCTATGTTTGATTAAGAAAAAAAATTTAAAGGCTAGTATATTTTTATAAATTTTACACCAAATAAATTAACACAAACCCACAAAACAAGTTTCACTTTTGGAAAATAATGATAAAAAAAGGACACTTTTTTATTTTAATTGCTTCAATGTTAATGATAATGATAATAATAAAACTACATTTTGAGTGTCTTTCAAGACATCCAAAGCGATTGCAATAGTGAAAATATCACCTACTTTTGGCACTTTTAGAAGTTTTCGCTGTAAATGGTGTTTTAGTGTTATTGGATATTTGAGGTTTTGCTGCCAGGAAAGCCCGTTAGCCTCAAAGCCATGCTGTCAGGGGGGCTTTGTAAAATTACGCAGAATGCAGCAGCTGGAGGAGAAGTTTTCTGGACGTTTCAAGGTGTTTTGTAGCAGAAGGTTTCATGGAAAATTGACTTTATGTTGAGATTGTAAAAATAATGTCATTTTAATCTCATATGCCACAATGGAAAAAAAAGTCAAGTTTAAAGGTCAATATGGCATCGTGTCAGCGGTTTGGCCCACTCAGGATGAAACTGACCCCTGAACTGAAATGTGTTTGACACCGCTGTTTTAAAGTTACAAAGAAAAAGACATAAAAAACTTTTTTTTTACATGTTATTGAACGCTGCAGGGGGCCGGTAATGATGTCTCCTTTATCATTCAGCAACCGCACGTCACACAACCGGACTTTAATTATTTATTTTCACAGTGCGTTGTGGGTAATTTGGGGCCGAGACCTGGTGGTGATTTACTCGACGGCCTCTGGATGATAAATGTTCTGCCCTGGCGCCGTGATTGCCGCCTTCAGTCTTTTTTAGCTTTCCACCATTTAGAAATAAAACACAAGTGTCCCTCTGGGTATTTTAAGCTCCCCGTTAATAATGTGCCACTATACAGGATATATAAAAGAGGGAAAAAAGGCTGCAAAATGACTCCACACTGTCACATCACAGCACTTCATTTCACTTTATCTCAAGTAAATACGGATCAGATTAATACTGGTGAGTGACTACTTGACAGATATTGAGTACTGAACAATGCAGCTACTCAGGGAAATGCTTTATTTTCATTTATCACAAGTTTTCTTTCCACTTAGCATCAGCTAACGTACAAATCATTATTGACAGAGAACTTTTCACCTGTTTTATTGCCTGTTTGTTTCTCCATGATCTGGAAGTTTATCTGAAGTTGCATCAGTTAACGAATGAAGATTCTCCATAATCTGGGTGTTAGAAGTTATTATGGAAAATCTTATTGGCATGTTTCGGCTTTAATCTTGTGTTTCCCTCCAACCAAAAAGCAGTTTTTAAGATCTAAATTGCTCCGCAGCCGTATAACGCACCGATAGTAATCACACGCATATCATGTACTCATCAAACTCAATCGTCTCTCTCTTTAAACAAATTAGAGAACAAGGGGGGGAAAAAAAGCATGTTTTCAGAAATCACGACAGCTTCTGTAACATTAGCTGAAAATGGGAGAACAGTTACATTTCCACAGATTGCTAATGATCACAGTCTGTGTTAAATGACAAAACATAGATCACTGGGATTGCCCTAATTGCATTATGCAAACTCCTCGGAAAACAATACCATACAAGGTGGAGCACGTAATTAGAAACAGAGCTGGATCCTCAGAAATATCTGGTGATTTCTCCCCGTCGTTCGGCGAAACATTCCCTGGCGGCGGGAAGCTCGGATGTCACGGCCGGGTTGGATCGAGCTCGCCGTTCACTCGCTTCGAGGTCCTCCCTCTCCGCTTTGCGCTCAGACACCTCCATGTGTGCGCTGTGGTTTGATTAAGAGCTCCCCGGGGCTCATCAGAGGGAAGAGAATCTGTTTACCACAACACTTTTGTGCCGTATACAATGTTGAGCTCGCGGTCCTGATTGAGCCCAGTAGGCCGGTGCAGATCGCAGCCTCGGCTCCGCTCCGACCCCCCGGGGGTTAATTAACCAGACGAGGTAACTAGCTGGCAGCCGCCGGCTGCATTAGCAGACGAGCAGAAACCTCGGAGTCCTCTGCTGTCGTCGTGTAGCCTTCACGGCGTTGGACAGGTGAAGTCCGGAGTTTATCTGGTCAATCAGCGGTTTCCACTGGACTCCTGCTGCTGGGACTCTCTGGAGGGAGAGGAGGAGATGCTCCGGTGGATCCTGCCACCAGGCCTCTCTGGGTGTGTTTGGTTGTGGCTGGCTCTGGCTGCGTCCTCGCTGACAGACTGCGGTAAGAACTTCACTTCAGAAGCTGTTTTTTTTAATCCCGCCGGGGGTCGAGGAGGTTGCTTCATCCAAACAAATGTGTTTTCATGAAGTCTGCGTATTGCACCGTTAATGACAACAGCACAATAGATTAATTTGTGAATCATAATGTTCAGATGGAAATGCAAAAGGGGAGCAGAGGGAGTCATGTCTGCGTTCATTTTCTCCTAATCCTCTTTCATTTTCCGGGTGTAATGTGTGATATTTTCTTGTTGTTTTCAGTCGGATGCTACATTTCATTCTGCTCGAGACCGTGCACCCTCACTTTAATGCTTTTCGTTTACATGCGCCTGAATTTCCCGGGAACACTGGCGTCGTCTGCCTTCTCGCTAATGATTATTTTTGACTCCTACGCAGATGGGTGCAGAATCCATTGTCATCCTGTAAGTATCCGTGCCGGTGCCACCAAACTTTCCAGAAACATGACGGAGCCCAGCAGCTTGCACGTGTCTGCCCGGGCAGCATCCATCTTGCGGCGCCGCTTTTGTGTGCGCGGCCCGGCTTATTATCCCATTACTCATCTGTTCATGTGCAGCAGATGAGTAATCGGGGGGTGCAACAGGGGAGCGCGGTGGGCCCGGTGATGAATTGGCCTTTTTCTACATGACTCGTCAATTAGAGCATGAATACATACCTGCTGACCTGCGCTTCTCTGCTTTTATCATGTCACAATCACACATAACCGCATTTATCTCCTCCACACGCCGATTACAGCCTCCTCACGACAGGAACAGACAAAAAGAATGTGTTTTAATATCTGAGTGAAGCACAGCAGCCAGCTCTGTGATGGTTTAAATTTGCTGGGTTTTCTTCCCAAGGATAAGAAGAGGAGGTGTCTTGAAACTGTGGAGAATGAAGGAGGAGAAAGCTCAGAGGTTTGTCACCGGGTCGATAAATCTACGTTGAGTTTGCACATTCTCCCTTTGCTCCCGTTTCTCTCACAGTCGATGCGTCAATTGAATTTATGTCCTTGTTCACACGATGACGTTTCTGAGTAAAAACACAAAACCTTTGCTGTGTTTTGGGATGTGTTTCCATGACAACGGTGCAAGGAGCGGCTGAAATACAGTCTTTCGGCTGTAGTTTACGGGTTCTTCTTCCCGCTCACATGCTACCGTGTAAACGCCAAACTTTTCTGAAACGAAAACGCAAAAGCAATGCATTCTCACCCGTTTGAATGAAGCTAATATCATGTTTAACGTCCTATTTCCACCCTTCTCATCCTTATTTTTTCAATGTTTCCTTGGCACTTTTGTCCCTCCTGATCGGAAACCTTCAGATTCATCACAGAGCTGAGAAGAAAAGAAGAAAAAAAAAACTCGTCCCACGTCTGTTTTTATAGAAGCACCGCCAGCTGAGACGGGCCGAACTTACGGAAGCAGGGAGAAATCAAGCCTGGCGGCAGCTTCTTATGCAGGCAGCTTCCGGCCGAGCCGTCCTATAGGCTTAAATCTCCCTCCTGCTGAAATGCTGCGGAAATCTCCGTCATTATTGTCTTCGGCGGCGAGGTGTAATGAGCGTACAATGCCAGTCTGAGAGGCTTCACCAAAGTGCTGAGGCTTAAGGAAAAGAGGAGCATGATTCATCTTGTTTGTACGGGAAGCCTTTATTAGGAGCGGAGCAGGAAAGAGGCCTTGGCTGCGGCTCCTCCACCCAGAGGCTCGGTAATTGCTTTCGGCTGCACCTTGAGAATTTGATGAGTCAAGTCAAGACTTTTTGTTTGAGTGACCGAGCGAAAACCCAGCTCTAACGGCGAGAGTGAATTATCACAGCATCATGTGGAAACACAAAAGTGAAGGCCATGGGGTGTGAGCGAGACGTCAGGACGGCTTCATTTCCTTCACATAATTGCTTTCATATGCATTAATGAAAGGGGAAAAGACCTGCGCCTGCAGATAGCACACTTCAGAGTATTTGGCTTTTTAAAGAGGGACAACTCGCTGCCATAACTGCTTTTTAATCCCTCTTTTGTCTGCTGGAGCTCCACTTGTGTCACATTCACCACGGTGCAGTGGTTTGCACTGACAGTGAGGATCTCCAGTTTGTGTGGAGTTTGCATGTTTTGCCTGTTTGTTTGTTTGTTTTCATAAGTGTAAATTTGAGCATCTCTCTGTTTCCACTGAAACATATCCCAGTTTTAAACCTTTCAGAAGAAACTCATTCATATATTTTAACACTTCAACACTATGAAATTACAAAATTATGATCCAAAACGTAGCAGTTTCATGTTTTCAGCTGCATGTGAACCAGATGTCTGATGAAATTTAGATCTCATGGTTCATCAGTGAGGGTTCCTTGACTGAAAATGGCCAGATAGTGCAGAATCGTGCAGGGAGGAGTATCTGGATGTGTGTGTGTATGCAGTGGTGTCTCATTGATCAGTGTGTACATGCTGGACCACTTCACTGGTTGGGACCTCCACCCATGTGCTCTGCGTTGAGACGCGGCGTCCTGTGTCCGAGGAAATGTTGAAAAAATGCAGTCGGGAATCAGAAAGATGGATTTTATGAGTCATTTCGAGCGGCATGGCGCCGCTGAAGGCCTCTCGGTCGGCCGTAATGACTTCACATTCCTCTGCCACTGTGGCGTTTCCAAAGCCCCACACACTCACGAGGCAGATCGCACCATTAAGAAAGAGCTTAACAGCAGACTTACCGAGGAATTGAAACAAGTTCAGGTCAAACGTTCACTTTATCCATCACTTCCGACGACTCCCCGCAGCTCTGATTGGCTCCCGCCATCCTCCCTCACCGGTCGCACGCCGCCGGGCTGGCTTCTCCCTCTTTAGCTCATTTCCATGTTCCCCTCCTCCTCCTCCTCCTCTCCACAACCCTCAACAAAGTGCAGCCTGTGTTCTCCAACCAGACGCTTCCCCGTAAAAATAGACGCAGACGGCTCTCGTCTTATTAGAGCAGAACAGTGTGTTCTGTATCTGTCCAGAGAAGATAGGTTTGAAGTGTCTTCACTACACCCTTTGGATATCCTCAATCCCATAATGGGGCCCATGGGCTTTGTCATACATGATATATATCAAAATAATTGTCACACACACACACACACACACATACACAAAGGCAGTGGCCAGTGGCCAAGACAAACTGCACATCTTCCTCACAACGTCAGGACGGAAAGTTGTCTGCAGCCAGAGATAAAAATTTGCCGTCAGTGGACGAGTCGGACGCCTGTTGAGAAAAGCGGAGCAGCGTTTCTTGTTTCCTTATGAATAGGATGCTGGGAATGTACACAAGTCACAGCTACGTCTTTTAAATTCGGCCCGCAGCTGTTTGATTTTCCCCCGCTGAAGCTGTGGAGCAGAATGAGTCCAGTCGGCGAAGAACACGCCAGATGGTCGGTTTCCACTGGCGGTACGGGAATGTTTGGGACGGGTTTGGGATTGAAGGGAAACTCACGGTGGCTGGAGTTTCCAGAAAATCAGTAAAGTTCATTAGTGTGTTCATATGTGTTTTCAACAAGGTTTGTAAACATACCTGTAATGATGAAAACAAGTCAAAGGTACAGTATGTTTAAAACCAAATACATATTCAGAAAATCAAACATGACAAAAGATACAAATTTCTAAATGTTAATATGCTAAATGCTAACTCATTTATTCATACATTCACCCACTCATTACCGCTAAGGGAAGAGTGGTTTTAAGGGAAGCTGGCCGTGTGAAGCACATCAGCATCAGTAATTAATTGCTGGACGTCGTAGCTATTCAGACCATCTGGACCATAATTAGGCCACAGTCTGCATGTTTTCTCCCTGCCTCTCCCTTCAGACTGGAGCCAGTAACCTCCTCACCCCTCCACCTTGCTCCCATCGTGACGCAGTGACCCCAGGAGTGTCCCGGAGGGTACCTTAGAACAGGCGCCACTGTGGTCGTTCATTCTCAAACCCTAACGAAGAAATTTATCAGAAGTCAACACTGAAACAATGAAACAACCTCCGTTTCAGATTCTTTCAATGTGATTCGGGAACGTTTGCCATACTTCTGCTTGTGAATCCACATTTGCATCAGATCCATAGTGTGAGGTGAGTCGATAATTGACAGAAACACTTTGAAAGATGAGAAATCTCACAGATTTCTCTTGACGTACGTTTGGAGGAAAACACCGAGACAGAGGAGTGTCAGGTTGTTCTCTCCAGGTTTTGAAAAAACTGCCTGAAATGTGTTTTCAGAGTGTCGTTCTCTGCTCTTGAACAAAGGCGTTTGGAGTTATTATGCTAACGTTAGGGCCAGGGTTGAGGTTGAGGTTAGTAGTCTGAGTCAGAGGAGTTCAGATCCGGTTCCACGTGGCCTTGAAACCCTGAGCCAGTCTTCACTGTTACACAACCGTGTCCTTTCATTATTCACTGTGTTGATGTGTTTTCTTGGTAAGCCATTTGCCAGACAGGAATCATAATGGGTTTGTAAGCTACCTTTGGGATCATCCTTCGTTGTTTACAACATAATTACACTTGCTCGCTGTCCTGAAGTGAACTGGTCTACTTTTATGCGTCCGCCTGTAACATCCTCTTTACCTGAGTTCATTAGAAGTCAGGTTGAGACAAAAGGCAAAAGACAGTCAGAACATCCAGTTTGGAATCAGTTTACAGTTTCTTAGAGGCAACACAGAAAATGTAAGGTACGAGAATGTAGTAGAATCCTAAAACAAGTCACTGATAGAGATAGATTTGTCTTGTTCTGAAATATTTTGTCAGATCCACCAATTCAAATGAGGGAGAAAGATGCCTTCCTTTCAGAAGCATTAGCCCGTGGCACTTGGCACTTAAATTATAGTGCAAAAGATGCCAGATTCATCACAGTGTTTGCCCGCTGACATCTTCCTGAGCCGTTCGGAGGCCTGTCCAATGTCTTCGCAGGTCAGTGTTTAGAGCTGCTGGCAGATACAGGCGCGGTTGGAGGAAATGGTGCCCTCGCTGTAGGATAAGTGTGTCTGTGTGTCTCTATTACAGCACAATCTGTTCGAATCTTTAAACGAGTAAACAGATGTGAAGCATGTCAAGTGTGTGTGGGGTGTGTGTGTGCGTGCGTGTGCAGTGGGAACAGACAGAGCGTCGGCAGACACCAGCAGATGGACGGTGAGATGGAGGAGAGTTGCTCCAGACAGAGGCTGGAAGGTGTGTCTGCCGTGGAAAACATCTGCTGTGTGGATCCGGATTCAGATCCGTCTTTTTTGAGCAACTTCACCTGAACGCTTGCATCCTAAAACCGCCACACTGCACATTAAATGACAAGGACTGGGAAAGAAAAGTACATTACATCATCAGATATTTGAACATTTTCTTTAAATAGGACACATGTTTTGTTGTTTATGCCGTCAGAAAAAGGCTGACAGAGTTACTTTCATCATTAAAAACATCAAGTCAGCCGTTTCAACACTTTTCTTTTAGAAGTTATTCACATAACCATCAACTTTTTAATGAAATTTAGATACAGTTTGAGATACACCTGGACCTCTTAACCCCAACATTGCGCTTAATAAACCTCAACATGACTCCAGTATTCTAGGGCATTATTGTTTTAGCTGGTTTTAATTTTTTCCTCCCTCAGAGATTTAAACACCGAGGCCCGATTTACATGACTGTCTTTTTCACAACGCAAAGCGTTCGTTGTGTTTGGGGTTGGGTTCATTAGAGGTTTAGGCAGTGCATTAGAGTTTAACACGCCCGGCGTCTCAGTAAAGCTCTGACAGCGTAACAAGATTTTGGTTTGGGCAATCTAAAGAAGAACCGATAAATCCAAAGATTAATTTTAATCTGTTTTGGCTATAAAACATAGCGAGCCATTCCTTGCTTTGAGCATTACCTTCCAGCCTTCTTAAAAGATTACACGCTTCCCAATCACTACCTGCGAGCCTGGAGAAAGTCATTAACAGACACCGTCAGTGTTCAACATGCTGAAAACCATGGGAGAGATGATGGAGTGCCACGAGAAACGGCCACGTTAATGATTTCTTTAAAAAAAAGAAAAAGAAAAAAGGTTCTTTCTGCAGTCGGCTTGGTTCGGGCTTATCTTCGGCGAGCAGACCCTTGATGAAACCCGCCTCGGGTCTCCAGGTGGCAACAAACTTTTAATGTGAGGAAGTGGTTGTGGGGAAAAAGTCCAAGTCCTCAAAGCCGTTACTGTAAAAATACACAGCAGTTTGGGTGATTCTCCAAATCAATTTCCTCACCGAATCATCAGCCCGCCGCTCGGCGGTTAGATAAACCTAATGGATGTTAAACGCTTCTCACATGTTGGTGACGGGGAATGTGTTGTTTCTTGTTAAAAAGGAAAAAAAAAATCAACACTTGAGGTTTGTTATTAGGGGCTGCAGTGTTTGAGTGTATAATTAGAATAAACTCTATAACATAGACCGTATCGACTGCTGGATCTGCGACTTTATTGTTTCCTCATCTCAGATCAGCGTGACCTCCTCACGCCCGCTGCTGTCAGCCGGACCTCCTCCTGTTTTTTATCTGTCACAGTGACTTCTGTCTCCTTCCTCTGCAGCAGCATCCGTCAATATTATCCAGCATGAAACCGGCAGGAAAACGCAGCCTGCAGTGTGTCTTCTTATAGAGGAAGACAGGACGCTTTAGGGTCTGCCATCAGGTGTGGAACTTAACCATCAGAGTTTTTTTTTTTTTTTTTTTCTGAGCTGATTCTGTGCAGGTTGCATGTTCTCCCTGGGTGTGTGTACCTTTCATTCAGGTTCCTGCGACACACACCTGTTAGGAAATTGCTGTGATTTGTGATTTACAGATCAAAACATGAGGCTTGTTTCTTTCACAGTAAACCAGCTTTTAAAGCATTCAGGTTCATATTCAAAGAGCATCTTGTTGTTACTGGATGGTTCCTGATGCAATAAAGCCTGAAAAAACACAACTCTCTGTATACTTTGAGGCTAAAGAGCCCATCAAATATTGCGCGTATTGCTTTGTTAGAATATTAGGTCCCCACAGCAGCCTTCTCCCGGTTCTTAAACCGATCACCCAGGGCTATTGATACCTGAACGGCTGCTGTGAGCAGCTCCAGGCTCCCGGGATGGATCCAGACTTCTCCTCCTCCGATCCTCTTTTCCTCTCTAATCAACCACAAGGACACACCAAACACAGAGCTAGATGCAGTAATAACTCCATTAATTAATAAATGAGAGGATTTGCAGTTGTTGCACGAAATGTTTTATATAAAGTAATAATCAGTGAGATTGCCATTTAATCTAATATTTTATCTAAATGGAAGCTATGAAACTGTTTAAGGCTTGAATGGGGGGATAATACAGTAAATATGAAGTTTTCTTTCAGTGATATTCATGAGATTGTTGAGGGACTGAGGCGGTGCAGTGATTAGTCCTGCGGGTTCCTCCGACGCCCGGGGGAGCCAGCGGAGCAGGAAATGGCTTTCAGTTTACCGTAACCATGACAACCGGCCCAGAAGAAGACTATTTGTATCAGACACGAGCTCAGATACTTTGAAACAAAAGTAATTTAATGCAGCCCGAGTGCACTTCGACAAAGTTCTCAAACTTTGCTGCAGGTTTTTCTGATCGTCTGATTCCCGTGTTTGGCGCTGGAGGCGATCCGCAGCCGAGAAAAAAACCCTTTCATTACGCCGGAACATGTTCGTTTTGATTAAATTCTCACAACGTTGTTTTGTTACGTTCTCGTAAGTCAACAGTGTTTCAGCAGTGACATTACCTGAGAGCCCACCGGCGATGCAAACCACCCAACACACACACACACACACACACACACACACACACACACACACACACACACACACACGCTGCTCGGGGTGATTACCTCTGACAGATCTGCATTCCCGCTCATGATCTCTCGACATTGTTCCAAACCAGGGGTTTACAGATGATCCGGTCGGGCCGCCCTGGATCCTCCTGATGAATTATGGGGGAAAGCTTCGCAGTAGGGTAATTAATCACGCAACTGAATCTACATGTGAGATGCAGTTTGTCAGTCAAGTTCAGTTTGTTTCTTGAAGGCGGAACACACAGGAAGATGAAGGAGGCGTCAGTCCTGCTCATCACGTCGCTCCGCATAATGTGTGTATCTGTTGATCTGCGGCTCGTACATGTGGATTTACATGAGACGCCCGGGGGAACGCGAGCAGAGCGCCGTTTGAATAATGGCACGACTTCTCTAACTAACTGAGGATCATGGGTGACGGAGCAGATCCCCACTGACTGGGTGGAGGCGGTTTACACACCTACAGGTCTGCAGTCCGTCACAGAGATGCTCATTTGGGCTCCGTTCACACACTTCAAGTGAAAAAGCATCGTTTTTCTGCCGGTGCACGGTTTTGAATACAACGTCCGTTTACTAGAGAACAGCAGGCGCCAGTTTTAATGGAAGCTTCTGGTGTGAAATACAGTAAAATATCTAAAAACTTTTCCTCTAGCTGTTCTGTTCTGCATGTTTTAGCGCATGGCTTCGAGGCTAGCTCACAGCAGCCATGTCGCTCGCCATCATGACAGCTCCAGAGCCGTCTAGTGAGAGAGTTACGACGATGACGTGGCAGGCGCCATTCTTTTGTCCGACAACAGATACAATCGATCGCATTATCAATAAGTCTTCCTGAACAGCACCCAGGCATGTTGCCTCACTGATGTTGGCACTGATGTGTTAACATGGCGAGAAACCGACAAAAAGAAACGATGCAGAGACGACTGCTGGGTAAAAAATGGCGGAATCCAGCGGTCATTGACTCCACCCTCTCAATGCTTCACTAACATCTCGGCTCGGCTCTCAGTGTTGGTTTGTCTCACTCTTCAAAGAAAATTGTAAAAAAGAAAATCTCTTTTCTGTACCTTTGAATGAAACGGCCTTTTTACATGACTTTTCTTTTTAAATGAATGCTTTCTCTGTCGCTTTCTGACATGTTTTTGATTTATCTTATTCAGTTATATACAGAATCCGGTGATTTTCCGGACATGAGAGCTTTTAGAAGAGTCGCCCACGGCGAGCAGCAGGAGGAAGCCATGAACGTAACACTGACCAGATGAGAATCAGCGTTCCGGACATTATCTTTTTACCACCTGCTGTGTGTTTTGAATTATTCCCTGGCTGTTGTTTTGCAACACGTGACTGATCAATATCCAATAAGACTTTGTGATCCCTCCTTGCGCCGTAATCCCACATCGAGTGGGTGATAACAGCGAGCCGTAAAAGCAGACAGATCACCAAAAACCAGCTCTGATTTGTCCTCTGTGCATTTATTAACCGTTCATGGCCCAGAGCGAAGCCGCTCTCAGGGAAATGCACTCAGATTAGCTGGGACTGAACTGCGAATCGTGTGGTTTTTTTTTCCTCATGTCAAGTCTTTAAAGGCTAAATTTATACCATAAGCAGTGGCGCGTAGTGAAGTGAAACCTGCCGGGATTACATCAGTTACACTGTTAATCCACAGTGTTTATTTAATCTCCATCAACCCAGCCATTCACAATTCTGAATGAAAATCTTCATATCGTGAAAATGCAAAAAAAAAAAATAAATAAACTGAGAACTGCGTGGAGACGGAGGAAGAAGAGCTTCACACGCAGGGAAACCGCTCCTCTGAGAGGCTGAGATTCAAAAGAAGGAATCCGTTCTGAATGTGAGGAGGATTTGGGGAGACGTCTCGCAGATATTTAGACAAGATTTTGCAGAAAACTGCGGCGGCGTCACATGGATGTAACGGGGCTGCATGGGTTCCTTTTCGCTAACGTCATGAATAATTCCTGTCCCTTCCCCAAAAACGTGTTTTTAAAGTTTCATCTGTGCGTCTCTTTGTCTGTTTGTGGCCGTAAAGCGCTCGCTCAGCGGCCTCTGCATTATGCACGGAGAGACGACGCTGCTTCGCTTTGATGCGAAACGGGACGATATCAGACGGGAGCCGAGTTGTTTTTATCAGCGCCAGACGCAGGCCGTAATACTGAAAAGCACAGAGCTTTGTTTTAGCTGATGGGAAGCACGAGGTTTTCATTCTGCTGCGGTAACACTGTTTGCAGACTTCTTGCTACGGGCGTTCGCGGAGTCGCCGGCGCACGTCTTCCTTCATCACGGCCGCTCGCTGATGCGGCCGCGTTGCTTCTTTGTTGCTGCGCAGCATTTCTTGGTCTCGTTGTGTTTCATTTGTGTTGTAAATATAGACGTGTGGGTGGAGGGGTGAGGTCTAGGGATGCACCCATGCCGGTACGGGGTCAGACGCACAGAGGGAAGATGCAACCCGGCGAGTCGCCTGTAGGCATGCAGGAGAGCGGCATTGTGTGCAATATGGAGATTCTTTCTTATTATTGAAAATGTGAAGTCATACTGTAAATTGTGTTGTAAACAAAAATCAGAAGGATTAGAATGGACAGGTTTGGTATTGGTGGCGGAGGCCTGGCGGAGGCTGTCCAGCCCTGGGAGACACTGCAGACCGACTCACAGCAGCCTCCACACAGCGTTAGCGGCAGCTGCAGAAGCATTTTAATGAGTCCACACAATTTATCTTCGCTTCAGAAGGAAGAGATTCACTCAAGCTTCTGCTTACCCTTTTAAAAAATGCTCTTTAGACTCGATGCGAAGGAGAAATACAGTCTAGGTCAGGGAAAATATAAAAGATCGGTGACACAAAAAGGAAAAAAAAAAAAAAGCGACAGCCTCTGCTGGTTGTGCAACTTTATGATGAAGTCATTAAAGAAAAGAAAAGATTAGGATAGAGGAGTGTGTGTGTGTGTGTTTTCAGGGAGCCGCTCCTCGGCACCTGCGGCAGCCAGGTTCAGGTCTTTTTGTTGGCAAGTGGTGAGCGCGCTGCTGGTTGTACCTTTGAGCAAAGAAACAGCATTCTTCCCAGCTTCTGAGTTGCTGTTGTGGGCTAATCTCTCTGTGGGGGCAGCAGGTGGAAAAAAGAAAATCCCTGCAGGCGTCAGTGACTTATGGCAGCAGCGCTCTCTGAAATGTGAAATGAAAAAAGTCAAAGCTGAATCAGAGCCCAACGCCGGCGAGTCAGACATCTATTATTACATTCCAGTCTCCATCATCGCATGTTTCTTTATTATAATGAGCTGTTAATGAAGAGCGTAAACACTGGCCTCGCGCTCGGTTCACATGACAGGAATCCAAGTCTCTGATGCACTTATTGATTTTACACTCAGCGTAGCTCTGTGGAGCCGCGTGTTCCACGGCGTGTTTGAGTAATGGAATATATGTTACAGCGCATGGATGTTGTGTAACGACAGCGCAGTATATCAGGCTGTCGGGCAAATGGTCATTATTATTGCAGAATGTTCTCCTGTTTCACCAGTTCATTACGTTCTGTTGCTGTTTGCCCCTCAGAGTCGTTTTTCATCTTTATTTCAAAATGCAGTTTTGAAAACAGGTGTTATCTAAGAGAGCAGCGGTGTCAAACATAAGGCATGTGGACCAAATCGGGTCCACTAGAGGTTAAAATCCGGCCAAATCACCAAGAAAATAGTGAAAATCTGAAAGAAAACAGATTTTTAAGAAATTTCTCAACAGTCGTGACACAACAGAAACACCGAGCTGAGACATCGACTGGACAGTCCTGTCATGACAGCTGGCTACCTGGCTGCTATCAAGCTAGCCTCAAAGTCATGCTGTCAGGGGGAGAAAACACCCAAGACACCAGTTGTCAACACTGAATGCAAGCAAAGTTTTTGGGACATTTCACTTTAATCTCCACATTAAAATTTCGTTTAGAATGTCCACAATGTAAGAAAATAGTATTTCTGGGTGGTTTTTTTGTGAAGAAATGTCTTCATACGTACATATTTATTTGATATGAATGAACAAAATTGGTCCGGTGATTAGTAGCAGTCAACATTTTGATCGATGTGATTTGGAAAAGCAGTGGTAACATTATGACCGGCAGATACTGGGAACACCTCACAAAGAGCTCCAGACTTGTGAGTCCGATCCCTGTTCATCCTGACGTGGACACGCTTCTCTGACTCGTCTCTCATCATCTGTCCCAACAAAACTGATGAAGGTCAATCAGAGACGCGTTGTACGTTCGTTAAGGTGTTTTTACGTGTGGCAGTGAAGTAAAACTCACAAAATATGATTATATTATATTAAAAAATGCATTTATCTGATGACCTTTTCAAGCCCTTTCACTTTAGTTTTTATCCCCCAACATTTAATTACCAAGTTTTCTTACCTTTTCTTTTTTTTTTTTTTTTTTTTTTTTTTTTGGGTGTGTTTTTTTTCCACAGACTTGTCTCCAAAGTTTAGGATTTTAATAGCTATTAAATGCCGGGATTATCTCTGGTCTCGGAGAGGCTCGTCCTGCGGGATGAATCCAGATCCGACGGTTTGATGCGGCTTTTGACTCAAACCGAGGGTTATCACACACCAAAAAGAGCAACTGACTCAATCTACCAAGTTTATCTCTAATTAACACGGATTAATTGAGCTCTGACTTCGCTCTGCAAGCCAAGCAGAAGGCTAATTTGTGCACGGAAGCCTGTTATTGCCCCGAGGCTGTTGTTGATCCCCACTGTTAAAGGCTCTGTGTCCCAGAGCCTCTCGCTCACGTGACCGCCGCCATGCGCTCTCGCAGCGTATGAGTTCACATATCGTGCAGTTTAGTACACTAAACCCAATCTATGAAAATGACCGTATAAATGGAACAATTACCAGCGAGGCTTCTGAAGTTTTCACTGCCATCTGCCCGTTTGACGAATGTGGCCCGATGCAGCTGCCGCCATTGTTCTTTTATTTGTTTTATTCTGCTGTTCGAAAGAGAAAAAGGAGCCTTCATTATTCCTGTTTGGCGGAAGCAGCGGAGGGGGCGTGGATGTTTAATTGTAAGCAGGTCGCATCCTGCGGCGTCAGACTGACGGTTTATTAAAAGGAGTACAGTGTCATTCTGCATGTTGCCAGGCTCACCTTAAAGCCTCGCTGCCCTTTACAGAGATCCTCTCAATAATGGATTAGGCAAAGAGCGTGGCGGTCTCTTCCCTCTCATTACGATCCCACCTGATTACTCGCCGATGCTCTTTTGAAAAGGTGGGCTAATTGCACACTCTGACTGTGAACTAACCTGCAAGTTAATAACATCTTTCCTTCAGGGCAGCGTCATTAGAAGATATAAGCCTCATTAAAATAAAATGATGATTTAATAACTTTCCCTGACAATGACCCTTATGAGGTTGTGCTGTTATCTTATCTGGCAAATGAACGTTTCCGACTCGGCGTCTCGCGTCTCCGCTGCTTTGAATCAACTATTTTTTGACACAGGAAGTCCGCTGAGAGGAAGTGTGAGATGGATCCCGTGCAATATGGCGCTTATATTAGATATGCAGGGCGGCGTGCGAATGCCAGAGTGGCGCACGATTTTATTTCTCCGTTAAATGGATTAGAGCAATGTTGAATGGAGGGAGGTTTTTTTTTCTTTTTCTTTTTTGTCACTTTCTGAAAAAAGTATATATATTAGGGAGGGGAAAAGAAGAGTATGTATACATTTGTTTCTCATTATAACCAATTACACGATGATGAGTTGGACCTGCTGGTGCAGGGGCCGCCATGTCAGATGCTAATGCACGAGCGAGCGCGCGCTTTAACTGCTGCACCCAGTGTGTAGCGCAGTCCCTCCCTGCATGATTACACATAATGCTGCTTTCATTATTGCTTGATTCCTCTCTCAGCCCTGTTCCTTTCTGCAGCTTTGCTGCAGCTCTCAGAGTTAATTCCTGCCTTCCAAAGCCAGTCTTCCTCCGGAGCTGTCTCCCAAGTCAAAATATCAGAATTTGACGCTTTGATTCTGCTTTTTAAGGCGTCTTGATAATTGCCGGGTGAAGAAAGCAGCTATCTCCCAGCATCCAGCCCAACGCAGGGAGGCTTTTCTGTGTGAAGAGGAGTCACATTATGTGCGATGATCAGAGCCTGGGGGCCACATCAAACACCGGCTGAAAACCTTTCCAGAGGAAGGGCAATTTCACAAGTGGCTTTTTATTGGTTGATTGCACAGAGGCCAAGTTGTTATCTAAATCCTCGAACTACTTGGGCAAAATAGGAAGCGCCTGGTGAGCATTCAGGATGTGTAAACGTACGCCTCGGATAAACGCCAAGGCAAAAATGTTTACAACCAACGGGGTTTGCCAGGAATGTGGCTTAAGAAATCGAGAGCAAACAGAGTTTAGCGGTTCCAGAGTCGACCAGTGAAAGAGTGCTAATGCCTCGCCACTGCACTGTGCCAACTTTCATGTTTTCTGTTCAACCAGCAGCTTAAAGAAATAATAATGGCTTTTATGTTGTGATCGCTTCTGTGAAAAGATTGAAACACGATTTCCAGCGTAAAAATGTCTTTTATTCATATCCTGACGCCGGAAAAAGGACTTAGCAAGTGTGCTTGTCAGAACTCTGACACCGTTAACGATAACTACAAAATGTGAAATGCCACCAGGAAACTAAACTAATCATGCTGACGGAGGAGCCGCTGGAGGTGTCAAACCACTCCATCCATCCATCCATCCATCCATCCATCCATCCATCCATCCGTCCATCCATCCATCCATCCATCCATCCGTCCATCCATCGGCAGCGGGTCAGAGACTTGTTCAATATGTGAATGTGGAGCCCTCCTGGGACCAAACGCATCGGTGAGCTCTGGCCGAGCGGGACCCGCTCACCGGACCACCGCGCTTCCCTCCCAACCGCCACCCGCTTGTCCTGCCGTCTGAATCCCGCCCAGCAGGTGTTAATCACTCCACCTGTTGGTGGTTCTAATGTTCCGGCTCGTGGCGTGTGTGTCCATCAGATAGCATTAGGTCCAAAGCGATGACGCCCTCTAACGAGCATTGAGATCCACCGTCGAGTGATTTAATTCCTGGTCTTCTGTAATTAAATGGTGTCGGTGTCGGAGCCGTGGGGCTAATTAGTTGGTAAATAATCTGAAATGAGACATGAGTGGTGGGTGTGAGTCCACTCCGCCCGACGGGAGGAGAGACGCTGACGAGCAAACTGACCTCGCTTCATTCAACTCTGCTTCAATAATCTTCATAATCTGGATTATCTGTTTTATATTACAGGAATATTCCAGAATTGCCTTTGAAAAGGTTCGTAAACAGTGTGAGTCATATCCTTTTTCTTCATGAATTTTAATGTGACAGAATGTGGACGACCCCCGGAGGAGGAGGCGCCCTAAACACCTGGAAAACCGCCGCCGATCAGTATCGCCGCATCGCTAATGCAGACGAAAAACAGGTTGAAAGAGCGATATGAAAAAGTGACAGCGAGCGCTCTGCAGAAAGTGAGATCCAGCGGCAGATTTGCAGCGATAACCCAGATACCGACTGACTGCCTGGGGAGCGTTTTCAACTCCCCGTGTACAGTCGCGGCGCTCTTCACCTTGAGATTTCTTTTTGGGATTAGAGCTGGTGATACCAGCTGCTTAACCTGCTCCTCTGCCAAACATCTGAAACAAAGAAACAAGAGGAATCAGGAGCATCCCGACTTTTATAGAGTTGCAAAATCAAGGTTTTGAATGAGAATCCCGTCATGAGGAGTCCAGAAATTCAAGGCATCTGTAGAATTACATGTTTCCTGTTCCTGCGGTTTGACTCATCCTGTCGCCGCGCAGCTTCAGGCTGTGGAGAAGGTCAGAGGTCGTCGACGAGCACGTCGGGATCGTACGTGCACAGAAACGTCATTGCGACACTGTCGAGCGCCTCTTCACAGACTGCTGCTGAGTCAGACACCATTAGCTGCACTCACAGAGGTCAGAGGTCACCGCGTCGCAGCGTTTCGTCACCAAATGTCACCGGAAGTTTCCAAAATGCTGAAGCCAACATGTTGTTTCATTTTAATACTTTGGGAATGATCCTTGAAAAATCCGGCCTCGATGTTTTATGTCAAATGTTTTGTGGCAGCTTTTATTCTTTTTCTTCTTTTCTCTCAGTATGTTTGGTAAAACAAAGCAAAGCATTCTGGAAATTTATCAGAAATAGTTAAATATGATGTTTTTCATATAAATACTTAAATGAAATTTTTGTAGTTTGGTCCTTAAATCATGAGTTAAAGCTCCTAGTTCGTCTTTCCTCCTGTGGGTTGCCAGATGTTCACAAAATTTTTACAGGTTAGGTAAAAAAAATTTTTTATTTTTTTCTCTCTCTGACTTGTTGGTTACTGGGGGAACATTTTCACACCCTTGAGTTCACTGTCGGTGAGCGATAAAGCTGCGTTTGTACATATATGTGGACAACTTTCACCTGATTATCGTCTCCTGTCCTTCAGCGGGAGCAGCTGATGATGTACAGGTGAAAGGTCACGTGACAGGTTCACTCATACTCTGATTACACACTGGAGCGAAGGAATGGAGTCATTATCCTGATTAGAGACCCACTTCACAAACCACTCAATCAATGGTGCTGCAGCGTGTGTGTGTGTGTGTGTGTGTGTGTGTGTGTGTGTGTGTGTGTGTGTGTGTGTGTGTGTGTGTGTGTGTGTGTGTGTGTGTGTGTTGATAATGGTGATTGATTTTTGCCAGAGAAAGCCTTCAGGACTGTATGAACTACACTCTCTGTTTGCGGCTTAAAAACCATCAAAATCGTTGAGAAAATGTGAGAATTTCTGCTACTGTGTGAAGATGTGACCATTTTTTGATACTAGATACATGAGACGCTTCCTGGTCCCATTCTTTTCTTTTTTTTTTTTTTAAAATGTAACTGAAGGATGTATCACAGAGGAAGCAGTAGTAGGACAGTTTAGGAGCAGATGGATGTAATTATTTGTTCAATCTGACGCCAGACAGTGAGCCGGGCTTTTATTTCTATCAAGGCTGAGCTTTCAGTTCGGTAAGATAATCAGCACGGTGGGGGAAATGGTGCACTGGTTGCTGTTTGGGGCTGATAGATGAATAAATGAGAGAAGTATCAGCTCCCAGTGAGAAGTTTGACTCCAAACTGAGGCCGTTTTGACTGGGATTTGCATGTTCTCCATTTGGGTGTGTGGATCGTTTTCCTGGTACTCTGAATTCCCACAATTCAAAGACATGTGTGTTGAGTTATGTCATGACTCTGTATATCTGTCTGTGCTGGACTGAACTATCTATTTACTTTCTATACAGAAACGCTGAAAACACTGTAGTTAGCAGGTCGGACCACTAGCGGGTGCTGTTGTTGCTTTTCATAATGAAAGCGCACACGTGTGTACAGAACTTGCGCATGTGCAGAAAAACTGTTTACTACAACCAAGGCGTGCATGTGAAGTGGCAACAGTACGCAAAAGCGACATTTTCCCCCGTTGTCATGGAGACGGGGCATCTTCTGAAAGTTGCATCGTCCCATTTCCACAGACAGCATTTGCTAGTAATTCCACCTTGAGAACTGTTTTCACGAAGCTGGTTTTTTTTCCCTGTTTCCATGGAAACAACGTCGGAACATTTTCACTAAGTTCCACCAAGGCAGCCATGTCCAGTTCTCAGCGGCTCCGAGCACCGCTGTCGTGTAAACAAACGCCCAACGTGAAAGTTTTCTCGTTTCCACTTGTAAGTGTTGTCATGTAGATGCAGCTTTAATTTGGCTCACAGGAAGCCTTCAGACCTCTGTCCAACCTCATTCAACAAAAAACCATCACATTGATGAAACCTGAGAGCGAAGCCTTTGGAGAAACCTTCAAAAAGAACAAATCCACCAAATCACCACCACTATAGTTCAACGTGTGGCAGGCACGTTTTATACATAGTATAATCCTCATTCTTAAACGTCCTGAAAGCTCTGATTGGTCCACAGAGTCCGGCACATTCTTGGGTGTAGTGAAACAACCGAGCCATTCACCGTAATGAAGAAACCAGTTTTCAGAAGAGCGTGTTCTCCGGATGTAGCGGTGCGGCGTGATACCAGCCGGTCTTCATTCTTTTTAATTAGTCCGGTGGCGGCAGGAATAAATCAGAAAAATAGTTTTGTAAAATGTAGATAAACACTGTGAACGGTTGTGCATAATGGCTTTGCGCCGGTGAAATCGGGGGGGGCTGCGGTTTTAATAACATTTGTCCTGCTGCCTTCGGATGGCTGCGGGGATTTATTGAACTGAAGGAGGAGCTTTTCATACAGTACAAAGCAGCTGCGGACAACAGATAGCAACGCAGCACAGAAGCAGCTTCCACTCTCTTTTCACCGCCGCCTCCCACCTCTTTGTTCTGCTCCCTCCACCTGTGCTCGCCACCTGAATATCACAGTCAGGAGAGGCAGATTTCCACGGCGCAGAAATACCAGCACTCTTCGCACTGGTCGTTAAAATCGATATCTGCAGCCTCTCGGCCTCATTTCGCCCTCTCATACATACTAAAGCAGAGGTGGCGAGGAGCAAGGACTTTCTGTTTTGTTACAGTATTTAGGTTTCAGGAAATTGACGTAAAGGTTCTGTTTGAATGGCTTTCTTCCCAGTGTCATGTTAAAACATTGTTACTGCACTGCACTGTGGTGTAGTGGGCTGCAGTCCCCTCACTTCGGGGGGTCTCTGGTTCGGGTCCAGGGGCTTTTCCTCAGATTTCATGTCTTCCCTCTTTGTTTCCTCCTCCTTGCCTTTCATCGACGTGTATCTGTCAGTTGGATGAAAACGTGTGTGTGTGGTGTGTTTGAGTGGTCAGGTGTGTGAGCACGTGCCACAGCAGCACTCAGGCATAAATTTCAATTCATGAAAATGTGAGTCCTGAATTGTCTCTCTGACTCTGAGCACGTCATATATCAGAAACCCTTTCTTTTTTTTTTTCATTCATAGCTGAATGAATTTCTCTGATTTACATGAGCATCCTATCATAGTATCTTTGCACCTTAATCTGTTAGCATATTGGAAGCCCGAGGAGAAATTCAGATTATTCTTGTCAGCGTTTAATTTTAGCACAGTCCATGACACACCAAATGAGGCAGGGACGGTTTGCAATCATTGCAACCTGTCACCCAGTCTGTTTGTAGTGAGCAGCGGCTCACTTTATGGATCTATCTCATGCGCTAATACGAAATATATGATTTGCGCCTATGGATGAGGAACCAGCTTACATAAATGCATTTTAAGATGAGCCATGCTGTGTTTGAATGTGGATTTCCGTCTTTTTCTTAATGCCTCTTTCAGAGCTGTGGATTTACGAATAGATTTGTTTGCCTACTGTTTCACTGAAGGACTAAACTGGATTAAAAAACATTGATGATTCGACTTTGTGGGAAAGGCTTGTAATCACAACCATTATATTCTGCCAACAATAAATAATGGTTTGTAATAATTATTTTTTGTTAATTGGGTTCAGTCACACATATTGCACTTACTGCCAAATGCTATTTTTTGGGGGCTGATTTCTTTCATCCAGCGTCTGTACTTGATCTGGAGTTGTTTCCTTTGAGTTTGACTGAATGATGTTTTGAATGTTATTGCTTCAGGGTCGGTGTGTGAGGGGGAAAAAAAACATGTCTAACATGAATGAACAAGTTATCCGTATGTTGTGTTTTTGTTTTAGATTAAAACTAAATATGTTTAAGCCTCTTTGAAAGAGCAATAAAAGTAACCTCATACAATGGATTAGTGGAGCTGTGTTTCACACTCATTTAAAAATATATTTGATAGCGGTTGAGTCAGAATAGCTGCTACAGCTCCTCTGGGATCTGCTGCAATCAGCACTGCGGTTTGACGAGCACCAGATGAAAGGGAAGAAAAGACAGTAGATTTTAACCGATAGTGAAAATATGCAAAAGTAGAAAGTCCTTCAATCTACAAGTTGGAAAAAAAAAGTACAATGTGAATCACAGCAACTTCTCCAACTTACCTTTTTAATGAGGGAAGCAATTATGAGCAGCTTCTGCTATATTTCCTGACAGAACAGACCAGGATTATTCCTGACGACCACGAGGCCAGAGTGATGACGCCTGTCCCTGTTTGTCTCCTCTTGTCTTGCAGAGCCGTGACAGAATGGTCGACTGTATGAGCAAAGTCATGCTGCACACGGTCGTGTCATGCTGGCAGCCGTTCCTGGGACTGGCCCTCGTGGCCGTCTTCGTGGGATCCACCCTGGGATGTCCCTCGCGCTGCGAGTGCTCGGCGCAGAGCAAGGCGGTCGTCTGCCACCGCAAGCGAATGCCGAGTATCCCCGACGGCATCCCGACCGAGACCAGGATCCTGGACCTGAGCAAGAACAAGCTGACGATGATCAACCCTGATGACTTTATTAATTTTCCCGGGCTGGAGGAACTTGACCTCAGTGGAAATGTTATCAGCTATGTTGAGCCCGGAGCTTTTAATGCTCTGTTTAACATGCACTCGCTCACTCTCAAGAGCAATCGAATCAAGCTCATTCCACTGGGCGTCTTCACAGGCCTGACGAATCTCACCCGACTGGATATAAGCGACAACAAGATCGTCATCCTCTTGGATTACATGTTCCAGGACTTGCACAATCTGAGGTTTCTGGAAGTGGGTGACAATGACCTGGTTTACATTTCTCACCGTGCGTTCAGTGGACTTCTAAGCCTGGAGATTCTGACCCTAGAAAGGTGTAACCTTACAGTCGTACCCACTGAGGCCCTTTCCCACCTGCACAATCTGGTCAGCCTCCATCTACGATACCTCAGCATTAGCACTTTGCATCCGTACTCCTTCAAGAAACTCTTTCAGCTGCGGCACTTAGAAATCGATAACTGGCCCTCGCTCGACCACGTGCCGGCAAACACGCTGCACGGCCTCAACCTGACGACGTTGTACATAACCAACACCAACCTGTCCTCCTTTCCCTACCAGGCCCTGAAGCATCTGCCCTACCTGACACATCTCAACCTGTCCTACAACCGGATCAGGCACATTGAGGGAGGCATGCTGATGGAGCTGGTTCGCCTGAGAGAGCTGCATTTGGTCGGGGCTCAGCTGGCCACCATCGAGCCGTACGCCTTCCAGGGTCTGCGGGGCCTCAAGGTCCTCAACGTGTCACACAACCGACTGGACACGCTGGAGAAGGGCGTTTTTCAGTCTCCCGAAGCGTTGGAGGTTCTCCTGATTGACAACAATCCACTCGTGTGCGATTGTCGCCTCATGTGGATTTTTCAGAAGCGGCACTCCATCTTCTTCGGGGATTCGCAGCCGGAGTGCAGCTCGTCCGAGGGCGTGCGAGGCCGACCGTTCAAGGATTTCCAGGAGACTCTCCTGTCCTATTACGTGACGTGTACCAAGCCAAAAATCCGTGAAAACAAAACGCAAACAATAACTGTGGACGAAGGCCAGCAGGCAATGCTGCGCTGCAGTGCGGAGGGGACGCCGAGGCCCATGGTGTCCTGGGTGTCCCCGCGTCGACGAGTCCTGACCAGTCGGAGCCACGGCAGAGTGACGGTCCACAACAACGGCACACTGGAGATCAAGTCCGCGGAGGTACAAGACAGCGGAGTTTACCTTTGCCTTGCATCCAACACTGCTGGGAACGATACTCTGATGACTTCGTTGGCGGTGAAAAGTCTGGGATCGCTGTACGCCAACAGGACCCAGACCACTCCAGATTCCAGCAATACCACTGCCAACGGGACGATTGGCATGACCCTCGGCTTGGACCTGAAGACTATTTTAGTGTCGACAGCTATGGGTTGTTTCACTTTCCTGGGAGTGGTCTTGTTCTGTTTCCTGCTCCTCTTCGTCTGGAGCAGAGGAAAAGGAAAACATAAAAACAACATAGACGTTGAGTACGTGCCTCGGTCGAAGTCCAACGGCACCAACGTGGACTCGGCAGAGGGACCAGCTGGTGGTCGTCGTTTTAACATGAAAATGATGTGACTTCTTTTATAGACTCAATATTATGCATTGTGGAAATGCCCAAAGTACAATGTATTTTTTTGGAAATTAGATGACTGAACTTCTCACCGCTGCAGGGAAGAGTGGTTTTGAAAAACTCTGGGGCGTCATACCATTATGAGCAGTAAATCACTGGATCTTGTCATAATGTTCGGATACTGTGTCTCAAATAGAGGGAACTCTTATATAATTGCCAGCAGGCAGTTTCTCGGAGTGGGAGCTGTTCGCGCCATGTGGACCTGGGGGGGGGGAAGGTGTCATTTATCAGCTTTTTGAAGTTTATATGCCCAAAAAGTACCCTACAGTTTTGGGTTGACTCTAAAGACTCAGCTGAACCATGTACAGTACAAATTTGTATCTATGCTATTAACCTACTTTGTTTAGTCTTGCGCCATGCTTATTCACAAAACAATTCAAAGAAACAGACCATTATTTCCTACCTTCTATATTTTGCATATGTGTACTTAATGCCTCATTACGTACATGTATGTATGTGTTAATTCTAAAAGAACTTTTCACAGCAATATTCATGGGATGCATTAGCCAAAATTGATATAACCCTTCACCTTCAGCGGGAACATCTTTCAGACTTGCCATTAATTCAGGAAGGGCTTCTATGGCTGACTATTTGTCCCTGCTCCTCTAATTGACTTCTAAATAATAATTCATATATATTATTTAACAATTAATAATCAAATTGAGAGAAAATATGAAGAAGAGAGTTTTACAAAAATGCATCTTTAAACACTGTTCAGGAACTAACAGAGCGGATCGTCCCAGCGACGACCCACTTTCCGGTCAGATTACCTACATGAACCACCTTTTTGTCCTCTTTACGTCTCTTTTTATTCCTTTAACTGTACATTTGCTGGTTGGCAAACTACATGTGTCAATTTTACTACGGTGACATTTGCATCATTTTCCCCAGTAGGAAAATTTGGACTTTGTTGTGGTAGTTCTTCATTTTGTTGTTGAATCATTTAGATTGTGAAAACCTCTAAAGTAAAAGTAAAAAAAAAAAAAAAGATGTATGTGAAATAAATGAAGATGTATTTGTACCAATGCGTCCGTCTAAATGACTGAAGCAGAACTGAATGTTTTGTTTTCTCTCATCTTTTCTCTCATTTTTGCTTTCTTTTTTCAGTCGTAATTAACTTTATTTAACTCATCTGACACCAGTTTGCTTCAGTGTTGGAGTCAAAAACCTGTTGATTCTACATTCATACAAAGAATTTATTCATAAATCTATATACTGTACATATTCATCATTTAAAACTTCTGAATTTATATTTACAATATTTAACATAAGCCACAATTTGGTCAAGCATGACCCCAGATCTACTCACAGTCAAAGACTCCAGAGGTTTATTTTGTTCAGTGAAAAACTTGATATCTATAATCAGAACATGATTTCTTATATAATGAGTGTTACAGCAGCTTCAAAATCAGATATCATTAGAATAAACAGCATGGCCACAAATGCAAATGTGATCATTATGACACAAATTACTCCACACTCTGCACCGACATTAATATGTGCATATCATTATCCTTCTATATCGATGACTGTATTGTATTACTCTCTGGATAATTCCATTATTATTCTGCCATTTTGATGCTTTTTAAGCTCACAAAACTCATGAAATGCCCTTATAAATAGGTGCGTCAAGTCATGTGATGCAGAGTGTTTGTTATGTCGACGCATCGTCTTCACCTGAACTCCAAATTACAGTATCCACAGTGCCAGCTCCACGCCGGGCAGAGAGCAGGAACACTGTACATGGGCGTCTTCAGCAGGATGTAATTTGCTGCTTGAGATCGCCTGTGGCAACGACTCAAGGTAAGTCTGGAACATTCCGCTCACAGCGAGCTCTGTGTTTCTTTACTCATGTCATTACCTGCCAGCGGTGGCAAAGTAACAGAGTTAATACTTCATCACTGGAGCGGATGTTTTATTTATCTGTGCTATTTTTTTAATCATCTGAGGACTTTTTATTTTTTTTATACAGCTGTAATTTGTCCTGCATGTATTCTTCCTCCCCTGTTTGAGCATCTACTCAGACGGTTCAAAGTTAAAGGGAAAGAATCAAAGCAGCAGATGGATACATGCTGCATTATGATTATTATTATTATTGTTCACACAGAACTGCAGAACATCAATTCAATTTGATGGCAGCACTTCCTGTTTGTGTTTCCAAAACCAAAGGAGTCCATCCAAAATAGATATTTAACATTTAAAATGTTATGTTTCATTTTTAGCCAGTTTTTTGTTTTTCTTTTTTTTTTGTTTTTTTTTGGTGGTGGTGGGGGAGGGGTAATAATTAGTTTTGACTCAAAACTGTGATGTGACTACCAACAAACTGTGTGTGTATGTATTCCTGAGGATGCTTTTTAGCCTTAGTTAGCTTTCAAAATGTGTCCGGCAGAATAGTTTTATTGAGTTGGTTGGTTAAATAGTTGCCACTGCTTTGATCTCAAAATGTAAAATTAGTGACAATAATTTATTAAGTTGATTATTTGCTTAATTATTTCCAGTTTTTACAGCTAAGTATGACAATACATGTGATAGCTTAACCCAAAACTACATACTAAATTATATATAGGAAGTTGTGATTTAGCCTCTTAGTCAAATATCTTCTAAAGTCCCAAGTCGCGGGCCAGTTTCGGCCCACAGGCTTTATGTTTGACACCCTTGATCTTGACTGAAACAATGACTTCTATGCATCAGAAGAGATTGATTTCCACATTTCTAATGCGAGCTATGAACCAGATTCAGGCCTTGACAGCAGTGAGACGTGACCACGTTCATGTATTTCTCCCACTTTAATGATGTGAGCAGCTGAAGCAGCTCTTTATTTCTGTATTATCTAACTATAGAATTACTGCAGTCTCATCGACATTTTGGCTAATTAAACAGAAGCCACACCGAGAGGCAACTTTTTTCCGGAGTTAGTTTATTCTTTATTGTGTTATTAAGACTGTTTAAGGCTGCATTCGGCTGCTCGCTGTGCACTTGAGCCAGTTAATGATGCTGTGTTATTTTGCGAGCAATCAGAAGAATTATCCTTTTTATTGTCAAGTTTACCTTTTCTATTGCTGCTAATGTCACAGTCTGTGTTTTGAATTCTGTTTTGACAGAAACAGGCTGTGACCAGACTTCAGGTAATTATTCCAAAACGGAGTTAAGTGGTTGTTGCTGCCCAACTTCTGAGCGCATTAATTATCAACTGAAGAGTAAGTTTACAACTTATTTTTGCAGCGTTCACAAAGTAAAGACACTTTTTTTAGGAACTATAACCCTGAACCAGGAGAGCTGTGCTGTTTATTTCTAACTTAGTGCTGAATTTTATTTAGTAACTTTAGAAAGGTTGTCCTACAATATCAATAATCATGGATATAAACCTTAATAACTTGAATCAATTATTTGAATTGTTCCTAAAAATGAACTGTTCTCCTAAATAAACCCCGATATATGAAAATGGACTCAATTCCAGATCGACAGACTCTTTTATATGATGGTGACAGAGTATCTTATTAAAGGCCCATTCACATATTCTTTTCTGTGCATGTGTTTGTGGTTTTTATTATAAAAACAGCAGCACCCACTAGTGGCCAAACATGAAAACTGCATCACTTTCTGCGTTTCTCAAACGAAAATGCAAAAAAGCTGCGATTTCCCTTGAAAAGTTGTTGTGTAAATGCAAGTAGGAAACCGATCAGGTCCTCACACCTTGCTGGGGAGATTTTATTTCCCAGTAAATCACGGCCGGTGCATCAAACCTGCCTAGTGATAACACACAATTTATTTCTTTTTCACATTAACAACCGAGTCTTCTTCTCTGACAAATCAAAAATTCATCGGCTCCCTCTTCGTATTTTTACCTTCTCGGTGAAAAACTCGTATTTCTCATGCCGTCCCTCATTTGCGCGGTCTCATTAGGAGCCTCAGAGTCTCTGTTTCTCCGAGCCGGCCGTCCCCGGGGCCGCATCCGAAATCAGAGCACCAAGAGCTGCAGCTCCTCCAAAAATACAAAAGAAACAAGGTTAACTTAGTGGGTCAGCGGCACCGCTGTCCAAGAACTTTCATTTAGTCAAAATTTCATGAGGAAGAGGGTTTTTCTCTCACACACCCCTCCAGCAGGATTTTACATTCGTGTACAAATGAGGCTTCTGAGGTAGAATCTGCTTTTATTCCTTCGGCATAATGAGAGGTTTACTCAGAGGACACACAACGCAGCGCATTAGATCTCCCAAAAACCCAAACTCCTCACACACAAAGTGACACTTTCTGCAGTGAGACCTACATTTTCATGGGAGAGGTAGTTTCAGTTTATTCAAACCAGGAAAAAAAAAAATCATAATTTCATCACTGATAATTACAAACATTCAAGAGGATTATTGTGATGAGACCTGTAAAAATAAATAGGTACAGATGAAGGGTGACTTTAAAACATTACATTTATAACCTCAGGTCAGAGGAATAAATGCAAACCGTCAATAAATGATTTTTAATGTTCATGATTTTGGTTCCCATTCACACAACAACAACAGTCGATCTATTGATCAGTATATCCATCTATCTATACTACAATGCAAACATTTATTCATTTAAGTTTGGAATAACAGAATAGGAAAAATTAAAAGTAAGTACAGAGTTAAAAAGTTGACATATTGCACAAATAAAGTGAAATATTATGGAAAAATATTTGAGTAAGCTTGACCAATTCTACATCCGATGAGTCTCAGAAAATAAATCACAGCATTAATAAGGAGAAATATAACCAATCAAAAGACCAGAAAGAAAATATTGTGGAAGCCGAGACAAGGAGGCGAAGGAGCGGGTCTGTAAGTTTATTGTCGGACTTCACACACTACAGGGAAGCAAAACAACACCAACACGGAAGGAACTAATCCTCTATATATATGGTTCACACCCCCCCATCAACCAATCTCTAATCTGGTGACGAGCACCCCTAGTGGACCGCCACACAGGCCCCCCCCGAAACACCAGATTTGGCTCCACAGCAGCCACAGGCCCAAAAAAACAAACAAACAAGCAAACAAACAAACACATCAACCACAAAGTCAGAACCCCCTCGGAGGATTAAGAGGGCGGCCATAACGGCTAACCCGTGCAGGTTCTAACGGTATTGACGGAACCGGCCGTGGAGGTCGGCCCCGTCGACGACCAACCCGACCTGGAACAGCGGGTAAACATGGCAGCATGTCTGAAGAGGGAGCAAGAGCAGGAGCAGGAAGAGGGGCAGGAGGCCGGCCCCGGCGAGGAGGAAGTGCAGGTACCACCGAGCCCCCCGGGTCCAGATGGGCAGGCTTGAGCCGATCAACAGCCACCCGCTCCCGCCGCCCACCCAAGTCCAAAACAAAGTTCTTAAGCCCAGCCTCCAGAACGCGAAAGGGGCCGTCGTAAGGAGGCTGGAGTGGGGAACGATGACCGCCATGCCGGAGGAACACAAACTTAGCCGCTAGGAGGTCCTTGGGCACGCGGGAGCGGGGCAAACAGTGATGGACGGGAAGAGGAACCACAGCCTCGGCAGCAGCTCGAGAAACGCCGTGATGAGGCGCCGAAGGCCCCGTAACAGACAGAAAGTCCCCTGGAACCCTCAGTGGCTGACCATAGACCAGCTCCGCTGCAGAAGCCCGGAGGTCCTCCTTCGGGGCAGAGCGCAGGCCCAACATGACCCACGGCAAACGGTCAACCCAGCCACTGTCCGTGAGACTGGCCCGCAGGGCTGCCTTCAGTGATCGATGGAAACGCTCACAAAGGCCGTTTGCCTGCGGATTGTAAGCTGTAGTGCGATGGACCTGCACCCCAAGTCCCGCAGCCATAGCATTCCACAGCGCCGAAGTAAACTGGGCCCCCCTGTCCGAGGTCAGGTCGGACGGCGTGCCAAAACGAGAGACCCAGGTAGCTATGAAAGCCCGGGCAACCTCATCCGCTGACGTGGAGGAAAGGGGAACAACCTCCGGCCACCTCGTAGTCCTGTCCACCATAGTGAGGAGATAAGTGCACCCACGGGAGGACGGGAGGGGACCAACCAAGTCCACATGCACGTGGTCGAACCTCCGATCCGGCACCAGGAATGGTTCCAGTGGCGTTTTGATGTGTTGGTGGACTTTGGCCCGCTGGCAGGAAACACACGCAGCAGCCCATCCCCTGACGTCCTTCCGCATGCCAGGCCAGACGAACTTGGCACTCACCAGCCTCACAGATGCCTTCACACCAGGATGGGAGAGAGAGTGCAGTGCGTCGAACACCCGTCGGCGCCAACCCGCAGGAACCATCGGACGAGGAGGACCTGTGGAAACGTCGCAGAGTAGCAAAGATCCGTCACCATGGCAGGGAACATCCACAAACCGCAGGCCCGTAACAGCTGCGCGCCAGGCCTGCAGGTCAGCGTCCTTAGCCTGATCAGCAGCCATCGCTGCGAAGTCCAGCCCCAGGTGCACAGAGGAAATCAGCACCCGTGACAGGCAGTCTGCCACACCATTGTGCTTCCCGGCCACATGCTGAATGTCGGTGGTGAATTCTGAGATGGAGGCCAGGTGGCGTTGCTGGCGGGCGGACCATGGCTCCGAGGCTTTGGCCATAGCGAACGTCAGCGGCTTGTGGTCCACAAAGGCCGTGAATCTGCGACCCTCCAACAGGAACCTGAAATGGCGAGTTGCCAAAAACAAAGCAAGGAGCTCCCTGTCAAAAGTACTGTACCTCCTCTCAGCAGGCCGAAGTTGCCTGCTGAAAAAGGCGAGAGGCTGCCACGCCCCCGACACCCACTGCTCGCACACAGCCCCCACGGCGACATCCGAGGCATCCGTGGTGAGGGCCAAAGGAGCAGCAGGGAAGGGATGAGCCAACAAGGTAGCGTTAGCCAGGGCAGACTTTGCCTCCTCAAACGCCTGGAGCCGGTCAGGAGACCAGTCCACCTCCTGTGACGCCTTCTTCCCCTGCAGCGCCCCGTACAGGGGGTGCATTAGATGAGCCGCCCGTGGGATGAACCGGTTGTAGAAGTTGACCATCCCCAGGAACTCCTGTAGCAGCTTGACGGTACGTGGCAGAGGAAACATAGAAACCGCCTCTACTCTTGCAGGCAGCGGAACAGCTCCCCGTGAGGACACCTGGTGACCGAGAAAGTCAATCTCCTTCAACCCAAAGCGGCACTTCGCTGGGTTGACAATGAGGCCATGCTCATTCAACCGACAAAAAAGCAGCCGTAAGTGCTCTAAATGTTCACTGGCAGAAGCGCTGGCCACCAAAACATCATCCAAATAAACAAACAAAAAAGGTAAATCCCTTAAAACAGAGTCCATGAGCCGTTGAAAAGTCTGCGCGGCCCCCCGCAGGCCAAAAGGCATTCTCAAAAACTCGAACAACCCAAACGGAGTTATTATAGCAGTCTTGGGAACGTCCGCCGCGTGCACGGGAACCTGGTGGTAGCCGCGCACCAAGTCCACCTTTGAAAAGATGGTAGCCCCCGCCAGCCGAGCGGAAAAGTCCTGGATGTGAGGGATGGGGTAACGATCCGGCGTGGTAACTCCATTTAACCGCCGAAAGTCCCCACACGGCCGCCACCGCCCATCCGGCTTAGGCACCATGTGAAGAGGGGAAGCCCACGGGCTATTGGACCGCCGTACAATCCCCAGTCGCTCCATCACTGCAAACTCCTCCCGTGCCAGGGCCAGTTTGGCAGAGTCAAGCCGCCGCGCCCGAGCAAAAACAGGCGGGCCCACCGTGGGGATGAAATGCTCCACTCCGTGTCGAGTAACTGCTGCCGAAAACGTCGGAACAGTCAGGCTCGGGAAATGCGCGAGGAGGCGCTGATAAACATCCCCCACAGCCAGCATGTTGGCGAGGGCCACGGGCTCCGGCCCGCCCAAAGTGCAGGGGTACGTGGAGAAGGATACAGAGTCAATCAACCGGCCGTTCGAAACGTCCACCAGCAGTCTATGCGCGCACAAAAAGTCTGCGCCCAGTATAGGCACGGCCACCGAAGCCACTACAAAGTCCCAGGTGAACCTACGGCCACAAAAAGACACAGTCACAGACCTGGTGCCGAAGGTGCGGATGGTAGTCCCGTTGGCGGCGCTCAGCGGGGGCCCGTGGCCGCCCTCCAACGCGTCCACGGCAGACGCCGGCAGGATACTCCGCTGCGCGCCGGAATCCACCAGCCAGCTGCGCCCAGACAAGCCGTCGGTGACGAACAGCAGCTTATCCGCTCCGCCAGAGCCCACAGCTGCTACTGAGCACCGGCTCTGGCGTTTCCCTGGCCCGGGAAAGCACAGGGCGGCACGCAGCGCTTAGCCTTAGTCCCAAAACGCCGGTGGTAAAAGCAGAGGGCCATATCCCCGCGTCGGCGGCTCGACACCGCGGCCACAGCACCATCGCGGAGCTCCTCAGGTGCGGTCCCAGCCGGGGCAGGCAGCAGAGCCTGAACGCTGTACCGGGAAGTGGCCAAAAGAATCCGGTCCGCCTCCTCAGCCAACCCCCGGTAGTCCTTCGCGGCGACCAGCGGTGAGTTGGCCAACGCCGTGCGCACCGGAGGCGGCAGCTGGCGGAGGAACAGCTGCACAAACAGGAACGATACATCCCCGGGTCCGAGCAAAGCCAGCATGTTCTCCATCAGCTCGGTAGGCTTGCTGTCCCCCAAACCGTTGAGGGACAGGAGGCGGTCGGCTCGCTCGGCATCGGACAGCTGGTACAGCCGCAGCAACAGAGTCTTTAAGGCCCCGTACTTGTCCCCCACCGGTGGATCTCTCAGAAGGCCCATAACGCGGCGCGTCGTCTGGGCGTCCAGAGCAGAGACGACATGGTAGTAGCGCGTCTCATCCGTAGTCACCCCCCGAAGCCGGAACTGGGCTTCGACATGCTGGAACCAGGGCTCCGGATCCTGCTGCCAGAATTCTGGAAGCTTCACAGTAGCAGCGTACACAGCAGGAACCGCTCCGGCGGCCGGAACGGCGGGCACAGCGGGATCCCCCGCATTAAACATGCTCAACAACGAGCAGGGTCACCAATGTGGAAGCCGAGACAAGGAGGCGAAGGAGCGGGTCTGTAAGTTTATTGTCGGACTTCACACACTACAGGGAAGCAAAACAACACCAACACGGAAGGAACTAATCCTCTATATATATGGTTCACACCCCCCCATCAACCAATCTCTAATCTGGTGACGAGCACCCCTAGTGGACCGCCACAATATCTCGAATAAAGAAAAACAAATTCTCTTGGATTTCACGTTAAAAGCGGCTTCTGACGTGATTCACTTGGGGGTAATTGACAGAATTTCATGTGAGGAGCTGTTCCTGTGTCTATCCGGCTCGTTGTTTGACTGATCTAATTAGAGGATAATTCTGTAAAAACGGGTCTGAACCGACAAAGACGGATGCTATTTAAAATCAAACTTTCCTTCGCTCTGAAGCGGCGGAGCAGGAAGAAATGTGTTATTATTTTATTACAGTCATTCTCAATCAGTCAAATCAGTCATTCGATTCAGTCATTATAAGTCGGACAGATTTTTATTTGAAAACACTTGAAAACTTTAAATCTAATGAAGAATCAAGACAAAAAAATACTTCCTCCAGATTTCTTCTTTCTTTTCAACTGAAGGCTTTCATAAAAAGAAAGATCATAACACGGTGAAGCATTGTATAGCAAAAAAAAAAGGTCACAGAAGATTAATAGCATATTTAAAGTTGTAAATATTTCATTAAAAGTTGGTATTTGCAGCAGAGAAGCCCAGTCAGATCTTTTTTTATGAAGGGAACTTTAAAACAAAGACGTAACTGGTCACAAGACATTTTAGAGACTTTAAAGAGAAATTAACCTGTAATATCATGAAAAATCATAAAAATCCTCTTCATCAGGGGTGTCAAACATCAGGCCTGCGGGCCAATCCAGCCCAACCGCCAAGCAAATAGTCTAAATTTAAAAGTTTAATTTAAAAGAAAAGACAAGTAGAAGACCTGACAGAACACTGAGAGCCGAGCTGAGATGTGTGTGGTTTGGTTCTGCCCTCAAAGCCACGGCGTCAGGCTGAGTTTGGAAAAACGTGCAGAATGCAGCAGCGACAGCAGAGGAATGGTGGACGAGTCGCTGTATTCTGCACCAGAGTGCTTCATTAAAACTGGCTTCACGCTGAGATCGCTCCACAGCAAGAACTGCAGAGTTCACGTGAGGACAACGTCAACATTTTAACAAAACCAAAGACAAACTGTCAGGTTTAACGTTAAAGGTTGTTATTCTAAGATGAAACTGTGCTGCGTGCGGCGAGAAAATGATCAGTTGAAAACAAAAAATGAGTCAATAGAATAACGATCTGTTGAGAAACTCAATCATCCGCTCCGCTGCTCATCCCACAAATGCATTTCAATGATCAGGTTTTCCAACAAATAAGCCGAGAAGGAATGATAAAATAAAGATTTGCTCCACTAAACTCACACTCCACATGGAGGTGGTTTGTGTTTTCGTTGCTTTCAGAGAAAATGTTTCACCTGCTGCAGGACTTGAGCGAGTCTCCGTTTACGTTTGCAGCATTGCATGAAGTGACTTATCTGTAATATGAGGACACAATGTGAGTCTGCGCGAGTCCGCTGGGAGAAGCTCTGACACACAATCATCAGTCCTGAACTCCTTTCAAAACGCAAACACCTCTCAAAGTACAAGGAGAAAAATCAACCGTTTCCACACCAGGAAGCACTTAAGGAAGAAAAGACTTCCTTAAGTGAGATAAGGTACAAACGTAGAAGTTTTCAGGAGGAGACAATAAACACTGAGGAAGCGGCCGACGCGGACTCGAACCGTGGTTATTCCTGCACCGTGGTGGTGCCCACCGGTCCTGTTTGAATCGGAGCGGTGCTGCCGATGTGTCAAAGAACGGAAATAAAACTGCAGACACAATATTTTCGCAGCAGCAGTCGGCCGTGAATCCTCCGAAAAGCCTTCAAAAGGATCAGAAATACCAAGAGCGGCCCGCTCACACCCACTTCTCCACTACCAGATCTCACGAAGGTGGCGCTCTGGCTCAGAATGAATGAATCAATAAGCTGATTCTTCAGTTCTGGATGTGTAGGTTTGTGCAAACACAAATCCGAGAATCACACACGGTGTTTCCGATGGGTTTCCACTGAGCGTCGCTCCGTCCTGCGAGTGCGGGGAGGGCGAGCCGGGAGCTGTGTGGTTTGGGCCGGGAGCTGAGGACTGGGGCAGCTGTGAGCCGGCAGGTTTTGGCTGCGCGTGCCTTCATTAGCTCGAGCTTTCATACGCTCCCCGGTGGCGGGCCGCTCTGCCAAATGAGCTCCCATGTGAGCCGACTCCACTTACAGCCCAACGTCCAAAAAAGCGGCGGCTGGCCGAGGGAGAGGAACACATGCACGTGCTGCGATGCATCTTCCAGGCGCTCGCAGGAATCCTCCATCCTGAAATAAACACACGTTAGAGAAGAAGACGGAGTCGACGCACTGCTCACTGCCGACAGCTTCTTTGTCTCTCCGAGCCAAACAAAGGTGAATTTATGGTCGTGAAGGCGAGCTTTTCTCTCTCTTCTCTCCTTTTAAAGTATAAACCTCTCTCACACTGCAAGGCAGCCTTGGAAAACGTCTCCAGGATAATGGAGGAGAAAACATTATTAGCAACAAAAAGCTCTTCGCTATTCACACCCGCTGTTTGCCTGTAAGCCAACAGTCAATATTTCTTACTTTAGCGTGTTGCTGCATTCTGTAATTATGTTTTTGCCCTTTCTGGGAAGCACAGTCGCGAAAGAAGAAATGAGAGGACGGAAATTGAATTCTTTGCCTATGTAATTGTTTAATGATGAATGGAGCCATAAATTGGAGCAAAGACACACAGAGTTTTGCATTTTTCTTCTCCACAAAGAAAAGCAATACTTGCCTGGAATAAAATATTTATTTACTCTGGCGCCATTGTCTGCAAGCACGCATTTGATATGAAGCATTTTATGAGAAATATGATGATTTATTATGAGGCCTGGAGCAGAAGAGATGTGACTCATGTTTAGTAAAGATGTGGCGATATATTGATAAAAATACCGGTCCAATTAGTTAATCACCAGCAGAGTTAGCCCGATAACACTCATTAGCTTAACTGCTACTCCCAGCTGTGCTACATGCTACATGCTAAAGAGTTTCAGGGCTCACACACCAGCTAAATATGAATAAAGTCTAACTGATGCAGCCATTAGGACCGAGCTCGGCCTACCAGTGCACAGATAGACGCTTCACACTGTGTCCTGCTGCCAGGCGAACCCGAAAAGTGCTTCAGGAAACCATTTTTGCTCATCATTATAAGCTAAAGAACACATGGTCAACCGAGGTCAGAGTGAGAGAAGAAACATTCAGTATAGTGTATAAACCAAGTTTTATCATAATGCTCATATCATTAATACTCATATTTGTACTCATTCATTCAAAATGTGGTATCGGCACCTGCCTAATTTTTTGATGATTTATTATTATTATTATAATTATATTTTTGAATGCCGGAGCAGAAGAGATGGGAGCCATATTTAGGTGGAAGCGGGTTCCCCTGCAGGGATGTGAACTCCCTCAAAAGGCTCACATTTGTTCTCATGGATTCTTCAATGTCACGTAAGCGTTAATCTTCCGAGGATTTCAGAGGAAGGCACACCATGGATGATTGGTCCTGTGTGTGGCGCCACAGCTCCAGCTGAGAGGCGTATCATGGTTTGAATACCTGCAACAATGATTTAATTAGAACATGGATTCAGCCGGAGTCTCTCTGTGGAACCGAGGCAATTAAAAAGTGGCCATAAAAAGTCCTTGTTCGTGTTTCATGATATCACATAAGCTAATATATTAAAGCTGCAGGAACACTGAAAGAAGGAAATTGAAAGGAAAAGCCATAATAATAAAAGCTTGCTTATCAAGTTGAAAGGTACTAACTAACTCTTGTTGAAGTTAATTAATCTGAAATTAATTGCCACGCTTAAATTATATGTGCAGGTAATATCTATGAAACCAAACTGAGGAGAAGTTAAAGGTATGATGTGAAAATGGAACGGATTCCTGTCTTTATGTGGGTTGAGTCCTGATTTTTAGTGTGAAGGACTCCGGTTCAAATCAAGGTACGACGCCTTAAAGGTACTGAAGAGAAACAATCAGTGCATCTACTAGCATCTACTGCATCTACTAGCTTTACAATGCGCTAGCTAAGGTTCCGTCTATATGGAACCGATCGCAAGTGTGAACAAAACTGTGTTCTCACTTACCTGAGCCTCTTTTTCCACGACCGTGTGTCACCTGCGTTGACGGAGAAGCGGCTCAGTGTGCGTTCTCAGCTGTCAGGTTTGGGCAGGTCGCCGGTGTGATCGCTGCTTTCTCCACCAAACAAGCTGCGTTTCAGTTCAAATGCAGTTTGATTGAAATCGGAACGCGCGGCGCTCTCCACAGACAGGATGCGACAGGCCCCCGAGGCACCGCATCCACCCTCGGTGTAATCCTCAGTGTAATGAATGTAATCCTCCGGAGCTGTTGACACCTTCACACAGGTGATTTCATTCTGGGTCCATAATTTGGTCTGAAAACCACAGTGGGAATGTGAACTTTCCTCTTCTTTTTTTTTTCTTTTTTCTTTTTAATCTGAAGTGTGAACATTGCTTCAGGCTGCACAACACGCCGATCTGGAGACAGATGGGTTATAACGGCACAAAACTACATCAGCTTCCTCATCATTCTGCCAAAAACTGAAGTCTGTAGCAGGCACAGGCTCACCAAACTGGAGCACAGTGGAAAAGTGTCGCCCGGCCTGACAAACTCTCCATTTCCTCTGATGGTCACAGATGGCAAGTTCAGGCTTTGGCACTGATTGCATGAATCAATCGACACAATCTTCCTGGCGTTAACATTCCAGCTTGCTGGTAGCATAATGGTATAGAGAATGTTTTCTTGGCACATTTCAAGCCCCTCAATACCGATCCCATCTTCTAATGGCCGCTGCCAGCATGGTAATGCACCATGCCGTAAAACTAAAGTCATATCAAACTGCTTTTATTACCATGACAATGACTTCATTGTGCTTTAACTGCCTCTCCAGCCAGCAGACTGGAACCACACCTCTGGGATGCGATGAGAGGAGGCTTCTGCCCGGCAAAGGTATGATGGAGTCACATCTGCAAGGACCGAATCCCAGAGAACCCCTAAAGCACCTTTGCTCTCCCTCAAGTGTGCATATTTACACCTCACGCTAGCTCATTTGAAGGTGTAACATCTTCACCCCTGTCAAGAAAGCCAATCTGAAGTGCTCTGCGAGGACCCGGCTGCTGTGCTCGCAACCAGCGAAAAGGAAAACGGGGGAGATTCACTCCAGCTTTACTGCAAGTTCTCATCTCTGGACGACTTCAGCGTCCACTGTGGCCAGCGATTGACGCCATACTGCAACAGGTTTTGTTGCTTGTTGATGCTGTGACCGCTGCAGGGCCCGGTGCAGACTGCTGGATCGGCTCTCACTGCTGCTGCGGATCTGAAAGGACATTTATTCCACCCTGAATTCACTGTTACTGTGAGTTTGTGGCTGAACTCGATTTCTCAGCCTGTTTTTGTCGTTCACCATACTAACTGTGTCATATCAGTGATCTGTCCTATGCAGCATTTTCCCCCTCCAGGCCCATACAGGTCAATGCCCTGCACCCACGGTGGAGATTTATCTTTCTATTGGTTTGGGAGCATCGTGAGGTCTCTGGTTGAGCTGGAGAAACATGGATGTCTGGGCGTCTTTTCTTTCCTTTTTGCAGCTATAAAGATTTGGACAAACTGCCTTTTTCAAGAGCAAATCCAACAAAAACATTTGCCAACAATAACGGTTCAAACTGCCAATCCTCTCATCGTCTGCTGTAAACAGTGTTGATTCCATAACAGGCAAAAAACATTCGATTTTTCAAAAAAGATACCCTGATAAGGAGGCAACCCGAGAGCCGGGAGACTGTTCCGTAAGGAGCAACGTCAGAGACGAGATCATGAAGGGAAAGCTGGACAAAAAGCCCGACGAGGAGCGTATCACACGGTCACATGTGGACGGACTGCGGCAACAAGACGACTTTAAGGCTTTGATTATGGACTTATCAAACTCGTCCACACATCCGCTGCAGTCAGATCATAAACACACCTGTTACGTTGTACTTTCTGTCATGACAGAAACTCTTAACCCATTTCTGATGAACGCTGGACACAGTGATCCACAGCTTGATCAGTTTCTCTACACTGAACATCACTTCCATCACACAGAGAATGACATTGATCCTGTAAATAACCGTTTCTCTCACATCAGCGACGACTGCAACTATTACACTCAGGAGCAGTTCAGCAGCAGCATTAACAGAGATAATAGAACATCAGTGATCCGTCTGAAGAGGAGAAGCCTGTATGCAAACTGTCAAAGCAAAGCTCCCGAAGTCGATTCAAATGTCCTTTTAATATCATTGCAGTGAAACATAGCAGAGGGTTTTCTAGGAGGGTCTGTACAAACAGACAGAACAAGAGTGGCTTTGTTTGTAGGCAGGAATCTTCAATTCAAGGAGGTGGAAAAATGATCAACAGGGATCAATAATGTCTTATAATGTGTCACTATAGAAACACTGACAGAGAAAAGGGAAAATACTGAGAGGTGCATAGACAGAGCACCAAACTCCAACATGGAATGGATATTCATTAAATACCTTTCAGAATGAAAAAAGCCTTGTTCATTCGAGGTGATTTCAACATCGAAACAAACAAACGGCTAAAGATTTCAGAAACACACTATGTAGTTCTAATTCTTTTCCCAAAATCACCAGACCCAGCAGGAGTATCAAAATGAGTGATTTATTACAATAACCGTTACAGAAACACCAAGATAGACGAACCGACAAATCATCACTGAGGAATCCCTGAATGAACTTAAAGAAACATTTGAATTCATATAACTGGGAGACAGTTTCTAAAGACAAGCATGCTGATAATGTTTCTGAAGGTTTGTTAAGAATATTTGTTATTCTATGAGAAACATTTTCCAATTAAACAATTTAAAAAAGCAAATTACAGTAATAATCAGAGGATTACAAAGGGGTTTAATTAATGCTCGGAGAAAGATAAACACATTATATGGATGACTATGGGCGACAGTAGCTCAGTTGGTAGAGCAGGTCGTCTTATAACCGGAAGGTTGGCGGTTCGATCCCCGCTCCCACAGGCGTAAAACTGTTGTTGTGTCCTTGGGCAAGACACTTCACCCACCTAGTATGAAAGTTGTGAGAGTGAATGGTTGGTGGTGGTCGGAGGGGCCGATGGTGCAGATTGGCAGCCTCGCTTCCGTCCGTCTGCCCCAGGGCAGCTGTGGCTACAGTAGTAGCTTACCACCACCCAGTATGGTGTGAATGAATAATGCAATGTAAAGTGTCTTTGAGTGTCCTGAAAAGCGCTATATAAAACCAATGCATTATTATATAAAGGTTTTATAAAGTATAGAACTACAGAGGCAGAAAATAAAAACAAGAAATATAAAAAAATAGGTTAATGAATATTAAGAGAATATGTAAAAATGATTATTATAATAAAATACTAAAAACAATGAAGATAATATCAGAGGTGTCTGAAATGTAGTAAATCTCCAGTATGAAAATTTTATCAATATCAATAATTTGGACCTGGTGATGAAATAAATTTATTTGAAGTTTTTTGGGTTTTTTTTTCTAATCTTGGATCAAACTTGGCAGATAAAATTCCTGTTCCAGCAACTGATAATAGTAATGAAACATTCAGAGATAGAAACCCAAATTCAAAGCCTCTGGTGAAAAAGAAACGAAACTGACTGTTACTAAAAGTAAAAACAAAGCTGACTGTAGTGAAATTGACATTGGCAATAAAAATGGTCATTCTGGGAATTTGTAAACTGCTAACTGAAAAATTCAACTTATCATTTCAAACAGGGCAATTTCCAAGTAAACTCAAACCACTGAGTCAGAACAGCGTCAGACACCACTTCACAAACTACCGACCGGTTTGTCTTCTCACACAATTTTACAAAATCCTCCGCCCAAATTTTTTTAACAGATCAGAAAAAAAATCAGAAAAATTCAACTCAGTGGATATGGATTCAGAACAAACTTGTCAACTTCTCTCGATCACAACTAACCAGTCAGAATCACTGGATCATAGCTAACCAGTTAACATCATTATAGCATCATAGCATTAACTGATCTCACTGAAGAAATTCTAAATTCCATTAACAATATTCAGTTCACAGTTTGAGTTTTCATTGATCTAAAAAAAAACATTTGATGCCATAAACCAGACATATTAATCAATAACTAGATATGTTAGTTCTCAGTAACTAGAGAAGTATGGAATCAGAGCAGTTGAAGTGAATTAGGTGAGAGGTTATCTGGAGAACAGGAAGAAGTTTGTGAAGATGTAAACTGTCACTCTGAACCTCTGGCTATCGTGAGGAGTCCCCCAGGGCTCAGTGTCGGGACCTAAACTGTTTATTCTGTACATCAATGACATTTATGAATTATCTGAACTTGTGAAATTTGTATCATATTTTGTATTAACAAAAAACATTGTGGGTACTGGTGAGGATTTAAAGAAACATTTGGACTTAATCACTTCAGAGTTGAAGAAAATTAAATTATGGTTTCATAGAAAAACTGTATCATTAAATCTCTGAAAGAAAATTCTTGATTTTCAGAAAATATACAATGAATAATTGGGTAAATGTACAGATAGAGAGCAGAAAGGGTGCCTCCTATAGAAAGGGTGAATCCAAAACATTTTTTAGGAGTACTGATTGATGTCAAAATTTTCTGGAAATCGCAAATAAAACAAGTTCAAAATGAAATATCCAGAAGCATTTCAGTCCTGGACAAAGCTAAGGACATGGACAAGAAATCTCTCATATTCTGTACAATTCACTGATACCACCTTATTTTACCTATTGTGTGGAGTTGTGGGGAAATACTATGCAAATTCCCTACAAAGACTTGGTATTCTACAGAAAAGAGCAATAACAGTTATACAGAAGGTCGGCTTTCGTGACCACACCACTAATCAGAATCTTAAAAATTCATAGATCTTGTAGCGTTTAAAATTATTCTAATATTATATAAGCAAAGAATAACTTAGTACTGGATGATATTCAAAAATTGTTCAGTGAAAAAGAAAATGGTTCTGATATGAGGAGGAGAGCTGAAGTCCAAAATCCATAAAGCCCACACCACCTTGAAAAGCTTCTATAGAGGTAAATTTTTTTAACAAATCATCTGTGGAGGCGAGACAAGTATAAAATGTATTGAAATTCAAAAAGAGATTAAAAAAAAATGGTGTTGCACTAACTTTAGCTGTGTGATAGAAAACTGTAACTATGGACTTCTGGACATTAATGCACTGAATTTGAAGTTAAATCACGAAAACATTGGTTTAAATATAAACTAGGTAATGACAAATATATAATGTTGCAATTATTAAATAATACCCCTTTCCCACTGGCCAAAAAACCCGTTTAAACCTGCTAACTATCAGCTCCTCATGGTAGTGGTTTACCAGGGATTTCAACCCAGGTTGTTCAACCCGGCAATCGACCCGGTAATTTGCCGAGTCAGTTTGTCTCGGCTTTTAGTGGGAGGGACACATCCGGGAACTTACATGATGACGTCAACGCAGCGCGGCTACGTTAGCTAGTTGTTGTTTCTGGACACAGCGTGAGATTTCCTTCGTCAAGATGACCCAGCATTGGCAAGATAGCGAGACCAGAGAGCTCCTCTGGATCTGTGGGGAAGAGGAGATTCGTCTACAGGTAACAGGGACTGTGTTCCGCTGCATTGTTTACTTTCATTTTGCTCCATTTTCCCGCACTGATGGTGTCCCACGTTGATGACATCATCAGCGCGGGAAAATGCAGCGTCGCGGCTCGCCAGCAGGAGGCTAGACCCGGGTCTGCATGCAGTGGGGAAGGAGTCTTAAAAAAAAGAAAAGCCGATCGTTAGCGGGTGAAGACACGGGTCGACCCGCTAGTTGCAGTGGGAAAGGGGTATGTGATATCATAGTCTTCCTCCCTTTCACACATGAAAAACATGACTGACAAAGACTGAGTTGTCTCTTCTTCATTGATCACCTATTGCAGTGGTTCTCAAACTGTGGGGCGCGTGTGACGGTGGGGAACATGCTTTTTTTTTTTTCCGCCGGACTAAAATAAAGTGTAATTGCACATCCACTCCAGTAGTTGGCAGTGGCGCTCTCATTCTCAGAGTGTGCGCAGCTCTACGGTGTAGGTTTTTTTTTGCAACGAGCTGCGATGTGAAGCGCAGTAAACAAACCCTGAGACAACATGAAGACATTTTTAACAGGGATGAAAAGAAAGGCGGAGAGAGACGAAGATTGTTTTCTTCTTGCTGGGGGGGGGGGGGGGGCGTAACAGAAAAACATTGAGAACCACTGACCTATTGGTATGCTCATTTTTTCCTGTCCTTTTCTTTTTTCTCGGACTCCTTGATTGCTTATTGTTTTTCATAAAGTTCATTCATTCATTCATTCACTCCATCATTCATTGAAGTCACATTTCCAGTGCAGCTCTTGTGGAGGGTGAAGGTCGTACAGTGTGTACAGTCGCTGTCAGTGTTTGCGGTCAGTGCACAGCTGCAGAGCGGTAGGTGGAGGACAGTAAGTGGCGGAGCGTCCAGGCAGGTGCAGGGACATGTGGTGCACCATGTGGCAGCGCTCTGAGGGAGAGGGAACGAGTCTGCTTCCTGACGCAGCCTTCGGGGTTCCGTGTTCCTGGAGAACAGAGAACGGTGCGGCGGGCAGCGCTGTCCTCTCAATGTGGGATCAACCTCATTTCATCTCAGGGCCTTTTCATATGAAGTCTGCAGATTTTCACACTGTGCACAATGTTTATTTAATTTTATTTTAGACTGGGTACTTCAACATCCTCTTCCAATCCAAGGAAAACTACACCATTTTCAGTATATATGTGAAACCTTTCTGAATCGTATCTATAACATTTATGCATTTTCACTTAAACGGAGTCTAAATGTGTTTAAAGGTCAGCCTGCTTTTCGTCTAACATCAGCTGATTTGTCTGACTTCGGCTCGGAGGGATGCTGGACGGACTAATGGCATCGCAGTCCGAACACGAACTGTGTCCCCAGATTCCAGTGTTTTCTTTCAACACATGTACTCACCATTAAAACAAAAACCCTTTTCACATCACTCATGTTTTGTTGTTTGTCCACTTAAGCTGTGTTTCCCCGCTGAGCCGCGGCCTTCATGTGGTTCTGCCACATCTCTTGCTTTTGTTCAGCTGTCTCGGCCTTCGCCAGGCAGATAACTAGATCATTAGACACTCGCCGACCTTGAAGAGTTCGACACCATTTGCAACAAAGCACTCGGTTAAACAAGAAGTCTCTGAGACATCACAACATTTTGGTTTCCCTTCAAAAGGAGCTCGACTCTGCCTGGCATGCCGTACATAATTCATCAACACCCCGTCTTTGCACTCTCTTCCATTTCTTCGCACTACATGGCGCCGGTGATCCGGTGGAATTTGCTTACCCTTTCCTTTAACACTCCTCTCATCTCCTACTTTCAATAGATGCCTTGGGATATTTTAAATCACTGATCACTGACTTGTAACCCTCCTTCCAAAGTGGATTTTCGCATTGTGATATCATTAGTCGACCATTATCCTCCTGCAGCCTCGCTCCACATCCACCTCCTGAAAACGAATCATGTCAGCAAACTTTACAACGGCCGCCACGTTCAACTTTTTTTACTTTTAGGAGAAGTTAAGGAAACCTCATTTCACCTTTGACCGCATGTCAACACCCAGCGCATGAGCCCAGCTGTCTCCCGTTTAAAACAACGGCGGAGGCAGAAGCGGAGTTGTGAGTGGGAATAGCACGTTAGTAACATTTGGCATGGTGTGTAGGTGTGTGTTCAGCCTGCAGCCGTGGACCGACTTCTGGAGGGAGTTTATTCAGCCGCTGTCGGGTCAGAGAACAGAGGAACCTTGACTGAGATGAGCATCCTGGAGGTCTGCTGAGTGACGGCGCCCTGCCGCAGCTGGAGGGGAGGCAGCTTTTCAAACCGCATCAGCAGCCGATGCCAAGAACAAAGAGGGGCGTTACATACAGCTCTTAGGTTTTCATCAATTTTGAACACTTGATTTGGTGAATGTGGTTAGTTGGTTGAAGACAACGTCTTCCACGTACACGTTCAGGTATAGCCTACTGTTCAATGAGGCCGTCAACACGCACGTTAAGAAAAGAACATCATATGTGATCGCTGCATTGATGAACAACGCAAACTAACAGAGCTCCTCCCAAACGGGGCCGTTCAGAAGACATTCTTCTGTCACAGACAAACAAGCTGGTTGTTTTGTGATGAATTCTGCGGCTGAATGGCAGTAAGAGTCGACGAATCTAACAAACTGCTTTCCCAAAAGAAAACTCTCGTGCGGGCGTCTTCTGTTAAACTAAACGGCTTTAAAGACGATCTCCCAATTAACACAGTGCATTTTAATTTAATTGTAAAATAAGCACGATATGATGGTAAACAGGCCAAGTCCTGTGGATTGAGCTGAGGAACTACGCTGTGCAGATTATAACCCAGGGCTATTTAACATGCACACGCACAGGCTGAATCACCTGGGGAACAGATGTTTTTCTCCTCTCTCCCTTCCCAGCACACACCATGCAAAGATTGCAAGAAGGGAGGAGATAAAGAGGCGCTTTAACAAACAACAGAAGAAAAAAAAAAAAAACAGCAGCACCAATGAAAGAAAGAAAACTGTGTTGAAAGGTTAGTGCAATAGTTATGTAACGACCGTTCAGTTATTGTCATTTTCAGACAGGAAATACATATCAACTGTGTTCATGTGAATCCAAAAATCAAAAAAGGACTTTTACAGAATAATTCATATCATGGCAACGGAGGCACTACTGTTTATTCAACCAACAGAGAACATAATATCTTAATTTTTATATTTATGATGCACTGAAAAGCTCCTCTTAAGGTAAAACTGCATCATCCTCCTCCCTCTACCTGATAAGACTTCAGCTAACACTCAGATTATAGAGCAACTTCCTCCCACTGACTGATGTAATGTTAACATCCAGATTGTAGGACACATTGTGGCACTATCATATCTATGTGAACACACTCGAGGCAACTCCAATAGAAATAAATGAAAAAGAAACAATGTCAGAAACTAGTAATTTAACTACTGTAACCAGGTGATGTTTCTGGAATAATGTGCGGTCAGACTCAATCTGTGTTGTTTGACAGCGGCTGCAGACACGATGTGCACATGATGTAATTGTGATGTTTTTGAGCTGCAGGGCCTTTAAAACACAGCCCGAGGTCAATACAGATCAGGAAAAAAGGGTTGTTGACAAAAGAGAGCTCTGCGGGAAGGAGCAGTTGTGTACCTGGAGAATGATGGGAATCCTGGCTCAACATATATCCAACCTGCTGGCAAATAAATGAGACTGAATGTTCCAACTGTGGAAAATAAAAGTGAATTTCTGCTGACATTTTGAATTGATTGCGCTGGAAATGAGTTGACCCCACCTGTGCTGCGGAGAGATAAGAGATTTACAATGCTCGCAGGCCTCCGTCGGCGGCGCGGCGCTCTTTTCTCATGTAAAATGAATGCAACATCAGAGCGGCGTAATACAATTTTATCCGGTTGTTGCATCTCATTCCTTTTCCAGATCCTGGCGGGACTTGGAGAACTCCTCATTGAGTCTGTGAGAGGAAGTTATTTTCTGGCGCTGTTGTGTGAAGGGCCACCTCGGTTCGTGTGCGCTCGAACACTGCGTGTCACGCGTCTCCACAGCAGAAGATCAAAGCCACACCTTTGGGCTTTGTTATATATTGAGTTGCCCACCAACACTTGTGATACATCTCTGTTCCGCGGCTCCTTCCCCTCTCGGCGAAGGAGCGAATTAAACTCGACTCATGTCATCATACGCAATCCGTCTTCATTTGCGAATGCGTCAGAGCCGGTTGTTACCGCATTGTGGGCTGAAACCAAGCAACACAGTTTGCCTCATGACTTGCTCATACCAGCAGGGCTGCTGCTCGGCGCCCAAGGTCTCCGACAGCATCACTTCTTTTCAGGGATGGATTTGTCACGTTGGTAGAGCAGGAAAAAGCTATTGAAAGGGAAAAAAGAGAAGAGACGAGCGCAGTGTCCTTACTCATTTTTCTCTGTGGGTACATGATGTGTGGCGAGCTCTTTTTATCATAAACTAAAGGTCAGATTGTTCCAGATAAATCACAGTGTTACGTTGTTGTTGTTGTTGTTTTTTTATGTGTCTTTATATTGATTACGTGTGAGGAAAATTAAACATTCAGGTGTGTGTTTGTAGGTATGCAATACGTGCATACATGCAAATGCATGTTTGCAAACTCTCCAAATCAATGATTTCAGTCTTTCTAATAACCACTTCTATCAATCAAGCACCTTTGCTGAAATTTTTATAAACAATTTTTGACTTGCAATACAATTGCAGTTGTGAAATATACAGGATTAGAGGAACTGATCGTTAGAAGTAAACAAAACATAACGACACACAGAAAGCCCAGTTTATTCCCCTACCACTCTGTTTCTTCATATTTATGAACATATAACACACAATACATCTTCGTATTTTCCATTATTCAGTATATATATATATATATTTTTTTTTTTTTTTTTAATGCAGTGCTGGGAAGCAAGATTAACTACTTTTTATGTGATTCACTTCCACAGCGTTGGTCCGCCCCACATCCGTACTTTTACATCCTCTTTCAATGGGAGCCGTCTTCAGCACGTGCAATCTCTACAAGGTGTAATATGTTCTGTGAAGTATATTAAATTGAAATTGCTGATATTTCGTGGAATATAACGTGGTCTGCGCCTGCTCTTGCCAATCACCCACGGCCTAGATGTGTTTCACGTTTTACCTGAATGGGTGCATGCAGACTATTTCCACAGACATTGATGAAAGAACGCGTCTCTCTCAGGAGCCCGGTGAATTCCACCACCCGACGCCACCTGATCAATAAGTCCGGCTGGGAAATGTCATCCCGATCAGCTGTTTGGTAGTTCTATAACTGGAAGCGGTCGGGATCGAAAACGCTTTCTGTATGTTGGTGAAGTCAGAAATCATTACAGAAGTTTTCCTGCAACTTCAAATTTCAAACTGCTAAAAGTTCCCCAGTAAAACGTGAGGTATATTCATTAGTACAACAAAGACTGTATTGTTCTTTTTACTTTGAAGTACAACTTTCAAAACCCGTCTTAACAATGAACGCTGCCGTCTCTTTACTTTAAACTGTAATCATCGGGTTTTCTTGCCGCGGGGAGCACAATAACTCTTTGTTGTGTGCAAAGAAAAATTTGTATGAAAGTTCAATTAAATCCACAGTAAACTGATAAACTGAAAGCAACAATCCCAACGTGGAGGAAAGCCTTTTCATTTGGGTCATATGTAAATGAAAACGACGGTGGAAAGTTTCTCCCCGAAGACGAAGCGGGAGGAGGTGAATCCGCCCTTCATCGTCTCTGCCTCCTCAAATTGTCTTTGCTTGGTCGCCGCTGCAGCGCAGGAATTTCAGTCAAGAACCAGCAGCTCTAATACGCACTTAAGTGTTTTCTGAAGCTGTTTCCAATGCTTACTTTCTCCCAAAGAATTTTGATCAGAATCACTTTAATTGATGATTATTTAGTCAGAAAAAAACAAAAAAAAAACAGAGGAAGAGCTTTGGAGAGATTCAGGCTTTTCACTCAGATTCATTTCTTTTCAGATACGAATCACTACAACACACTGATTTACATAACACTATACTGAATATTTCACATTTTAATTACAGATTCGCTGCCTCAGATTTGATTCTGGCAAAAACAAATGAGTAGCGAAAAACTGTAAAAGTTTTCTCTTTTCACTTGAAAGTGCTGTCGTGTGATCGCAGCCTCGGTTTTGTTTGTACTGTAAAACAGAGCGTTATTCCGGACATGCCAGTTTACCCTTAACTGTACATAACTCAAGTTGAAATCATGTAATTTTGGCTCTTATGACTTTATGAGGCACAAATGAACCAAAATCCCAATAAAAGAAAGATTTTCTTGAGCACAGGGAGAACATGGAACCCACTGACTGTGAGGCAACCAGGCTAACCGCCGAGCAAACTGCAGCATGGCGGCGTTTAACCCCAACACTCCCACTTTCCGCTGTGTCACTTGTGCCTGGCCCGATTTGGTGGTGAATGGAATCCTTTTTGTGGCAGAAGAGCACATTTTGAGCACTTTCTTTCCCGTAAACGGCTCATATTAGTGTTTTAGAACGTGACGATTTCATTAAATTTCACAGTAGCAACATGACAGTAAATATTTCCCATCTGGTTTTTGCCAACACTCAGAAATTCTAGGACTTTCACCAACTTCATGAATCCCATTTCGTCCTGTGAGGTCCTGAAGCCCTGCTCAGAAGACAGCCAACATGCTGTGCACTGAACGTGCACTGAACGTGCACGCACGCACCCTCTCATTGACTTACAATGAGGATTAAGTGACGGGTCATTTTCAAGAGGAGGTGGACAAAGCAGAGGTCAAAAGGCGTTGAGAAACTGCTGTTACTTTATTTCCAGGATGAGGACACAGTATGCAAATCTGCTACTCATGCCGACAAATTCACTGAGTGATCATTATAATTTTATGTTGTTGCTGTTTTATGGCCAATTAACCTTGCTCATTTGTTGTGTTCAGACCAGGGCGGTGTGGGATTAAACCGAGCCCTTCTCATGATGCATTAACTCTGCTGTTTTTAACCGCCAGCAGCTCTGAACCGGCCCAGGCCGCTTCTCCGCTCAATATGTCGCTAAAAAGACTTTATCTGATCCTGGAAATGAAAACTCTCCTTACAGAACGGCTTCAGATCATCTCTGTTCTTCAGACGTTTGGCATCAACGGTTCTCCTCAGATCAACTCTGTCTCAGTTTAGGTCCAAACTCTGAGTGAGAAAATCCAAAAGCCAGATTTTCTGTTTTTCTATCCATTCTGTAAAAGATGCAACATCCTTATTTAGGGTTGATAATTAATTTCTGCTGTGGCTAATTCCTGTCAGAAAGCTTAAAGAACTTTAAAGTTCATCTTTTCTTCTCGTCACAGCAGTGGGATTTTGCAAGATGCCTTCATACATGGAGGCGTTGACAAGACGTTAGCGTGAGAATAACATGAGATTGTGGATTTGTGGACTTTGACGGCTTTAGATTTCTTGTGTTCTACCTGTTTAGTTTTCACTCATCATCTCCCATTTTGAGTTTTTCTTCCATTTGTTTAGATTCACTTGTCATTTGGTGCTTGTGGGAGCGTCGTGCTTCCTCCAATCACACCATTTTAAAACGCAAACAGCCGAGTTTAGAATCGATACTGTATCCAGCCGCTTGTGCAAACAAGCCTAATGCATGCAAAACCCTCATTCAAGCGCTCTTGTTTGCATGTGACGTCAGTCTATTTGTGTGAGCGTACAGTTTAGAAAGATCTCGGTGAAACGTGGCCGGTTTGCCATCTTCTCCCTCCCTCCCGATTCTCCACAACGAATTGTCGTGAATCGATGATATTTACAGAAAATAAGATTAAAAGGGAAACTGACATTAGCCTATGTGTTTTTTTTTAAAGGCACTCTCGTGGTATAAAGAATAACCTCGTAGTTCGAGTTCCTTTTGATGAATGGCGCTTTATACTGTACAGCGGAGCTCAATCGTGTGTGGGTAGGAAACATCTTACATAACGTGAGAAATGTATTCAATTTAGACATTTTTAGGCTAAAGGATGAAACACGATCGTTACACTCTACAACTGATTTGATTGTACATGAACTACGGTTGAACTCTTCCAAGACTCTGGGTTCAAACAGTGTACTGAAGGATGCTCATGTCCGATGGTAAACCGTTGGCCATTGGAGATTTATAGTTCCTGATTCGCACTTGATGTGAATATACCATATGAGAATAGACACCTCGTTTACACGAAAACTGTAAAAAAATAGAACAAATAGAAAGAGAACATAGCAACCTTCAGTTCTTTATATCAGTTTAAACAACATTAGTAGACGTTAGCAGATGATGAATTCTGGGAACTGATTGGCATCAAGGCCACATTTACACAAGGTTTTCGAGAGAAAAAGCAAAACTTTCATTGAGGTTTGGATGTTCTTTGCAAAAATACACTCTGACTTCATGTCCGTGTAGACAGTGGAACCGGAATTTTATCCCACAAGATCCCACGCTGATTTTTAAAAATGGAAAAATCTTCCGAAGAAATAAAACAGCTAAAACATACAGAACAGCTGGAGTTGCTAAAAATGGACAAAATTGTTGAGTTGGCTCCCAAGAAAATAACAGTAATACTGGAAAAATAGTCCTGCTAAAATGACTAAAATAGCTTGCATGTTTTTTTGGTTTTTTTTTTTAAGGATATAATGGAAAAACTAAGTAAAAAACTTGATAGTTTTAGAGGTAACAGTGACCGTTCTCTATGTGTGTGTGTGTGTGTGTGTGTGTGTGTGTGTGTGTGGTTTCATTGGAAAAACAAGAAACAGCAATAACTCATGGCCCAACATGAAAACTCCATTGTTTTGACCATTTATGCCACTGATATATAAACATGAAACTTTTCTAAACGGGGCTCAAATGATTCATCGTAGTGACGCCCACGCCTCATTGGACGGTTACTCTTTATTCCGTCATTTTCTGAGTTTTTTTGATGAGTTTTGAGGCGTGGGGTTGAGGACGGCTGTGCACTGGAGGGTTAATGTTGAATGTCTGAGCTGCCGGCTCCCCTTAACAAACAGCAGCCTGGAGCTTTCAGCAGCTCCGGCTTGTGTGCCGAATCCTCCTGCAGAGCGCGTCTTTGAAATATTCAGCAGGCCGCAGCACGACGGGCCGTTAAGATTCACACATGCAGTAAAATCCGCAGATCTTATCGGGCTGTTATCGAGCCGCAACAGTTCATTCATTACCACTGCTAACTCATGATATCAGATGCCTTTTTTGGAGAGAAAAAAAAAATCCCTGTTTCCTCAGCATTTCAGTGAAGTGGTCTGACCGCAGGATTATGATAACGTGCTGTTAAAGTTAGAGAACATCTGCCGGGATGTTTTTAGGCTTTAAGCTGAGCCCTGCATAATGTGCACCTGCATCTAAGTGTTTTCCTCATGAATAGTTCCACTTAACTTTGCATGCACGCCTGTTTCAAGGCATCGGTGTGTAAACTGCGGAGTAAAATCCGCCGATCGGCTGCATGATTTCCATGAAAGAGAAAAGAGGATTTTAATGTATGTAGAAAACCACAATGGACAGAACAGGGAAATAGCACAGAAGTGAAATAAGCTCCTGCTTTGCTCTTTGCCTCTGTTACACTTTTCTACTTTCATTCCTATGAAGTGTAAATAAATGATCCATATGTGATCTGTATCCATGACAACCAAGCTTTTAAATAGCATCTGTTTGTACACTACGGTACATTTCTTCCCACTCAGTATCTTTTAGGATGACTTGTCCTCTCCCGACGTACAGCATGTCATCTCCTCCAGCCAGAACACTTTCTTTTTCTTCTCCAGCTTCAAATGTTGCAGGTGTGTGGTTGATGGTTTATTAGCATTTATGTTGACTGTCTACTAGCAATGACGCTTTGAATGAGTGTGTGTGTGTGTGTGTGGGGGGGGGGGGGGGGGGGGGGGGGGGGGGGGGGTTCCCATTCCCATTCCCATTCCCATTCCCAAGTGGGTGTATAACTCTTTTCTGTGATAGGCTTTGAGCTTTTGTTATTCTAACTCGGTTGTTTCTAATATTTCATTGGGATAATGGTCTTTTAGGTAGGAAGATGAACAAGGAAAAGAAGGAAAAGAGAAAACGATTTTTTTTTTAAAAAAAGTACAGCAGAAAAAAGTGCAGTTTTGAATGTACCAGTAAAACACGTTGTACACTCATCGTGTGAAGGGTTAAATGCTTTTCATTTTGAGATATCTTCAGGGTTTCATGGTCTTCACTGCATCAGACTGGGTTACCCTGTGCTTTTCACTTTAAGGCCTTCTTTTTTGTTGTTGTTGTTGTTTTTTTTTTCCACATATTTTTCCCAGTGAACATTTGTTTGAGAAAAGTTTCACATTTAGACGGCAACATTTTGAAAATGGTATCTGTTTACATGGAAACGGCAGAAACACTGAAAACGATGTTGGGCCACTAGTGCTAGTGGGGGCTGTTTTTAATGAAACCACACACACACACACACACACACACACACACACACACACACACACACACACACAACACGGTGTACTGTCAACTCTGAAACTACCAAGTCCAAGAGAATATGAACCGGGACCAGGACCAGGAGGATCTGGACTGGGACCAGGACCAGGAGGATATGAACCTCGCCCTCTTTCGTCCATCCACAGCTGGGATCAGCTCCAGACCCACACCACCGTGAGCTAGATGGATGGATGTACAGTCTGTATTTGATGCATGGCGCCCTTCAGCCCCAGAACATAAAATAAAAGTGCAGAGTTTACCTCAAAGCAGATTTCAGTTGGGTAATAGTGATTGCTTTCTTCTGCCTTAAGATATCAATGTCTCTGCCCACAACTCATTTTAAGAGCAACACACCCATGGGCTCACAGATGGGCACAAATGCATTTGGTGTTCAGCTTGGGAGGAAAAAAAAAAAAAAAAGACATCTGCGCTGGTGTGAAACTAGCAAAGACACTCGCAGTGCTCTTGGTGGCGGTTGTAAAATAGAGCCCTTGTGTGTGTGTGTGTGTGTGTGTGTGTGTGTGTGTGTGTGTGTGTGTGTGTGCGCTGCTTGAACAAGTTGCCTCAGTGGGGACATGTTTCTGGGTGATATAGCTGAATGTCTCATCCTTGGCCTTTTAGTGACATAACTTCCCAAAAAGCTTTGCTTTATTGCACAGTGCTGTGTATTCATCCCAAATGTGAGCACACAGAAAACAGGAGGAGCCGACACAGCAGCCACTGTGTGATGGGGTCTGACGACAAAACACACATCTCTGGGGGTATTTAAACAGTTCACCGTCTCACTGCTGATCTGTTTATTTTCCAGATGCAGATATAAATCCTGTTTCATTTTTCTGCACTGTCCAATTTCATGATCAAGAGAAGGTTGTTAAACCTGCAGAAAAACTAAATGCCCTACACGTGTAAGCACTATGTCATATTTTTACCACGTTTTATAGAAATCAGGTCAGGTCAAGCTGGCTTAATGATGTTTTAACTGATTCCTTTTCTATTTTTACACCAAATCATCACTGCTGTGTTTTAAACATCCCTCTTCACTTCCTCACAGACTGCAGAAAGTCCAACACAGTCCAGAGGACGGCGGTGGCAAATGTCACCAATCAAATATTCATCCGTGTTTATCTTTCCATTCCCAGTTGAAAGAGGAAAGTTTTGGAGTGACACATTGTGGATTGTTGATGACACCTTGAGTACTTTTCAGCCACAGTGAGCCATCTGCGCTCTGGAAATCATCTGACAGCTGTCACTTCTGAGCTTGTTTTACTGCCATTTCTGAAGCGGGTTTTTACAACAACCACAAATGTGTGAGTAAAAATGTCTTCTGCATTACGGCGAAATCACGCTTTAAACGTCACACAACAGTTTCATCTTCTTTCTAAATAACGCTGCTTGTAAATGACGGTGTAATTTAGATTGTAATTAGTAATTATAAAAACAATATTTGTCATCCTGACACAAGTCAAAGCATCAAACAAATGGAATAAAACAGTGAATGAATCGTTTCTATACATTTACTACGATGCTATATTTTCCAAAGAGGAAGATGCTCTAGAAGCTGGATATTAGAGGAGGAAGATGCTTTATAATCTGGATGGATTTTAACTGAATTTACATCAGTACATGCTGCAGACATGAATAAGGAATGAGGTTCATGTTTACAGTTGCTATTGCTTCACGGTTACTGTGGCTAGTTTACATCACTCATATTCAGAATTGAACACTTCTCAGTGACAAACGGCTTCAGTGAACGAGGCAGACAGAGAAACAGCAGCTGTGCAACTTTTCAATTATTCCAACAACAAAGCATCAGCAATCATAGAAACTGTGGTTCTTTTTCTGTGATCCATTTAATACAACCTTGAACAGCGCCACAATAACGCCTTCTCAGTGGTTTGAATCCTGTTTTTTTTTTTATCTTTCTCATCATTATATAAGGTGTCTTACAGCAAGAATCTCTGTCCAGCAGCTGAATGTACACACATTGTTTTTTTTTTTAAAGAAACTTCAGGCTTCATTGAAAATCCATTAACTCTATTAGAAGTTTATGTGCAAAAAAGCATAAAAGTCAAACATGTTCATTCATTTTTGTTGCTATTATTTGACATAATGATATAAAACTGTGCAGCTGGTTTTCTTTCTTTGTCTATTGTAATTCACATTCAAATACAACACGCAGAGGAATCTCTTCACCAAACACCTTCTGAACCTTTTCAGGCTAGATTTCCTGGGACAATAAGCAGCACTGTGTCGTGCCGTGAGCAGAAACCCAAGGAAACGACTGCAGAGAGAAAAGCCTCTTGTGTAGCCAGATCAGAGCTTAACTGTCAGGCGTCCTGCCAGGACAGCTGCACCCATTTGGAAGACCCGCAGCCGCAGCCATGAGGTGCCTCAGTGGACTGTCGGATGCTTGGACATTACTGGACCCGAGAGCTGACGCAGGGCGAGATGCGGTGGAGAGTAACGCTTGGAGGTAACCGAAGAGGAAAAACCTGCCCCGAGCTCAGGGACTGGTGAAGGATACATCCTGTTATTCAAGGCTGCAGGACACTCCATCCAGAGAGTGATTCAGCTCCTTTAATTTACAGAGGACAGCTTCAGGGTCAGCGGTGTCCAATATGGGACCCAGAACTTCCCAGCAATACGGTATAATCAAGCCCGCCGGGATAATGTTGCAGTGCAAAATTAACAAAAGAGATAACTGCAAGTTTTTAGTAAAAAAAAATCTAGAAATATATCCAAATTTAGTCTGGAAACAGGTCAAGGCTCAGTGCAGAAAAAGGCTCAAAGTTAGTCCAGAAACAGGTCCAAGCTTAGTTTAGAAGCAGATCCAAAGACTAAAGAGCTCAGGCACTCTGCAGAATCAGAAATAATACCAGATACTGGTAGGAATGATTCTAGATACTGGTATCATTTCCAGTATCATATAACTGGCATTGTTATTGGCGCATCCCAAATACGTATCCTTCATTTTAACGTTTGGTCTCTAGTTATCATTTCTGGTTGATGTTCTATTTTATGCAAGTTTTGTACCAACAAAATCTCACTTATCTTAAAAAAAAATAAGTGAATAGAATTTATCCTTTAAACTATGCAGGAGAAGTATTGCTCATTTAAATTAGACTAAATCCACATATTCCATTTGTATCTCTGTGTTCGCCTTAAATGTCTAAGATTAGACAAAAACCCCAGGGTGAGGCATGACTTATTCATGAAGAGAGGAACTGCACTTGGCACCTAGTATTCAAATGAACGGAGCATCAGATGGATGAATACTAAACAGGCGAGTCGACGGCGGCATCCCGACCAGGGTGAACCGTTAGACGGTTCACAAACCTCAAAACAAATATTAGTGAGAGGAAAACAAGCATCCCTGAAATGATTTACATCCTGCTTGAATTACTGCTGTCGGAGTGCGAAACGAGACCAATTTACAGGTATTCTCTACAGGCTCCAGTATTAATTTAAAGACGGATCCCACATGGATCTGATTAATGCTAATTGTTGTGCAGATGCAGTTGAGATTTTTTTTTTCCTTCACCCAAGTGAAAGAAAATGACAAAACAATCAATTTTTCCATTTACATACCGAGCTGTAAATGCAAATAAACAATTATTATAATGAAAGCTATGAAGTGAGACACTCCACAGTAATATGATATCTTAAAATAGAAACAACCGTTTCCTCGATATAAACACTTCAGCAACCAATGAAAACATATTTCTACATATTTTAAGGCTGAATCTCACCTGTGTAAAGCACTTTATAAACATTGTGGTCATTTTATCTCAGCAGTGAATCAAGAAGGTCTCAGTTTGGCTTTAGTTGTTGGTATTTTCCTTCACCGAGTTGGATCAGAGCTGGTGTTCTCGAAATGTGGACAGTTGCTTTCACACTAACGCTCGGAGTTCACCGAAGTGAAACTGCATCCGCGCAGAGATCAGATCGCCTCTTCAGGCTGGCGTCTGAGCAGCTGCTTTAGTGAAAATCACTCACATCCCCTGATGCACGACGCTCAGTCCCGAAACCCAAAAAACCAGCCAGTGTGAAGCAAACTTATACCCACTATGTTTGAATCCCATCCGATTAGGGACCGAGCTATGAAAACACAAGACTGATGTGTGACTGTGACAGAGCAGATAAAAATCTGAATAATGGACAAGCAGGATACAGACCCACTTGGACAATGTTTATAGGTTTGAATGGAAATATTTTGTTGCATTCCGGGGTCTGTTCACGGTTTATCTGACAGCAGTGTTCAGAGCTGATGAAAACGCACATTTTCAAAAATGCTCTGACACCTTCTCTGGAGAAACGGGGAAAAATGATACTTTTCTGAAACGCTACTACTGCACATCCTTTAACAGTAAATGAACAATAGCAATGTTTACCTCACAGTCCATATTCTCCTGGGATTTGGTAGTTTTAGAGTTAACATTCACAGTAATAACTATCTAACTCAGTCATCTGCTCGGAAAAATGTTCCTGGTGTGGTTTTATTACAAAAACAACCACAGTGCCAACTGGTGACCTGGCACGATAACTGCATTTTCACTTAAAACACTGTTCAATTGAGGCTTTAGACTAGATGACAGTGTTAACTTTGATACCAGACATCCGTGACACACACGATTCGTTGAAAACCTACATGAAGATTGATGAATTACACATCGAAAGATCTGGATTTCAGTTTATATGTGTCTTGTGGGTGATTTGTGTGCATTAGGCCTCTTCTCAATGATCTGCAGGAGGCTACATCGCTTCATATTCATCCCATCATCATGGAAAGAGAGAGCAAAGAGACTCCATCACCGTTAAACTGTGGAGATGGACGTGTTGGTGGAGGAAGCCATCAGACGTTCTGGCTCGCTCCAGAGAAGAAGAGGTAGAACACTGGAAATATGTTCACAAAAAGTCAGCAAATAAAAGCCACGTGGAGCCAGCTGGGAAAACATCTGAGCTGGTCTACAGATACATCTCATAGCATATGCTGCAATAGAAGTATCGGATATCTGCGAATTTCATGCAGTTTAAATCAGTACAGCTTCGTTCAATGTGTGGAAGACAGAGGGAATCCAAGTGAGCCAACCTGCTGAGAAGCTGGAAGTAAATGCTTTTGTTCCTTTAATCTTTGGAAATTGAAAGTTCCTTTAAAAAAGAAAAACTCTGAACCACATCCCGAGTCGGGGTGACCGCTCCGTCCCTCACAAACAGCCGCTGAATATTTTCTGATTGTGTAAATGACACTGTGCGTTGTACATCAGTTCAAATGGATATTGTGTATTTGTATTTATTGTGTATGCAGTCCTCGGTACATCCTGTTAGTAGATGAGGTTCCTCATTTTAAACAGTCCTGCCACCCTGTCCTTTGCTGCATGGGCATATTAATCATTATCTTCACATTTAGAGGAAGTCACACAGGTCAGGGAACGCAGGGTCGTCTGGTTCATGACAAACAGGCACTTTTTAATGAGAAACCAATTTTATTTTTCAGGTGAAAACATCCTGAAATCGGCCCGAATCCTGAGAAACTAATGATTCCTGGGAGGATAATCTACCAGGAACATTTGACAGACTTTTGGCAGCTTTTTCTCTCTTTTTTTGGTCGCAGCATTGTTAGTTTATCCAGGGACTCTGTAATGACTGCGATAATAAGTCTGAAAATGCCAATCTCTTAATTCTGGCACATGTTCCTCAGAGAGAGCAAACTTGTCCCGCTGAATGCAGCCAAGTCTCCTCTTTTGCATTTCTTAAATGAAAGCAGTTTAGCTTGGCAGACAGATGTTTCTGGATAGTTGCTGTTGAGATGATGAGTGGGCTGCTCTGTATGCTGCTTGTTTCCATGGTGTCCTACTCTGTTTTAACTTAAACTGGACCAATTTGCAGCGGTATTGAAAACTGCGGCCTACGCGCAGAGTGGGAAATATTCTGAATGAAGTGTGTGAGCGCGCCGAAAACCCTGCAGCTTTATTTACGATAAAGGGGGTGGCACAGAATTACAGGATGGTGGCAATATTGCTTCAATACTAAACTATTGCTTTGAGCAAAGCAATAAGGCTGAAACACCTTAATGTGCAGGTGACAATAACCCTCAATCCGTCACCGCGCCACGTGCAGCCCCGGCGCCCAGAGGGGTTGATATATGGATCAAATCATCAAGCCGGAGATTAAATAAATCCGTTCTTCCACTTTTATGGGCAACTCTTTTTGTCAGCAAGATGATAAAGCTCAGTAATCCTTTGTCAAACAAAGAATTAGAGCTGGGTTTACTCCACAGAAGAAGGCTGACCCGTGTTGATTGTGGAAAAAAATAAAACCGGGGGCATGTATTGATTTCTTTCTTCTTCTTTTTTTTAACCTCATCATGTCAAGGTCAGTGAAATGACTGTGTAATTGAGGCTTTTTAATGGACGCTCTTAAACATGTTGGAGTGGATGGAAGGCGGTAACCTCCATACATGGCCCGCACATGCCTCGTCCAGGGTGCATCAGAGGAGATTAAACATGTAATTGAATTAATATTATGGGGGGGGGGGGGGGGGGGGGGGGGAATGCTGATTGAGCCTCCCACACCAGGAAGTGTATGAACACATTCATTTTCTCAGCCTGCTCCGTCCTTCACAAGGTCACCATAGATCTTCAGCGCAGACAAGCAGGAAGCGTCCTCGTGTGGCTCGCTGGAGAATTATATTTAATGATCAGGCCTGGCATCTTCCTGTGACATCTAATTTATTGATTCATTCACGCTCTTCTACATGACTGATGTCATTGCGCTCAGCTTGAAACCCGTGTGCGTAGAAAGTACGAGACGTCCTCAAAACTACGTATTCAAGTGTTCAGGTAAGTTTCATTTCAAACCTATTAAAATCCTGCCCACATGATGTCCAGAAACTGAGCCGTGAGGGAGAAATTCGTGATTATAATCAATCAAAAACAAACTTTAAATTAGGCAGTGTGTGATTTTCTGGGGGTGATGTTTGATTATTTTTAGATCTGGAGGGACGCAATCGATCTCTACTGCAGTGAGGACAAAAACAACTAATAGAATTTACTGGATTGAATTGAGGTATCACTTTGTACCCAGTCTGTTGGGATAGATTTAACCCCGTATTTTAAGCATTTTAGCAGCCACACAGTTTCCACAGTTTGGATTAACTTTATGAAATCGGGTGAGGTGTGACTGACATTTTGAATTACATGTCACATTAATCCATTATATGTTGTGACAATATAGTAAACTTGAACTGTTGACGAGGTCTCCACATGTGGCTCATTTAACACTACTTCACCTGCAGACCAGAAGAAATACTTACATTTAATTAAAAAAAAAATAAATCAAATAGAAGAATAATGTTTTTCACACCCATCAAAATAATTCCAAAGACCAGGAGACACTTCGATCACGTTGTTCTCATTGTTCTGAACACCAAACAGAAAGAAGGAACTCCGCAATCCCGTTACTGAGCAGAACGCACCAAGTGTGGCAGATTAGAGGTAGAGTGTACTGAGTTAGGCAGTGTATGGACTGATGCTGGGTGTCCTGCTTGGTTTGGGCGCATTGGAGGAGCAATGGATATATGTTGTCAAACATAAGGCCCGTGGACCAAAACTAGCTGATCACCAAGCAAATTGCGATTTGTGAAATTTTTCTAGTTTGTCTCAAACTAGCATGGACGCCGTGCTGTCAGGGTGAGTCTGTAAAAGACGCAGACTGCTGCAGCTGTAGGAGACGTTTTCTGGACTTTTCACTGTTTCCTGCACCAGATGGTTTCATTCATTGAGATTGGAGATATTTTCATCACATGCACTCAACAACACGATAAAGAAAGAGTTTCAATCTAAATCTTGGCTCCCTGCAGCCATCTGCGTCGGTGAGGCCTGAAGCATCACCTGGCCCGGACGTCATCGAGTTACCGCCGCCCGCCAGCGTTGGAGGAGACCGGTTGATTTATGCTCCCGACAGAACCAGCCAGACTGAAGTGATTCCACCAGTACGGCCCACTCAGGATGAATCTGGGCCGCACGTGAACCCTGAACTTAAGATGTGTTTGACACCGCTGCACTAAATTAAAGAAAGCGGCGTGTTCTGAACTTGAGCACAGCCTGAGAGTGTTTTGCCCTCTGTGTGTCTGTCATGTATGGTAGCATGTCACTTATCATCTCTTTAATTAAATTCATCTCTTGTGGGTTCTCATTCAGCATTTGAATGCTCCAGATGATCTCTCCATTCAGCGCGGGTGCAATATGTGTCACATCTGTTTTATGTTAAATTTATAACCTCCCCTTCCTTCCTCCTCCCCTGCCTCATCTATTCTCCCCACATCTAACTTGTCGTTTTATCTCTATTCTTTGCACAGGCATTGTGTCCTCTGGCAGTCTAAGTAGCTCATTGTTGTGGGGAGAATGCTCCCTCGTGGGAGCCATAGCCAGTCAAGAGTGGATTGCCTCAGCGAGATGCATTTTTACTTTGTCTGTCAGTTGTGATGAGGTATAAGAAACACTCTGTTCTTTCAAGACTTACCGAGCCAAATGTGGGAATTGCAAAATTCCAGCTAAAAACTCTTCTCCACATGCAGTAGTTAGAGGGAGGACTGATGTAAAGATGAAGTTGTATCCAGTCTCAAGGTGGTGTCACACCACGCTGAACGTATACATGAATAATCTGCTTGCGGGCCGCTCTTTATCATCGTCAACATGCACTAAATGTGAAATATTGCCGTCCCTGTAACGTGTTTATTGGGCTTCGCGACACTCTTTTTGTTGATGTCGAAGTGTCGCTGCGCCAATGTCACAAAGAAGAATTAATGTTCTTTAATCGACCACAGCAGGAAATGACTGTCTGATTCTGACCTTGATGTTTCAGCTTCATGCGAGTACAGAACCGTAAATGGGCTGAATTTATACAGTGTGTAGCTTTTCCTACATACATATTCATAAAACTCTGAAGGCAGCGCTGCCATAAGATGCACTAAAATCTGTGTTTAATGCCTTCAGGATGGATGGTAGGGGAGAGAAAAGCATTAAGGGCTGCGATAAGAAAAGTCTTTCCACTCTTTATTTGATTTAATCTGTACTTTTTTTAGTATTGTTGTATGTACAGCATCAGTTTATCACTACTTACATTCATAACCAGTCTAAACACTTTGGTTTGGGGGGTTCATACAGTGTGAGGGGACCAAGGAACCAAAGCACAAATACACTGAAACTAATGACTTGATTCAGCCTCCATCTTCATATTGTGTCTCTTCTTCTTTTTCCACCTCAGATTCACTTTTCTATCTAGTCGAGATCTCAGAGAATAAGTGACCATTAAGGATGTTTTTTTTGTTTCTTTGTTTGCCTTTTAATGACGATGACAATGTGTTGAAGTGAAAATGGAAAAAAGTTATTATGTTTGGCGTTCGTTTACACAACAACGCTGCTAAAAGTCACTAAAAATGCAACTTTATGAAAAAGGCTCCCGAGGTGGAACTCTTCTTTACTATGGGGTCTCCAAACAGGAGACAGCTTTTGAAAAGTTTTTGAAAACTCTGCTACTACACATGCTCACCAAACAATTCTTCTGAACAAGCTCAGAAGCCGGTCAGTAACGACAGTGTTTTCCTCCACAGTGACATGATTTCCAGTCCAGATCCTCCTGGAATAACCAACCAGCTTGCTCGTCTTGTCCATAAGAACGACTGTGTTCTCCATAGTTAATATTTATATCATCTTGTTCTCTGCAGCATGTGTTTGTGGCTTCGCTAAAGAAATGAACAACAGCACCCACTAGTGGGCCAACGTGTTAACTACATACTTTTCAAAGTTTCTGCCATTTTAGTGAAAGCAGATGCTATTTTCAAATCGTTGCCAGGGAAAAATTGTTTTTTTTTTTTCCTTGTTTCTTTTCTGAAATTAAAATGACACATTTTTACCTCAGATGTTGTCTTGGAAACAGGACCTCAGAGTCTCGGAGTGACTTTGGTCACAGTAACGAGCCCAAAATGTTTCCTGCAGCGGACAAACATCAGCTGAGACTGTTGAACAAGGTGAACTAAATGTATAACCTATTCATTTCAAAACTTCCCGATTTAACATTATTTTTCTCTCTCATCAGTAAATGGAATGAAAGGCTGCAAATCTTGCATCTAATAAAATGCATTGTGATCCATCCCAGTTCTTTCAACAAAGCCTAAATGGTGTTTTTGACAAACAATAAAAAAGGAGGCATGCATTACGACTGTTAAAGCTTTCAGCTTAATGGCCATAAACACATGAGTCAGCATGCAAACACACAACCTTGATGACACAGTCAAAAGCCACAATTAAAGAGTGTTTAAACCCAGTTACCATTTCTCAGAATATACTGCGTCTTTATTGCATTTTGAGGAGGATTCTTGTTTGGGCTCCTGCTGTGAATTCACTAATGGAATTCCACCAGAGAACAAATGTTTAATGGATTTATTAAAAATGTGCTTACCTGATACATTTATTAACCTGCCTTCCCACAGAGAGAATCAACAGGAGTCTTATTACAGTTTCCACAAACATGAGCAAAGTTTGAGTTTAATTTGCAGCGTTGCCGGCTGCGTATGCTTTCTGTATGTGAAGGACTCTTCTGGCTGTTGTTTACAGTACTTCCTGTGAACATCCAAGAGTCGAAACGCCCTGTGAACGAGCGATAATTCGGCTCGGAATAGAAAGAAGTTTTCCCTGTTTTGCCAGCAGCCTTTTGAGGGCCACTCTCAGTACAAAGGGAGCAGAAAGAAAGGGGTCATCATGTGTCTAATTTAGCTTGCTGCAGAGCTGTGGGAGCCCACCAGCGGCCCCCTCTTCGTCTGTGATCCCTGCCCAATCCGTCTGCCCTGCAGCAATCCCCCCGGCTCCCGGCGGCGTCCGGGCGACCCCAGAGGACCGGCCAGCCGGTGAACTCCTCACAGAGGGAAAGACGACAACAGAGAGTGGTTTTAAGGAGGGTTCGGAGGAAGAGGAGCAGCTCCAGAGACTAATCACCACACTGACGGGCTCCTCGGGACGGCAGGCTTCTCCCAGGAACCAAAACCTGTCTCACAGGGGAGGAAATCAATGCTGCTCGGCGTTAGATCTCCTTTAGTGGCCTGCTTTTGAGGCATTGCTGCATCCTAAGATTCTGAAAGAGCTTATCCTACTGTGTTTTAACTTCCACGCGGCGTCTTGGGAATGTGTGTGAGTACATTAGAGCGAGGAACAAAGCAGACAGTTGAATGATGGCTCCAAAGTGTAAAACAGCAGATGATGAGGGAAACACACACCATCAAGCTTCCCGTCTCACTAGAGATATTGTGCATTTTTGAAGTGAAGACAAAAGAGTTTCTGAGTGTTCAAACAACAATTGCCAGAATATTTTTGAATGGGTTCCAATCGGTCCAAATCCTCAAAGTTTTCCTGTAAAGCTTCAAAAATATAACAATAACTTTGTCGTGCGGTCATTCGGACAGAAATTAGAGGATACCACTGAGGCCCTGTTTTCACCTTTGGGAGCCATTCTCAAAAAGTTGTGTTTTCATGGAGCTCCGTCGTCACGTCAACGGACCCTCAAAGCCCTGCATCCTCGGATCATATCAGGATTCATCCCGCACAAACTCTAAATTCATCCCACACAAAGTAAAGCACCACCTCCGGCTCACTAATGACTACCCATGATGCTCCTCTGCTTCCCCCACATGCTCCACCCGGAGACGGCAGAGCGATGGGGGTGTGCCTGGAGTTTCCTGCTTACCCTTATTGCTTCTGCTCCCAAAGACAATATTATTATCTGCCGCTGCAGGCCTCACAGCACACAACTTGTAAATAATAAAGCAAGCTGGACAGAAGCCTGTGAGGCCAGGGCTAATCCTGGTATTATTCCACTTTTATTGTTGCTATTTGCTCATTATTTTTCATCTCCTCCAGCTGAAGTCAGCCAGTTAAATTATATTCTTCCCATTGTTTCTTTTGCCACAAAGGCCAAATTAGCAGCGAGGACAGGCAACATTTAGAAATGCCTTTATTCCTTTGTAGCCCTCCTTTACTCACTCTTAACCCATTTGGAGCCAAGAATCGCAGACTGTCACCGTGGATGTTTCTCCATCGATGTTCTCAGCATACCGTAATTATGAATACATTTGCGTACAATTTGTTTTTATCAGGTTTTAATTTGAAACTCCCTCCTGAATCGGAGACTGTAGGAACATGAAGGATGAATTCTCCGCATTCAAACCTCCCCAGCTGGCTAAACAGGGGGGGGGGAGATCCAAACGCAGCTAACCCAGATTGAAGTTTCACTCATAATCCAATTGCAGTCTGCTAATCAGCAGCTGAGAGGTGTTCCGGCCTCCAGAGATCTGCAATATTCAGAATTCGCTGAGAACGGTAGCATTCCGCCCAGTTTTGACTGGGTAACGTCTTTCTTATGGGAGGAAGGACTGTGACGAGCCTCGGGGTAAAACGAGTTTGTTTGCTTCGATGTGCTCATTGAAGCTACGAAGAGACCCAAAGATATTCCGCTAATGAAACGGCGATGGAGCCTCTCACTGTATGGAACATTACTTCTGGAGGGCTGTGAATAAATATTCATCCTCGCGCTACACTCAGTTCTGCATAGAAATGTGACCTTCTTTATTACGCTGCCAACAGAGGATCAGCATCACAGTTTCACATTCACACGTTGAAATTAAATAAAATTTGTTTGCAGATCTTAATGTGTTTGAAATGTGTTGTTTTTGGCATCTTCTGATTGCAAAAGAAGCTCTTCTGTCTCTCCCCCTGTAATATTCTCCACCGGATGTGCTTCGAGAATAAAAACAAGAAATATGTTAATCTGTGAACGTGTAAACTTGAACCTATTCCTGTGACGATAATGAGCTCAAAGCTGTAATGTTGTAACTTGAAGTGAAGAGTAAATTGTACATATTTGCACTGCCTGAATGTTATTTACACTCCTGTTCATCTTTTATATATATTCATATTTCAGTTGTTTACCTACTGAATTTATGCTGTTCTTTTGTTTTCTCAGGATTTAATGTTTTTATGAAACCCAGAAAATGTTGTTTTTGTATTAGTTGTATTTTCCAACTGGAAATTTACAGATTGAGATCAATAAGTACACCTATCTATCTATCTATCTATCTATCTATGTTTTGAAGAGAAATCCTGAATCAGATTTTCCTACTGTATCACTTTTGACATGTATTTTTATGTTTTGCAGTATTTTTTTTAATCTGTTATCAGGTTTTCACGTCTTCCATGAAGTCACGATTTTAAACTAGTTTTTCGGCCGGATGTTTTGACCTCAACTTAAAATATTCACAAGCCAAAGGGAGCGGGAGTAAAAGTTGTTGGTCTCCAGCGGTCTGCAGTCCTGATGGGTGGGATGCTGAGATGACAGCGTTCATTAGTCAGCAGGTCATTCAGTTCGGGAGGGAAAACATAAAGAGCAGGAGCGCTGGGTTGTAATACTGATGAGAAATTCCTCGGGTGAAACGGAGAGAAGAGCTTCCTCCACAAACCTTAATTCACATTAACACGTGAAATGAGCAGGTACACTCACATTATAGGGCTTTTTTTTATTTTTTTAATCTCTTTGAAACTTCTCCAGTAGGAGTTATAAGACAGCCTGGACCCTTGAAAAACCATGTGATGTTCACTAATACAGCTGATGAGAGGTTTGTGTTCACATGACCTCCCACAGCTATTAATGAACTGGATCTGAATGAGAGGGAAAACGTTGGCAGAGCTTCTGTGTGTGTGATCGTGGCTCCAGCGAAGCAGTAATTTACAGCACAGTGGCTCCTCGCACTCAGATTAAAGATTCGCAATGAGCATTGATTTCCCAGCGCCGCATACGAAGCGCGCTGGAAGACTGGGGCTGCTTTTAACTGTATGACTGCGAGGAGCTCCGTAAGAGTGAAAGATTAACACGTGTTGTAAAGTAGAGAACCTCGAACACCCAGTCGGCCTGCGTTATGACCACGAATGTTCGGTCCTGCCATTGATCAATGTGTAGCCTGGTGTGAAAAACAATCACATGTGCCTTGAATTCAGATATAAGCTCCACAGTACCAGTCAAAAAGAAAACATCGTCAAAGGTCAGGCAGTAGGCACTGTCCATACTTGCAATAAGGAAATAAGGTCTATTCTGCATAGCAAGCTAGATTTAACTCATCAGAGAATCTTCACAAAGAAGGCGAACAACAACTGTTCTGTCTGAGGAAACTTTCTTCGCTCCAGATCGATCGGTCTCTAATAATGATTTTATTCTGTGGATCATACATCGACTCCGTCCTGACCTTTTCTCTCCTCTGCTGGTTCGGTCCAGTAAACTGCACTCAGCAGTGTCATAAGGACGTCAGCAGTAAGATGGTAGGACTTCAGCAGTGCTCACTAACAGATCTGTAAAACAGGAAATACTCAGCAAGGTTAATCCAATCCTTCCCAACATGCAGAGTTCCAGTTTTTTCTTTTTTCCTTCTGGTTTTTGGTTCAAACTTCTTCCTCTGATGAAGTGCAACAGGTACAAGCACTGATAGCACTTAAAGGAGTCATATTATGCTATTTTTCAGTCACGTCATATAGGTCACAGACGCCCAAAAACATAGTATATAAGTTTGTTTGCCCCAAATTCGTCCTATGTTCGGAGTTTGAGCATTCTAAAAACTGGCTCTGAGGAGCCTTCTTCAGAACAGCCTGTTTTTGACTGCCTATTTTCCGTGATGAACATGAACGCATCTGGCCACGCCCACCTCTTAAATTCACTGTCGTTAAGAAAGCACCTTACAGGAAGTTACACCGGAAGTTTCAAAATAAAATACAATGCTAAACTTTTTCCTATATGTTGTTATTACGCCGCCTCGGGAAGCACGAGAATCAGCTGAACAGGGTCCCAGACAGTAGCGAACGTGGAAATTACCGTTTTTTTTATATAGAATGAACCATACAAAAGTAACTATTGGATAAAGAAAAGCACTCATTTGAGATCGAAACATAAGCCATGTACTCATCCTTGTGGCTGGACGAGCAGAGCGACCTTGCAGAAGCGAAATGAGGTGTGTTTTTTTTTTTTTTTTTATTTTCTGTTTATATCATGTGTTGTTCGTGTGATATGCAGAGAGCCTCTCAGAGGAGCAGCCCTCTTCATCCGGACGGCGCTGCCGGTGTGTGTTGAGTTTGCGCCCCGCGCGCAGTGCGCCTCCGCTTGACTCCGCAGCTTAGCAGCCTCCCGGCGAGGAGAGGAACGGCCCAGCGGCCGCGGGCGAGCCGTGCGTCTCCGCCGGCTTCGTGAGCAGCTTCCGTGGAGCAGCTCCGGGCCGTTTACCCAATCGGCCCCAACTCGGCCCCTGGAAGTCAGACGCCCGGGCGCCGTCACAGCCGCGGCCGACTCAAAGTGCCTCTCTGCTGGGGAGAGGAGCTCCGCTACGTTCCCATCTGAGCTAATTGTGGCTAAGTTAGCGAAAACTGTCAGCTCGTCAGCTGATCCACCCGAAGACGGTGGATGAGCTGACTTTATGAAAACACTGGCGATGGATGAGAAAATACAGCTGAAATGAGCGACCTGTCCGGGGGCCGGCCAAAGGCTGGATTCTCTTCCGGGGGGGAGTGGTCTTCCTCTTCATGACGTCGAGAAGAGGAAGATTTCAGAACCGAGTGTTTGAGTGTATATTTTCTTAAAAGTGGATTGCACAATTGAGGGAGGTGACTGAATTTTTCACTTCTGGGGGATCATACAGAGGCTCTGGGAGGCAATATGACTGTAAAGACACCTTTTTAAAGTGAATTTTGCATAATATGACCCCTTTAAATAATCTGGAAAGTAATCGCTGATAGACTGCTGGAGCCCACCGATTGTAGTTCATTTCACCTTCGATTGAGTCACAGTTACTGACGTTTCAGCATACTGTGTTGTCCTCGGATGTTTGGGTTTTTAAATGTTGTTCACCATGTATGCTTCTGTCTCCCATATGTATGTGATTTATTTATGTTTTCTGCAAATTAAACTGAACTGAGCCTATGAAAAATCTATCACATCTGTATGTTCAATAAGTGATTGGGATTCTTATTTGTCTCATTTCCACTTAAGTTAACGACCAACAAATGAGGGAAGGCATTCCCCCTGCCGCCAGTTTGCAGATATTTGCAGATACTTTATATTCCATTAAAATACATATTGATGTCTGGGAGAGCTGCTTGACATGTCTTGTCTTTTTTCATCGTTTTCTCCTCCAAAAGGACGCTATAAAAACAAGACATATTGTAAAAGCTTAATGAATCTGTCCGAAGTGTTTAATGAATGTGGCAAACACAGGTAAATCACAGGCCAGCTGTCACTGTGAGGAAGCATACAGCTGCTACGCATCAAATCAACAAGTGCAGTAAAAAACTATCAAAAGCTAAATATATCAGTGATTCAAACAACCTCATAAACAAAATTAAAGTGAGTAATTATCAGAATGAAGAGCTGTAGAGCCAGGAAGATTCTACACAGACGGCCATTTACATGCTTGAGGCAAGCACAACTTTCAATGGGAACTTTTAAGCCTTGGTTCCCAGCAGTGGATCCATCCATCCATATATAAACCTTAAACCTTACTTACATTTCCCAAATGACTAGAGAAAAATACCATGAGACACTCTCACCTTCCAAAAAGCTGAAACATGGCGAACTACTGTGTGGATCAGTTGATTCATGAGCACTTTCTCTCATTGTGTTATATTATTTCTCTATGTCTCAAGATAATTCATCATGCTTACACTCTGTCTATTGCTCCTTTATGTGATAGATTCCACTCTTTTGCTTTCAATACAAATTGCATCCTTCACCGAGCTCGAAACACAATGGCGATGAGGAGGATGAGGAGGCTTTACGTGATTGATTCATAATAATGCTTGAAGAGTGGAATGGAGACTGATTTGATCTGATTGAAAGCAGGCAGAGAGAGGATTTTCAGAAGTGAAACGTGACATTTTGACAGTATGAGAGTTGAAGACAACTTCTTCCTGGAACGTACACATGACGATCATCACCATATAATGAGATCATCTCCATATTCAGAGAAATTCTGGATTTATAATGTAGTGGCATTTCCTTTCTTGCATCACAATAAGAATATAATCTGCTCTTGCAGGCTCTTTGGGGTTTCTGGTGTGGAGTTTTCATGTTTTCCGTGTTTCTTGTGTGGATTTTGGTCTTTGTGTTCCAGTTTGCCTCCACACCTTTAATAGCCCACAGGTCCGCAGCTCAAGACTCAACTTCCTGCACACCTGCTTTGCTCATGTTAGGGCGAGAACTGAGGAAAAGTAATCTGGCACGTTACTTTTTAATTGAAGTAATTAGAGTAAGTTACTGATTACTTTTTTGACAAGTAGCTTGCAAGTGCACCGGATTACAATTTTAAAGTAACCTTCCCAACCCTGGTGAGAAGTTAGGAATGCACAAGACTCAGACGGCACCGTTACATCCTCAGAGTGATGGTCTTGTAGAGAGATATAGCCAAGCAGTTAGCCATTCTTACTGCAGAACATCAGAGAGACCGGGACACACACCTGCCCCTCGTCTTAAGCGTTGGGTTGATGTGCAGTGACACCGCAGCTCGCTGATCCCTCACTTCATTTCATTGTAATGCAACAAAAAAGGAAGAGGAAACAGTCTGATTCTGATAGTCGGTGGATGATAGATTAGCCACTGAGTCTCTGTATTTCTCCATTCTTTCAGACCTTTCACTGCACACCAAGGTGATTTAGGACAAAGCTGACTGTTCCACCTGATATGACCAACAGAAGCATTAATTCACTTTGCTCTGTTGACGCAGTATAGTTTTGCTTCTTGAGCTAAATACGAACATAAATCACACGTGAGAATGGTGATGTGAAGCGTGTTTATTCACAGTCACATTAACATGCTCATTAGCATGAGATGAAAGCATGTGTGTCTTTGCATTAAATAGAAGTGAGGCAGAAAGAATTCAAACAAAGAAGCAATGAGGAGTTTGATCTTTGGTGCTCATTTATGATTTTATCCAACAAATCCATCCTGATGTTCAGTCTATGAGTATTCACTGTCAGGTAAGGTGCACCTATTGTTGCTCATCTACTGAGCATGTGCAGAAGAGCTATTTCCTGTGGACATGCTGTGCATGCACAGTAGCGGACTTTCAGCATTTTTCCATGGAGTAAGAACTTTTTCAAAAAGCTGCACCTTGGGAGTGGCTTCTGTGGCTGAGCATCGTTGTCGTATGAACAGACCCCCAAAATGCAACTAAACTTTTCTGCTTTCACTTGAAAACAACAGAAATTCCCAAACCCTGAAAATCTCCCATTTCTAGGCAGGAATACCTTGTTGCTTTTTTAAATTCTACCTCCTCAAACCTCCTGAATCTTCCTCCCAGGAAGTCATTGTGACAGAAATAAACACGTGTCCATCCTGCTGTGTATCACCTCTCTTGGGAAACGTACTGCATGTAATACAGACATCGTGTCTAATGAATAACCGGCTTGCTGTCTAAGCCATACCTCTTAGAGAAAGACAGACTTCTGGCGATGTGGCTGCACCTGTCAACGTCTTCAAAAGGTCTTCGTGCATCTTGTCACACCTTTCCCATCCCCCATTGTGAAGGAAGCCCTGGCTGGCAGGTCTCCATTGATCTGTTCCAGAGCTGTGATAATTGGGCCATTAAGTTCTCAAAAAGAGACCCAGCATGTGGCAGAGATAGAGTCTAACAGTCTGCCAAGAGAAGAGACTTCCAACTCCTTGGCTACACTTGTGAAAATGTCTTTGCTGTGCCATGAAATGTGTGTTGGAGCAGCAGGGAGTTTTAACTTATTTTTAAAAGGCGGTTGAATGGATAAGTATTGAATTTGTAGCAGCATCGAGGGAAGACAAGCGGAGCGCTGTTCCCCCGAGGAAATGTACAGCTGTAAATGGTAAGCTAGCGCAAACGTAAAGACTGGAGACAAGTGGAAGGGGTCCCGTGGGACCGAAGAGGTCAACCCAGCTCCTGGCCAACACACAATTAAGAGAAACACGGATAAAAATCCCACAAAGATACACAGAATAATTGTGAGTCCACATCGAATCACCAAAAAGAGATCCGGCACACATAAAGCCTGAAAAGAACCACAAAGAGGAGTGAAATCAGGTCTGGGAATTCAGTTCTTCCTCAGAGGGGCTTTTACATGTCTGTGCCCTGTGGCTGCGGTCTGGTAATCAGTCCACGGGCAGGTGTAAAACACTGTGCTCAAGAAAATGAGTGCGTCTGGCTGGCCTTGCATGGATTGCACCACAGACCAATGAGAAAACCTGGAGGTAATTTGGAAGAGAAATCAATGGCAACTGCCAGCACGAGTGAGTCTCTGAGTCGTGATAAGGTTGCTTTCTGCCCCATTAAGTATCTCCACTCGGGTGTTCTCCCCATCACAAGCTCAAATACTCATCACCAAACTGTATTAAGTAGCTATGTTATAAAAGCAGATCCCACACACACACACACACTCACACAAGACTGCATGGGGGAAAAGAAACAAAACAAGAAACCAAATGCAGTAATTTCTCTGTGAGGGATGAACTGTATCTGCGTAAATCAAAGGAACACACGCAGCATCAACAAAAAGACTTAACTATCATAAACTCTGCATAAACTGTGAGAACACACACTGTGCGTGTAAACAATCATGTCCCTCTCTGCTTGTTTTAGCCCTGGTGACCTGATTTACTGTCAGATTTTACGTCACACATTCAAGAAACATAAATGACTCGATTAACATGAGAAAAAAAACATTCATATGAAATAATTTTTTTATTCTGGAGCATCTCTGAGTCAGTTGAAGAGATTTAAAGTGTGTACCTGACAGGAAAAGCGACATAAATCATAACTGCTGACATAAATGCACAAGTTTAGGATTCACACATCAGATACCGTGATGGGAAAGTTCAACAGTGTAGCTAATCAAACATGGACATCCTTGATTAGTGGGCTCTTTCTCTACCGAGCTTCCATGTTCTTCCTTTGCTTGTGTGTGTTTTCTTCACTTCCTCACATAATGTAAAAACATAGCAGATATATAGAAACTACCCAAACATCCACACAAAGGTAAACATTGTTGAGATCAGACGACTCTACTTACGGTCCCATTTACATTTTAAAAGGTTTTTTTTTTTTCTCAACAGCAGTTCTCTGTTGTTCTGGTCAAAATCAGTAACATTATATAGAGAGACGGCAGCATAGAGTGAATGAACTTTTTGTTCCTCCCAGATTTCCTTCGGCAAAGCTACGGAAAGATTTCAGATTCATTCACTGATCACAGTGAAGCCAAACACAGATATCCACACTCACTGACACCAGCATGCACACGCCTTCAAAGTAAAAGCTTCAAGCCTGTTCACACAGCAGGGGCTTCGCGTTTACAAGGCAACGTTTCTCTATTAAAACAGACACCCACAAGTCAGCGACAATTTGAAGTTTTCACTTGAAATCGTTGTCACATAAACGAGTCTTTGGTCAGTTTCCTCAGCCTGATGTAGATAGAAAATGGGGCATTCTGTCTTATTTCTTTGACCTTTGGTAAATAAATTGGACTGTCTCTTCGGTGAATAAATTGCAGTAATTCCAGTATATTTTCATTTATATGTCATCAGATTCGGGTTTATTTTCCTGTCAATAAACTGTCAAAAAATGGAAATCGAGTTGCTGAACTCGCCCTTGACTTCTTGCTTGTTCAGAGCTTTTATTGTTAAAGACGATGATGTTGATGTTGTGTAACTGATGGGTTTATGTTTACGTGTCATGGTAATGTCTTGACTAACCTTTCTTACACCTCTACTCTTTCATCACCACTGCAGTGGAATTTCAAATAAAAGCTTTAAAAACACAGACAGATGAAGGTTTACCAGTTTTTAGATGTTTCATTTATGACAGAATCAGGTAATTACATTCTCCTCCTGTCAGCTGTGGCTTAAATCGAGGTTGAAATGAGGAGCGTCACAAATATTGAGAACAAATCAGTACCTAACGTAAACTGTACCTGAAAGAATGAACTGCATATTGCAAAACGCCCGTTTACTCTCTGTAACATCCATGCGTACGCTGACTGTGATGGGGGTTTATTTAAAGATGAAACCGATGCATCGTGGGAGCTTGATGCGTCCGGCCAGACTCCCGGGCTGCCTTCTGCACAGGGATACGATCATCTCATTGCTACCTGCAGCGGTACTAAAAGTTTCCTCTGAACATTAGCTGCTAATGTAGAACCGCAGCATGTGGTTGAAACATGATGTGTAGGAAGTTCAGCGACTGCGTTTCGTGGTGCACTCATGCAGCTGGGAACTGGGAAAATTCCCAGTAACTATCCTGCAAACTGAGCAGAGGCAGGCTTTTAGAGTGAAGAGGGACCCAGGAACAGAGTGGCGAGGCTCAGATGTTTCAGCCGATTTACCCAAATGAAAAAAGTACCGACTTTTTGTATGCACTGTTTTTCACACTCGAACAAAAGAACAGTGTGGAACTGGCTTAATTTACACATTACAATGCTGTTTTCCCACTAGTCTTCCCCCCTTGAGATCAATTTGGACTGAATGTAGCCCCCCAAAGTAAAAACAGTCCGACACCCCTGATGTAGCTGCTTTTTTCTTATAGATATGTACGTGATTTTTTCCCACTTTCCAGATATCCTTGAATGCACCATTAATGCTAAACTCCAACTTCTGTTAAAACTCTAAAACTTCCTCATTAGCAGCTGCGGGAATGGAGAAGGAATTAGCTAGTTAGCTTAGTTAGTCTAGTTAGCTAGTCCTAACAGTAATGAGAGTGTGTGAGGAGAGGCAACGGAGCCGTCATCCACTCATGCTCACCGTGTGGGTTTGCGATTTGCTTTCACGGAGGCAGTTTGCACCTTCACACACACTTTGTCTGCTTCCTCTGTGAAGGTGGAGCACTGCAGGCGAGCTTCAGCTGCTTTCTAATTTGATAGTTGTCGAAATGAGCCGGTAGTGTGTGTGTTTTCAGGACATGCCGTTATTGGATTAGCGGATAGATTTGGTCTCACACTTCACTGTGAAGATTCACGTGATTGATTTTATGCCATCAATCCGTGTTCTGCGCCGCTCCCAGACCAAACCAGAGATATAATCTCTCCAGCGAGTCCCGGTCAGACCTCGGGGGCCTCCTCCCAGTCGGATGTGTCTGGTAAACCTCTAATGGGAGGCAACCAGAGGGTATCCTGATCAGATGAACCGCCTCAGCTGTACAGTCCTCCTCACTGCATCACGAAGACTGACGCCCACCGCCCTGCAGAGACGACTCATTTCAGAAGTCATAACCGTGGTCTCATGGCTTCTGCCCGAACGTTCAGGACCTGTCAGTGGTCAATCTCGTGATTTCTCCTCCCATCACTCCTGAGTAAGACCCCAAGATCCTTAAACTCCTCCACCAAGTAAGGGTCCAGCCTGGGTGCGTCCAGCAGCCTCCTTGATGCTGAGTAAACTGGAATCTGCACTGTTCCTCCTGATTCTGAGGTTCGACGATACTTTCCAGTAACCCCACATAAACTTTCCCTGTGAGGCAAAGCGTGATACCCTGAAAACTGACTGGGTGGAGACTGAACCAGCCATGTGAGAGGGCTGCCTGGCCCAACAACCATGAACACATGGAAGCAGTGCATTGCAACAAATACAGTGAACCCTTATGTATTACGGACAAAGGTGGTAATTTACAAAGTCTTGAGTGTTTTTTTTTAATTTATCCTTCCACTTGAAGGTAATTCTCTGTACTTTGTCCTCCTTCCACTACTCAAACTGGCTCATTAGCTATAAGACATGGATTGAGAACTCTAATCATATCACCAGAGGGCCAAACTGCACTAAACGCTTGTTCAATTTATTTCTTAAATTTCTGTTCTCATTTCTGGGTGCATCTGTAACAGAATTGTTTCCCCCATATACGTTTTATTACATCCATTCTTCTTCTTCTTCTTTTTCACCCCAATATCAAAGACTAATTTAAACACCAAACCAAAGTCCAAATGAAACCGCAGCGCGTCATTGTTTCTCCATGACACCGCTCCCTGTGAAGCCTTTCTGTCTTTTCATGGTGCGGGGTGGATATTTATATGCTTGGCCTTGCCCTGGCTTTATTGCTAATGTAATTGAGGGACAGGCTTTTATTGGAGTGGTCCTATCACTGCAGTGAAGAGACCTGGCAGGCGTCGGTCCGTGTAGGGACCGGAGCGGCCGAGCAATCTGCCTTGCCAGGAATTTCACCTCATTGAAATTCCATCATTGTTGTGCCCGAGGCGGGAAAAAAACATCAGCCACAAATATAATTAGTCAGCGGAGAACTTTTTGTGACCAGCAATTCGCCGTATTGCTTCTCTTGTCATCTCGTCGTGTCTGAGTCATTTTGACTGTGAGTTTATTCACTTTTCACAGTTTGAGCATTTAACTTTACTCCTTCACCTCTTGGATTTATTTAATTGTATGTCACCTGCAGCACTTTACATATTTAATTTCAGATTGTCTTTTTCATTAGGCAGAGTCTCACAGCGCCGACAGTCCATGTTATTAATTTGCAGCGTCCAGAGTCACACGTGTCTCCATTTATGGAAACGTTAAGTCAGGAAGTTGGAGAAAAAGAAATTGCTGAACAGTCCTGAGAGGAACGTACATGGAATAATACAACTTTGCTGGGGGTTTTTTTTGGTTAAAAATAAGCAGTACAACATTATTTGTGCAATATGACATAATGTTGTTTTTTCCACGGAAATGGAATCCAAACATTTTCTAAAAATTCCACCTTGGCAGCGATGTTCAAAAAGCTGCATTTCCATTGGCTCCTAGCACCAATGTTGTGTAAAAAGAATCTCAAGGCACAAGAAACGCTTTGTATTTTCACTTCAAAACATTTTTAAATGAAGTCTAATTCGTTAATTTGATGAACTCAACATAAGTGATAGTTTTTACATTTAGAACAAAACCATAAATAAAATCTCCTCATCTGTGTTCGCTTCACTTTCTCAGACTGAATTTTCCTTCTAGATATTCTTATTTAGTCAGGCAGGTCACAAAACTGTAACACCTGCATCATGGTAAGTGAATCAAACCGTAAGGACAAGTACATTTCATTTTTCCCCATACCTGCTTGTGGATGGACTGAATCACCGCCATGCTGTGGAGCAGAGATAACATCCACCCTCAGTGATCCAATCTGTCACAACACCAACGGCCTCCCACTTTCTCTCTCTTTGTTCTTAAATATTCAGTCGGTGGCGTAAAATATTCTGTTAACGTGACCCCCGACTGCAGTCCAGAAGGAAGAGCACCTTAATTATAGTGCGGGTAATAAACTGATTCACACATTTATGACAATGTCAGCCACAGCTGAGGATTACGGCTCTGCTCAGACAGATGGAGAGGAGGAGCAGTCTGTTCAGCTGAGGAGAGATATTTCCTTCTCCCACTGTCAGTTTTAAAAGACCTGTAAAAGACAAAATCTCTGGAATTTGACAGGAAAAATAGATGAGCAGTTATTAAAGGAAAGAGAAAGAAAACTCAGGATTCTTGCTGCAGACGGCTCGATTCTCTGTCACTTGTCTTGTTAATCATCGGGGGACGATCCAGATTTATCTCCTGACCCCTCGGGAGCCCGACCCTGACGTTGGGAAGCAGTAACTAAGACTATAAAAGAGGGTTGGAAATATATGTTTTAGCGACGATATATATTCGCGGCATCGTGTGGTAAATCTGACTTTAGTGGCTGCCTGTGTTGTTTCTGCTGTGACTCAGGACCACCACTTCTTTAAGGTTCTTAACCTCAGCGTCCTCGGATGAAGTGGATGGATAGTGTGAATTTACATACTTAATCATATTTCAGCTTTAAATTTAGCTGTCAGCACAGGTGTTCACATCCTGAAACTGCGTGACCTTTAACTGAGTCATCCAGCAGCACACCGGCCAACACCCACAAACCTCGTCCAGGCTCTTAGTCATGTCCTCGATTCTGCAGCATTCAAAAGCTGTTTTTATTATGGCCTGGACATTTTGTCTGCTTCCAGCCAGAAAATCTAAATAAGTGAAAAAAACTATTAAAGAAATGACCTTAGAGGTAAAACTGTGCATCTTGAACGATATTGTCGGTTAGCACTCCTGCTTCCCAGTCAGAACATGAACTGTTTCATTCTGGGCTTCGGTTTCCAGTGCTGTTAGATCAAAACATCCCGAAGAAGGTTATTTCTGTGGATCTCCAACCTGAGGAGAGTGAATGTTCTACCTCAACTGAATCCGGTTTCCTCTCACAGTCAAAGCTCAAACACTTCACCATCATCTGCATACATGGAGACCCTTTATTTTCTTACACACAAATACTAATAGGACAGATTCTTTTTTTTTTTTTAGCTTTTCTGTCATTTGAGATGACGGAATGATGACGCAATTTAGCTCAGGATGTAGACTCTAGTAGACTGTAGCAGTGAACATATTGACTACACCATCATCACGTCACATGTGGAGTTTTTCAATTTGTCTCACGGTGTATTAGAGAGGACCAATCAAAGCTCACCTCGAAAGAGAAAATGTGATCTAGTTTCATCTACTTCTTCAGCTGCCACACACACTCACTGTATACAACGACTCGATCTCATCGTATCCATATGGAATAATCTGCTCCTCTGACAGTGTTATATCAATCCACACAGATTATATGTCTCTAGGAAGGTAAAATACAAGGTGACCCTTCTTCACATCATCGCAGTCGTGCAGCGAGGCTCCGTCGCAACTCCTGATTACGTGAGTCAATTGGTCCACGGAGGACACTTTTCCCTTATTGACCCTGCTGATGTGTCATCAGCAATAATCTGGGCGAGTCTTTGATAGGAAGTGCTCCTTTCATCCAGCAAAGGCACTGCTCTCTACTCCCTGACATCCTCATCTTCCATGCTTCAGGAGAATTGCCAGCTGATTTTAAATGAGGGCCAGCTGACACCCTTCACAACGTGCAGATGAACCGAACGGCGCAATGTCATTCAGAGGAAGCTATTGGGAACCCCGCACAAAAGCAGGGCACTTACAGGTGCTTCTTTTACAAAAAAAGATATAAAAAACTCAACTCCAGACACCCTCTTTCCAATAATTACCTGTTTTAAATCATGACATTTGATCCTGGATGTACAGCTGAATATCAGCAGGTGACAATCACTGGGCTTTTTCCTATGCATTCAGAAATGGGGATGGACCGATATCAGGATCGGTTATCAGGATCAGGAATCCATGTCACTTCTAGGGCCTCCAAAGGGATCGTGGATTCTTTGTTTTGTCTGAATGTTTGTGTTCACTTGTTCGTCAGCTCATATCCTCGCTTAGCTTGACTGTTACTGAGCAGGACTTACATCCTGAAAAACTGAATAATGATGGAGCAAAGAGGGAAATGAGTTTTTTCTGGTGTAGCGCAGCAACAAAATTCAGTATTTTCAAGAAATCCATCAAAAAGATAATTACAATACCATAATATGTGCATTTTAAATTGAGGAAAGACGTGAAATGTAACAGCAAAACAGCGGTAAATATTTAACTGTTCCAATGTAAATTATGTATGACAAGTATCTTTGAGAAATATTAAAAGTTAATCAGACATTTGCAAAGTTTTGTGAACTGTTTAGGAGTTTTGAGTTTGGTCTATTTTCTGCGCCTGCAGGTATATAACTTATTATCGGTGAGGTGAAATAACTGCTATTCATTGTCATTTTCATTATTATTTATTTCCTGTCAGATTTTTTGGTGCCTAACTAGTCCCTTAAAGCACTACTGCTGCTTTATTCATAGTTTTCATCTATCACTGCTACATTTTAAAATACTTTTCACTACTACTGTTGTTATTACACATATTATCCTCTCTCTGCGTCAGATACAGTCACACACTCAGTGATAGAGGTGCTGCAGTGCATGCTCATATATTCCCCTGAAATTTTGTAGTTATGAATTTTATCATTTTAGAAATATCAACTTACCTCTGCGATGGATGAAAACCCAACAGGTATTTGGGAATCATGTTGCAAATATCCAATGAAAGCAGTGCAGTTAAAGGCCCAAACTGGGTATGAAGGAAAGGAGAAAACACTCTTACTCCAAAACCGAAATGAGTTGTTTGAATTTCCCGAGTTGTGCAGCCTTCATGAATTTCTATTTCCTCAGTTGTCGTCACAGTTGGTCCAGAAAAAGAGTCTTTCGTGACGAAGTCACCTCATGTTCCTCTGCAACAACAACGGCTGGAAACACTGAACCAGTCAAAGGCTGTTTACACATTTTGATCCAATCCTCCAAATGAAAGCCTCCTCTGGAGCAGGTTGGCTGAGCAGCTCGTTACCATGGCGATCCTTCCCGGTTTAAAGTCGGAGCGAGAGTTAAGCTCAAAGTTTTGCGGTTAACCTGCTAATCTTGCTCAGCTGTTGGCAGACGGTGTGAACGGAGTCTGTTAAGATTCCAGAGTTCTAGAATGAGAGGCCAGTCACAAAAGTTGGTGGTTCGATCCCGTCGAAGTGTCCCAAAACATTAAGTCCCATATGAGAGAGGAGCAAGCGTGTGTCTGTAAATTTCCTGTTTATATTCACGGCACAAGCACTTTGCATTTCTCAGAGAATCTGTCGAACATGTTGACGGCTTTCAGCCGAGCGTTTCCCCGTCACTGGTCATCAGACGGCGTTGGATTTGAACAACGTCACATAATGAGTCTTGATTGTATCTGTCAGGTGGTTTAACTCAGGGGGATTTGAGGTGTGGCAGGATGGGAGTGGAAACCTGAGTGTTTCCTCCTCCAATCAATATTTCTATAGTGGATAAATGTCGTCACATCTGAGGCTTTGACAGAGATTATTTCATCAACACGTCAAACTGAAGCATCGTAAAATCTTTACATTCACTTCATTCTGCCCACACATTTTCCATTAGAAACTCCTTTAGGCTCCTTTGTGACGACAATGTCTGACGTGAAAATGCATCGTTTTTGTATTTTCTGTTGAAAACGTTGTCATTTTCCTGTTGGACCACTAGTGGGGGCTGTTGGTTGTTTTAGCGGTGAAAACACACACACATGCATGAAGAAAACAATGTTATAAACAAAACTATATGACACGTAAACACATCTAATATTAATATACTGCAATTTAAATCATTTTCACGAGCAATATGCAATCGTAATTGTAAAAGTTCACAATCATCCAAAGTGTAATGTGAAAGCTTGGCGTCCGCTGACAGTTCAGGCCTCACTGTCTGAAGCGTGCATGTTGGTGACTGCACCTTCGTTCTACCCCTACAGAGCCAGGATGCTGTTTTTAACGGAGCGCTGCTGAGTCGTAAAGTAATTATGTACCTTCGTTCTGGAGTCGGTGTCATTTGTCTAAATCTTGCATTTTTTAACAGCTCTATACGGGTGCATGTCCTTGCAAATAAAGTTGCCCGAAGCTGGAGTTATTGCCTCCGACCAGCTGGAGTTTCAGCTTTCAGCGACTTTCCCATGACCGTCTCCTGCCTCTGCTGCTTCTGCAGCGTGTCACCTTCTCAGAGTGGGGGGCGAGGTGGGGGGGCGTGCCCCCCTGTGTTCAGAGAACCGGCGCAAGTTTTACTCACAGTGGTTGTTATTGTCAACAATCACTTTTGTTGCTTGAAACTAGTTTTCTGTTGGAAACATGGAGATGAGCTGCATCACAGGAAGTGACGCGAAGCTCCTGACGGCCTGCAGGACCTTCTGAGGAGGAAGTTTAACAAGGGATCATGAACATTTGAAAAGTTTGTCACAAGTTTCCTTCAAACTTCAATTAAGTTTTACTTCGAAAAAGGTTGATTTGGTTGATGTAACTTAAGCACAATTAGGAAATCACAATGAACTTGGTTATTTTATGTCTTTTGAAAATTAAATCAATTCATATTTCTTCAGTTCGTGTAATTAGTGTTGAGTATTGAGCCGATTCTATCAGCACATGGAGTAAAAACTAATGAGTAACTACGACTGGATGTGAACCACAATATGCAGATTGTTATTACTCAGATCAGTGATTTTAAGTTTTCTCCAACACGTCTCTGTCCTTCAGCAGAGTTAAAACAGTAAAACAATTCAAAGTTTCTGTATTTATCAGACAACAATTGATCGATATTATAAGACAAAAGTATTATAAATAAATGAAAACATGAATGAACAGCTCAGAATTCTTCTTTCTGGGATGGAGTAAAAACATAATACTAAGTATCAAGATTTGTTTAGTTGCAACCTTTTTTTCTATGTTTGAGCATGATTTTCCTCGTGCACTCCATACAGTCATTGTCATTAAAGGATGCAGGGAAGCATCACTGTGAAGATGTCTTGTTCTTTACCGGTGGGAGATTGAAGTGGGCCCAGGACAGAGCCTTGGGGAACTCCGCATTTTGTTGAGCCTGAACTTGAACTTGGATCACATGGGCGTTCCCGTCCATTTGATCAGGGATGCTACGCAGGGCTCCAGGAGGTTCAGCACAAAAAAAGCTTTCCTATTGCTTCAGACATCTGACTGCACGTCAACAATCCTGCTGCGTATTTTAATTAAACCAGTATGAACCAAAGTGTCGTCACCTTGTCACATATTAAGCTGCGTCCTCGATGCTCCTGCTGGTCAGTCGGTTCTCCGAGTTCCCGCCCCGATACTTTGGCTCATAATTCCTGCGCTGGATGCGTGGGTGTTGTCATGTTGACAAACAGTGATCTTATGCCATTTAGCACTTTTATTCATTCATTTGACATTTAGTGTTGGGGAAGCAGATGGTCGGAGTCTTGGTTACAAGTTTCTGACACCCCAAGGATTCACTGCATCGATTACTCCAGTATGTTTGGCACAGCCTCCAAGCCCGAGCCTTTTCCATCAATGACACATGAACACTATTAAAGCAGCCATATTAAAAGCTAAATCATTCTTTAACGAGGGTATTTGCATACGTATATTATGTACTTGTGTATAATTCCAAGCATTTACTTTAATGTGTGTAAAAGTCCCAGATGGTGGGAGTTTACAACTTCCAGAGGATTCATATCATCACTGCACGCAGGATTAACTTTCAAAACTTTCTGCAGAGTCCTCAAACTTCCCAGAATGATCAATAAGGTTCAACGGATGAGCGAGCTGAAGATATATTTGAAAAATAATTCATAAAAAAACAAGACAAAATCATATTCAGTAAATGAAAAAAAAAACATTTGAACCTGTTTTTCGTGATGTTATGTGATTAAAAACATGTTTATTTACTCAACATGAAAACAATTTTAATGAAACCATCTGGTGAAATCTCCAAAACCTCCCCTTGACAGCGTGGCTTTGAGGCTAATGCTAGTTTATTAGCTTTCATGGCAGAATCACTGGCATCTCAGGTCTCAGTACTGTGTTGTGTCTGCTAATCAAATTTGCTTTAAAAAAGAGTATTTTTACAATTTGCTTGGTGGACCAGATTGGAGTCTCTTGCAGGCCGATTTTGATCTGTGGGCCTTATGTTTGACACCCCTGATTTAAAGGTTTCTTCACATCATTTCAAATGGGAAAAGAAAAAAAAATCCATGTGATTTGTTATAACTCAGCGTGTCGACGGCACCTGCTGCTTTTTCTTTTATACCCTGGTTAATGACCCTGGAGAAATTCCTCCTCTGCTGCTTTTCACTCTCGTTCCGCGTTGTGAAATTCACTGTACGTGTGTATTCACTGCATATCTACATCCTCAAATTAAAAAGCCATCAAATTATAATTCCAAGCCACTGACATCAGTTACTTGAATCACCTTTTTTCCAATCAAAATTGCAATCTTCCCGCATGTAATAAATGAATTTCTGCAGTCGCTGCCCTTGATCCTGTGGAGGGTAAAAGAGGAGGAGGAGAAAGAGGAGGAGGAGGAGGAGGAGGAGGAGGAGGAGGAGCAGCGTGGCCAGAAGAGAGCGGGCAGGAGCTGTGACCTGTAGTAATAAGCATGTGATGAATCCACACCAACACTGGCCTCTCTGGGACACAGTGGGACACTCAAGACAGAGGAAATTAAAGACTTGTAATTATATTTTCCTGTGGGGCTGCGGCACTGACAGCCAGATATTCATCAAAGCGCACTGCAGCAGGTGCAACTACCACATGCTCGCACTGATTCATCATCAGGAGCTGGCGCTCCCCTCACCTTTCTGCAGCAGAGCGCTTTTCTCTTATTGAGCGGTGTGATTTTTGTGACGCGTTGATCATCATTTCCTTCTGAACATGAGCGGGCTGGATGGAGGGTCGCTGTCCGGACGCCGCAGCCTCGCTCGGAGACATATTGAGTCGTCCCGGTGAGCAGATGCTTACAAAATCTAATTCAAGAGCCTTGCCAGTATGGAAAACAGTCTTGTCTCTGCCCCAGTTTCCTTCCCGCTCTGAAATCACTGACGAGGAAAAGCCAACTCATGCCGGCCGGCGGCAGCCAGGAGCGGCTAATGCTGCAGGCAGCGGCCCGCGCCCGACCCTTCAATCACACTTAATGCATCAAATGCGTCACCCTCTGATGAGAGGGCATTCATTCCAATGAAAAGTCTGAATATCACTGCGAAGCCTTCGAGCTGGCTGCAATTCATTTCCCTAAGATTCATGCTGTAGAGCTCCACGTATGACGTGAGTGCTGGATGAGGGTGACCTCTTTCCGCCTATATGAAGATGCATGAGCGTGCCCACTCATCGGCGCTGCATTAGCATAACACTTGGAAAGTTTGCATCATTTTTCTTTGATAATTCTCTCTATTTTACTGACATTTGTACTATTTCTGTCCATGCACTTCAGATTCTCTCCCAGACTTTGATCAGCAACTGATAAGCGTCATCTGCATTCAGTCATGTCAACAGAATGTGATCATCACGCCCACCGAGCTGCTTTCAGTGACTTACCCTTCAAAAATTCAGCAAAGATGGTGCAGAGTCGAGGGAGCTGAGACACTCACCTTGACTTGAACTTTGTACCCCGGTCTGTGCGATTCGCCTTTTAGAATCCGAGTTAAAACCTGCTCCCGGTTCACGCTGCCGTCGGCCGGCGCCGCCGTCACTCAGTCCCACTACACCTAGCTGAACACAGCGGGCACAGAAGATGGATGTTCTACTCAACTTCCAACATTTTAAGAGGATATATAGTTTCAAACGTTTGCAATCTCCTCATTTAAATGGGCCACTGGTGTAATTTTCTGCACCAGATGCAAAAAAAAAAAAGAAGGATCATCTGTCTGAGGGAGCGAATCTGCCAAAACACAGAGAGTCAGGAATCATTCAAACAGGGTGAGCGCTGCTTCACAAGAGTTCGCAGCATAAGGAAGAGAATGAACTCAAAGATGATGCCGCTCCTTTTGGGCAGGTTATATGCTGGATAATAATAGAATCTGTAGCTTGCTGACAAACTACACAGAGGAAGCGTGTCTTCTTGAATTGTTTTTGTTATTTTTCATAGTAAAAATAAGCATGGCCTCTAAATCTGAAGAAGAAAAGTTTGAGAGAAAGAAATCAGGAGTGCCTTTGAGTGATCCCAGCTCCGTGATTAGTGATTGCACTTTTCTTTCCTCATTTCTCCCGACACACACAATGAGGAGTTAATCATTTGTTTTGTGGGTATTTAGCCAAATTGTCCTCCATCAAGAAGAGCCCTCCTCTGATCTGCTGAGTGGAGAACTCTTCTCAAGAAAAGCTGCCATTCTGAGGGCGACTGTCGGCTTCCCAGAATGAATAACAAACAGATTTTTACCAGTGTTGTAATCGTTCAACGACTGTTGCTGTATTCTTTTTGAGGTCCAGGACTTTGGTAGATCCTCTTCAGCTCATTTTCAAGTGAAAACAGAAAAATATCTTATTGTTTCAGGTCTCTGTAAACACAGCAACATTGCTCTGAGACACTTAAAACACAACTTTTTGACAATGGCTCCCAAGGAGGAACTTTTCGAAAATGATCTGTCTCCATGGAAACTGAGGCTTGTTTACACTGGATGCAGTTTACCTGCGACATGACGCTGGTGATCCGCAGTGAGTCTATTTTCTCTGCATGCTGCAGTCAAAACGCAAGAAAATGCAGGAAGACGCTAAAAACATCTCCAGGCTGGGATCCTTGATCCACATCTAACTCACAGACTAGTCCATAAATGTTCTACACATCACTCAGTGTTCTGTCTTCACTTCTTTTTTAAATAAACAGTGAAACACACATTCAGGTAGACGTCCATTTATTAATATGTGCACAGAACTTACAGGATGTTGAAGCTGATTGAGTCTCCCGCGACTACCTTGAAAAAGAGGTTTTTAATCTCAATGGGACTTTCCTGGCTAAATAAAGGTTAAATTAAAACGTTTTCTAATATAAATTGAAGTTGTTGCTCAAATGCTCAGTTGCTCAACTACAATACCCACAATGCCCTGTGCCTGTCTGCACTATGGCAGGCCTATGAGTTCAAAACAACTCAATTCCTCATAAGTATTGATGAAATATATGAATCCGCAGCGCAGATACAAGTGAAATGGGAGTGACCTCGATGCTTCTGAGTGCTGCTGCTGCTCCTGGACACGCACGCCGCGGCTGTATCGAATAGTTATTCTGCACATGCACAGACAGACAATAAGAACAAAGTTTTCCTCCAGAGTGTCATGACTCCCAGTCCAGATCCACCTGGTCCTGGTCCTGGTCCTGGTCCTGGTTCTCCTGGACTTGGTAGTTTTAGAATTGACAGTCACCATTATGACGATCCAACTTGGTGGTCTGTCCATATGATGTTTAATGATTGTGTATTGTTCTCTGTATGCATATTTTTTCAATTGAAGTCCCAACATGAAAACTACTCTTGTTTTCAGTGTTTCTGCTGTTTTCGAGGAAACAGACATTGACTACAAAATGCAATAAGAAATGGGAAACTGTTCAAAAATGATCTGTTTTCACTTAAAACATCATTGAAGCGGAGCCTCAATGTCGTCCTCCAGCATCCAACGTGTTGATGAATAATCCAGACGACTTGCAAACCGCTCATTCTGATTTAAATTAAGGACAGGAAGCAGGTTTCAATCAAAAACTGCGTGTGTGCGTGTGTGTGTGTGTGTGTGTGTGTGTGTGTGTGGTGGAAGCCATGAGCAGTCTCCACGGGCTCCTTTCACCCGGAGCTGGATTTATTTCAATCTCGACTGGGTGCAGTGCGCTCTGTCTGGAAAAGCTAATCATGAGAAGTTATGAAACTGTACAAGAGAAATATTCATACCTCATCAGTGTTTGACATTTATTTCCACTTATTTCTCACCAAAATCAATTTCACTTGTCTGAATGTGCACCATTTACCAGGAACCCGAAAATAAAGACATCAGTCCCCGCTGAAAGGATTTCCTTCACGCCGCCGCCGCCGCCGCTCTGCGTGCCTCCTGAAGAGACGGCATGACTGACATGGCTTCATGATTAGGGACGGGTTATTCCCCACGCATGCTCCACACAAATGGAGGAAGATGTTGGCAAAACAAGCAATTGGCAAACAAGAACACCCCCAGGGCTTTTTTTTTTTTTTTTTTTTTTGCTCTCCTGCAGAGTAAGTAGGGCGGGAAAGTGAGATTATTTTCATCCTGTGCATGAAAAGTGTTTCAAGTTCATCAAATTAAAGGCTTCAAATCTGTGGATTAGGTTCGATTAACATTTTGTGCATTTTCTTGTGGATGTTTTCGTGATGATTTTTTCTTCCAAACCGATTTGGATGTCCGGAAAATGTCAGTGTCGAGGCAGAACTAACTCATTCTTATGTTCAGGTGATTTATAAAGGACAGATTAGAGCATAGTCGACTCTAAGAACCTACAAATACAACACGGATTCGCATTTTGTGCAAAATCATGCAGCCCAACTCTTGGTAGATTTTTCCTTTTTGCACATGATGTGCAGCCCATTTCCAGTCTGGCCTGATACACTCTGGGTTCCTTCTGAAGGTGGAGAGGGAGAACCGTTTCAGACTCGAGTTCCATTCAGTCATCCACTCACTTTCACTGTTTGGGTGCGGTGACCCATTTATTGTCATCCTTGCATACAAACCACTGTTTACGAGTGCAAAGCTGGAGCCGGCGAGCTCACACACACACGTTCCCATCCACCGAGCGCCGTCAAAAAAACTATTCGCTGACCCTCTCACACACCTCCAGCTCATCAGCTGTGTGCTTTCACCCATCCTGGTCCCACTAGTGGTCAAATAATAGAAACGATAAATGGCTCCTATACATGGATTAATAAATCTCTGGTTTACTGCAGCTATTCTATAGCATAAAATTTGAAAAAATATGTAGTAAAAACATCTACTAGCAATACTGAAATAGTACATTTTTAGCAATGGATGAAGAGTAATGTAAATCGTTAGTTTTCTGTGAACCAACTCGTTTTTGTTTCACTGTAAAACAGGTTGAACATTTGTCACTGAAGCCCAAAACTTGTTGGTAAAACTTTAAATATCCATCTTTTGAAAATGCTTTTTTTTTTTTGCAAACGTATGTCTGTCATTTACAGAAGTGTCATCGCTGCATCTCCCAGTAATGAAATTTTCCCAAAGGCTCAACCTGAGGAGCAGAAACCTGTGAATTCAACTCAGATCTACTACGGTATATCTGAAATGGAGTGGCGCGGTGGAAAGTTTTACAGTTTGTAAATAAGTCACTGAAATGTGAAATTCTGCTAAAAGACACAAAGTAACCACTCATCCTGAAATTTGAATCCATAAAATCATCCTTCCAATCTGCATCAGTCTTATTTTTTGATCGCGAACACGTTTTAAAATAAAGCTAAATCCAGTTCATTAACTCTATATTTAGAGGAGAAAGTGGGTCATTTTTTTCATGCAGCTTGTAGCGTAATCTCGGTTTGATTTTTTTATTTTCGCTGGAAGAGGTGGGTCAGCAGCAAGCCTGGTCAGTGGGTCATCCATCTGATTGGCGGTAATCCTACTCACGGCTCTATTTATTCTCCTGGAAAATGTTTCTGTATCAGATCAGTCTGGTGTGGTCACTGCGCCTCGTGCAGATGAAATGCTGGTCACACCTGCTGCCAGTTACATAACCGAGCCGCTCACTGTCTTTAAAACCGCTTTCAGAGAACTCTTTCCATTCAACTCGCAACATCTCTCCCTTGTGTTTTAGTGACAAAAAACTCAAAACCTTCTTTCTCCTTTGTCTGATGAAGGATCAAACAAAAAAAAAAAAGAAACACGAGGGCAGATGAAGTAAATTTAATTCTGAGCGATGTCGTCAACAACGGAGCTGAAAAAAGAAAGTCATCTCTGAGTGAATGAAGAGCAGATGATGCACATCCTCCACACTGAAAAGCAGACACAGCTGGATCGCGATTACACCAAACGAGCTTTGGCATTTGACAAGCGAGCGCACCTTCAGCATCTCGTGGGTCGGAAACGCGACGCAGGTCCGTATTGAAAACGTAAAAATAGAAAGCCGTTACGCAACGGGAGCCTACGCACGGGCGTGTTTGGTAAATGACAGCAGATAAGTAGTGAAAGCGTGATTTTAATGAATGCACGGATAAAAATAGCACGATGCGAGGTGTGTGAGGATGAAGCTCATCCGCAGAACGCCACGCTCCCTAATGGTTTTCACTTTATAAATCATTCATGTTATTTATTGTTGTAAAAGCTCTTCGGGCGCCAATTTAGGGCCCCGTTTAGCAGACGAGGATTCAAGTGAAAATCCACCGTTCTCGTGCTTTCGTTTCAGAAGAGTTTCACTTTTACAAGGCAACTTTTTTTGAAAATGTGGAGTTAAACCACGCACACATCGGCCCATGCAGGGTCCTGAATGCTGGCGTTCGGAGACAGGAGGAAGGCTTCCAGAACTTCCAGAGATAGATCTTGATCTGGTGAACACAGATGTCAGTTTTTCCAGACCCACAGATCCTCCAGAGTCTTCTTTGGAGCTGTGTTGTGCCCTGAAACATGGCGCCAAAATAAGAAAGTAGGAGGCTGTTCATCTGACTCCCAGCAAGAACATTTTTTTTTTCCTCTTCGTACATTTAAAAAAAAAAAAAAAAGTACCCAGCAAACGCTCATCGAGGTGCCCTTAAGCAAGGCACTCAATCCCCAGCTGCTGATGCTCCGCTGCCAAAAGGGAAGACTGTGCCAGTGCCTGCTGGATGTGAGTGTGTGTGTGTGTGTGTGTGTGTGTGTGTGTGTGTGTGTGTGTGTGTGTGTGTGTGTGTGTGAGAGAGAGAGAGAGAGGAGAACACACACAGTTGAGCAAACTGGGTCTTATAAAGATAAAAACAACAAATGCCAACGGTTCTGTCAATATTTGACCTACAGGACCGTGTGCTGCCCTTCACTCAGCCTCCTTTAAGTCCAGATGAATAGACACGCTGCGCTCCTTCACTGAGGACGAACGCTGTTAATTTGACTTTCGTGCGGCGTCTTAAATCACAGTATAAATCAGGCTGAAGCCTCCAGCCGTACGGGACCCGGAGGCCTGAGCTCTTTAACGGACTCCCAGCGGTGCCGGGAATCGAACACCAGAGCCTTGTTTAATGCTCCGTGTCCTCATAATCAGACGCTTTATGTTTTGGGAAAACACACACAGCTGTACAGGATTTTCTTATTAAAGCATTTTAAGTTAAAAAGCTAAGAAGCGGCAGCCTATCATGGCCCGTTCCAAATCCTGACATTTACCAACACGGATTCAAACTGTGAATCACCGAGCTGACCCGAGGAGGGATTTGACTCAGCCTCACAAGTCTGATCGCATCAGGCTAATCCCTCTGTTAATTAAAAGCCTTTTTACTGCGATTCAGCTTCATGTTATCAGGCATGGATGCACAATATTAAACGTATAGAACAGTTAATCAAATAGTCAGGTTTTTAAAATGATTTGGTTTTGGGTTTTTTTTTTTTGGGGGGGTTCTTTGTCAAGTTCATAATTACATGCTAAAGAGTTCCTGGGCTCACACACCAGTGATGCTACATGCTAAACATGATTAAACTCTGACTGATACACTCATTAACACTAGATATTATCACGTAGTATAATTAATGTTTCTCGCACACATAAAGGTATTAGCTGTCATGTTCCCCTGGTTTCATCTCAGATTTTCTTTTTTTAGGAGTTTTTTCCTTGCAGAGACCTGTAGCCAGCAGTCGTGGCCTGTGTGATGCCAAGCTGTGAAACCTGGGTCATAAATGTTCAATCTGCGCTGACTCATCCGTCCATTTTAAAGCCGCACATTTTCTCCGTGTTGTCTGATTCCAGCCAGTACAGGGGATTTCTTTTTGTTGGTTTAAGGCTTCTTTTAATCATTTCTGTCTGTATGAGTGTACTCTGCAGCACAGACACTTTGCTTTGATAAGACTTTAAATTGGATTAAGGTCCATTCTCTATCCTTTGACAAAAAGTACATTTCCATATCTTCCCAAAGTGTCAAATTGAACCTCCAACAAAACATCTTCAGAGGAGATAACAGAAGCTGTGACAAAAATCAAATGTCCAAAACATGAATGGTTGGATGATGGGTGCTCAGGGTCGCTACCTCACAAAACCGTGAATGCAAATGCGGCGATTGTTACGGAGGCAGCTGTGGCGGCTGCGGCGAGAGGAGAAAATGCTTACAGGATGCTCCAGGAGTTATTATCCATTCCCAGCAGTCAGTCCGTGTTTATTCTTCCACCAGTCAATACCTGTCACTGTCGGTGTACCTGGTGCGACTTTCCCACCGAGGACGTGCAAACATAACAAAAGCAGGAAATTAAGCCAAAGCCAAGCAGAGATATTCTCCAACCCGCTTTCATTTCCACACAGTTCATCAGCAGGCGTTATGCCACCAAACCCTTTGTTAGTTAAAAGATAAAGAGGAGGGGGGGAAAAAAAAGCTTGATTTACTCCTCCACGGTTTCTCTTTCCTTAATGGACTTTAAGTAAGAACAGTGTGAGGCAGCTTTAGTAAAAATGTTCATGGGGCGTTTTCCCCTGCATGTGCTACAATCATCCTGATGTCAGCTGTTTCCTGCAGGACCATTATCAGTTCACTTTTAAATCCTCACATCTCCATCCCATGACAGGTAAGACAACAGAAAAACAATGTCCAGATTCGAGTGAGCACAGACTGAGTCATCACAGCACTGTGTTCAATTACTGTGCTCATATTGCGTGGCTAATTGTCTGTGCGCTGGCAATGACAAGAAACAAAAGTATTTCAACAGGAGCCGAAAGAACAACAAGACAATCTGCAAAGCTGCGATTGATCACAAGTTCAAACTTTTCCTCCCTGTTTTAAACACTTTACTTTTATTCACGAGCTGGTTGGATGCTGGTTGTACCATCCTACATGTATGCTGGTCTGATGCTGGTCTCACTGGAATAAATGCCCCTCTCCAAACAAGAAAATAAGACTTATTTCAAGGTACTTTTACTTTGCAATAAGAGAAAATCTGACAAAACAGAAGAAGTGAAGATTGTCTCAGTGAGAAATTACTCTATTTTTGCTGAAAAATTACTTTAATTTAGCTAAAAACAACTTGGATGAGACAGACTGAAAACAAGCAGTGGTGTCAATAGATGGAATGTTTTAATTGTGTTAACTAATTAATTGCAGATCTGTCTAATTAGTTGCAATTTATTGATGAACTTGTAATAAACACAAAAAAATCACCAGTTTCATGAGCAAAAATGTTTTATCCTGAATCTTTTAACTCAAGTGGAGTATATATTTTTACTGTAAACAGTTTCTCATTGAAAATGCAAACGTGAGATTTGATCCAACATTTAGAAGTTGAGATGCTGAAGGGAAGGCCAGTCAAGTATTGTCTAAACTATAATACAAATGCGCTAAATAGCATTAAAAACTTTAAAGTAACAAAAGTGCAACAACAATACCTCTGCCTGATTTGTAAGTTTTCCTTCTTTTTTTTTTTTCTTGGAGCCAGTTGCTAACCGTTATCCTCTTTCTGCGATTAATCGCAATTAAAACAGGATCTTTTGACAACTCTACATTACTTTTTCACCATTCATGCCGTTAAAGCTGACAACTCTAAAAACAAGACAAATAAATGAGCTTGGATTTAGATTTTTTGCACAGCTGACGTGAGTCTGGTCTACTCTCGTCTGATGCCGACCCGGTGCTGGTTCAGCCGGCGCGTCACCGTCGTACGAGCTCAGAAACACAACATATGCTGGTTTACAGTCATCTGGTGACGAGCAACAACAAACACGTAGGTAACAGCGTCACATTAGATAAAACTACGGAGGAAAATAAGCCGGTCTCAGCATTTTATGTTTGGAGGACACGTTGCTGTTCACGCTGTGGCGCGAGGAAGCGTCCACATCATGCGTGGTTCGGCGTTTCTGCTCTTGTTAAAGGATGGCGGAGAAAGGGAAGCGGGATACTATCAGGAGCATACCAATATGGATTTTCAGCAGCGCTGGTGTACTCTGCCGGCTATCGAAGCTTTCCCTTTCAGTTTCAATTGGACATAAATCCTACACGTGAGCATAAGAAATGGGCTAAGTCCTGTATCTATGGTCGAACCCCATTCAGAGGGGATTGTGGTTGCAGGCAAAGCGCAGACTTACACATGTGTAAGAGAGCGAGAGAGAGAGAGAGAGAGAGAGAGAGAGAGAGAGAGAGAGAGAGAGAGCATGATTGCGAGAGAAACTTTTTTTTTCCCACTGTAGTCCTCAATTGGTTCTGCTGCTTGTTGCCTAGTAACCGCAATCCCCTTTGAAAGGCACTCTTCCTTGCTCAAAATATCACTAAAGATATATTCACACTCTGTCGACCAGATACTCTTATCGACAATGGGACAATAACATCCATTTTGCAGAAACAATGAATGATTTTTTTTGTTTGTTTCTTTAATTTTAATTTTTTTTCTTTCCTAGAAGATGGCCCTGTTTTCTGCAGGGTTGTCAAGCCCGGCTTGCTGAGTGGCCTTTGTGCGTAATGGAAGATAATGACTGCCTTCTGGCTGGAAAGAAATCATAGTTTGCTGGTATGTTGGGTGTAATTGCTACAGCAGTAAGTGACACATTGTTGGCAGAAGGCAATCTTGAATATTTTAATAACTCACTTTAAGTGCTATGCTATAGTCTGTGTTGTATGCTAATCAGCTGATTACTGTCAAATCCACCAGTACGCTGGCTTTGCTGTAGTGGAGGGTCAGTTTGAAACAGGAACTCAATTACCCTCAAGCCATGTGAGAAAGATAGAAGTGAAAAGATGGAAATTAAATTAAAAATACAATATTTACATTTTCAGAGTGATCCCACGACTACCCGGTATACATGTGTTGAGTTATTAACCGTGTCTTTCAAGTATTCATTTACCTGTATTATTTATCTATTGATTGCTGTAATAATGTGGAAATGATGTTTTCAGGTTGCTGCTAGGAGTGCTGTTCAGTGTTTTATGTTAGGATTGTACCAGAAAAAACACTTATTTTGCCCTCTGTTTATGTTCATAGAGAAGAAAAATGAATGAAGGTAGAAAGTGTATGTCTGTTCAGTGACAACAGAATAAAGGTAGTGAAAGATGCCGCGGTGTCGGCCAAGTTACTACAGTTGCAGAATGTCTATTGATAAGCCTGTGAAATCAAACCCTGCAGATGGGTGTACTGAGTGCAGTGGAGGGATTTGATGGGTACAATGTATAATCCGTCCATCGGTAATACCGCTGCTCAGCTGGAGCCGATCCCAGCTGACTGCAGGTGAAGGCAGGTTACGTCCTGGACGGGTCGCTGGGCAGTCACAGGACAAACAGAGAGAGAGAGAGAGAGAGAGAGAGAGAGAGAGAGAGAGAGAGAGAGAGAGAGAGAGAGAGAGACTGTTCAGGGGAATGGAAACTGTGGTGACAAGAGAAAAAAACACACACACACATAGAAAAAACCCAGTTAAGATGTCAAACACATTTTAGTTCAGGCACCACAAACAGCCCAATCTCATCTGGAGTGGGAAAATAGTAACCTTTAAATTTAAACTTGATGAAAATGTCGATATTTTCACAACAAAACCAAATAATTGGTATCAAAAGGACAATAATCTCAACTTAAATCCAATTTTAATGAGATTTTCTGGAGCAAATATCCACCAGTCTAAGCTGCTATATAATCATATGATCTGGTCACAGTACTATGAATAGAGAGGGTCTTAATATTCATGTTACATTAATATTCCGTTTTACTGTTCATTTGTGCACGTTGCTCCTCACCAAGCTGCCACGTATGGGCCGTTTGTTGTTCTTACCATTGCTGGAATCTGCTTTTCTCTGCTGTTCTGGTATTGTAAATTGCTTACTATTGTTGGCAAATAATTATTATTATAGCGCAAATTAAATGGTTAACTGCTAATTATGTCCTATTAGTTTACTGTCCTGGTTTGAAACTAAATAAAAACAGGATGATGACTATGTTGTAATTGGCACTTCATAAATAAAGCTGAGTTGAATTGAATAAAATTAAGATTATGTGCAGGTCTTTTGTGTTGTATGCAAGGTACTTATTTGCTTGATATCATTTTTTATATATAGAATTTTTTTAAAACCATTAAAAACACAATCTAAAGTCGAACAATCAGTTCTTTGAATTTTTTAACAATTTGCTTGGTTTGCTTGGAGGATTGGATCGGAGCGTCTTGTGGACTGGTTTTGGCTCATGGTCCTTATGTTTGACAACCCTGGTTTAATAACCCTTTTTCAGGCAGGTGGAGATATTTGGTAACTTCATATTTTTTTTTCCAAAGTAGTAACATAAATAGTGGAATATGCCTCAAGTCACGAGGCAGTGAGAGATCTGTCGGCCTTGGAGAATTCTGGAGGTAGAGATGGTTATAAAAACAGTGATTTCCATCCATCCACCCAGCTCATATATCACACATAAAAGAGTTTTACACTTCGGATACGGTCAAATGTCAACAAGTCAACAAAACTATTGCTACTACACATTAGTAGTAAAGTAGAAGCACAAAAAGAACAACCAACAGAGTGAAAATCAGGTGAAGGACAGACTGACGCTAAAGTGACTCAACACTGCCACCTGATGGAGGGCAGAGGTATGACTGAAAATCCTCAAAGTGCCCCTTTAAAAGGCGTGTTTCTATAGATTTGAATGTGCAGAGTGGTTTTGTCCTCAGACCTGTGTTTAATTGTGGAGGAGCAGAGGAGGGCTGGTTCCTCCGCTCAGACGTCTGAGTGCCGCTCAGATGAGGGGGGATTTACTGCCCTGCTGAAAGGTAACCAGTGATTAATGAGGATATTTTCAGCCTTGAGAACAACAGAGGAGGACTGACCTTTGCAGTCAGCAGATTAAAATGAGAGCTAAATGTCTTCACCTGCCTTCACATTCCTCAGCGTGGTAAATATATGAAAATAGTGTAATGTTACTGATTGTTATCAAGCGAGAAACTCCCCCTGGTTGGACAGATCACTATTAATTTGTTTAAATGCAGCTTTCAATCATAGGGAGGCAAAATTTAGAAACTAATGCAGCTGTCCTTCAGTCTTTTAATCACTAATTTGAGGTTGTGCATTGTTGAATGTACTTGGATGAGTTACTTATGAATACAGGTGAATGCAGCTTTTTCCTACAGACAATTAGAAATCTGTTAAAAAGACAAATAAGTATGGTCATAAAGCAATGCTTTGAAAGGCAGATTTATGACTTTATGTAATCCTAATCATGTAACAGATGTAGTGGCGTGTGCAAACAAAAAAAAATTGAAAAAAAAAAGGCATTGTTTCAAGTCAGAACGCGTCATTTCGTTTCAGAAAAGTTTCACATTTAAACAGCAGCAGTTTGAAAACTATGTCTCTTTACACCAAAACGGCAGAAACGCTGGAAAGTAGTTAGCCTGAAAGACCACAGTGAAACCAAACACACCTCTGCAGAGAAAGATAATCCCTAAACATTAACAATGGAGAACACAGACGGTGGTATGGACAGAACACCAGGCTGGATTGCTGTTACAGTGACCGTCAACTCTAAAACTACCAAGTCCAGGAGAATCTGCACTGGGAGTCTGCTTTTTCACTTGTAAATAGGTGATTTATCAATTGCGATAATCATGTTGTTTTCCTTTCCATTCTTATATTCTTCTACCTCATGAGATCAATACTCTGAATGAATGCGAACAGCCAGACTCTGCTGTAACCTGTGGCGGAGACACGAGCAGACATTGTTTGAAGTTTTCCTGCAGATAATCTGGTCTCGTCAGCACAGGAACCCGAGTGAAGCCGTCGCCATCTGACTGAAAGTCTCAAATAGCCGCTCTAATCAGGACCATCTGTGACGGCGTCTATAGTCACATCAACTCAGACACATTTCTGCCGCTGTGATGGATTCTTCCGGACTGCAGGTCGATCTGACGTGACGTCTTTACACGTTCAGCCCAAACAGCTGAGTCCCGTATGGACTGGACGGGATTTATTTATCTCTAAGTGCAGCTGTTAGTAACACACATGTTCTCGTTGCTTCTTAAACAAAGATGATAAATTCTGATTCTGACGCATAAAGGGGAGCTGCTGCTGTATGCTTGGCTTGATGGATCGTGTCAGATGATAATCTCATAATATCGGAAAGAAAAAAAAAACTTATCAAAATGGAAACATCAGTCAGAAAGTCACAATTAAAAAAAACTACTACTTTATCCACTAAATGGACTCATACCATGTACCGTTCCATGAGTAGGTCTTTGTGCACATTGTCTTTCTGTAAGTTTGAGTCAGTGGTGAGCAATGAAGAAATGACGGGAAAGGAAACTGGACATAATTAATAAACAACTATTTGCCGCTTTAGCCATATTCACAGCTGGCCAGACCCAATGTACATGAATGAGCTTCCCTTTAAAAACACAAATGTTTATTGAGGTGTGAGTTTCTAAAAGCTGCAGAGCTGCAGGTTCCAGGCGCCTGTTAAAACACGAGCCGCAGTGTAAACATATCCGTCACACAGCAAAGACGCGTCCCATCAGTGTTAATTGAGATGTAACAAAAATCACACGAAAGAGTTGTTGACAGCCCCAAAACTCACACAGAACGATCAGACATGATGATGATGGATGAAGCTGATGATGAGATCTTAAGTGTGATTGCTCACATTACTGCCGACTTCCTGCTCCGTTACATAACTCCCAGCAGCCAAATGGGTTTTGTTCCCAAATTCTAACAAAGATCATATCAGATGGCGTCGTTCGGAGCAAGTGCTAATGAAAAGGGGGGGGTCTCTGGCTTTTAATGCGTTCCTAAATGGGTTTCCTTGATGTGAAAACATTTGGCGATCCCTCATCCAGACGCCGTGCGGGATTGTTGCTGAAGCAGTGAAACTGCTGCGTGCTGCTGACGCCGTGACAACGCGCTGCCCACAGCGCCGGAACAAAAGTTGCTCTCTCGACGGGGCCGGTCTTTTCTGGCATTAATCAGGTGGATACTGTCTCGTGGCTTCCATCCGCTAACCTGTCAGGACATAAATTGGCAGCGGAAATGGCTGGCGAGCGGACAGACGGCCGGAGACTGAGCGGGTCAGACGTGGAGGAGATTGGGAACTCGATCAAAAGCAGCAGAGAGCTCCGGCGGAGAGGAAGCGCCGCTCATTGCTTCAGGGTGAAAGGCAGACAAGGTGATTTCCCTCTTAGTTTACACACACACTTGAAGGATTCGGAGCGCTATGTAAACCTGCGTTAGTAGAGGTCTTCCATTTGAAACGTCTCCGGAACGATGTTTGCGATGCGAACCGAGTCGAGCTGCTTTATCTTTCACTTAATAAATCTACACACACCGTGAAGAGCAAAAAGAGGGGTTATTTTTGTTCAGCAACTCATTAAAACATGCTTGAGGCTATGTGATGGTATCACATGTTTTTAAAGGGGAGGAGTGTGAGTGTGGCGTGCTTAAAAAATAGGCCATCCAATCCGGCGAGGAGCTACACTCAAGTTATCCAGCAGACCGAAATGTAAAGAGAAACACTTCCCGCACCTCTGAGGGAAGAAAATCTGCTCATTTTTAGACAATTAGTCTTGAAAGTGTTCATCTGATCCCCTCACAGGGGCAACAATTTCACAGTTAGCATCCAGTTTAAAGAAAGATGACCTGCCCTCCTGCGCTGCTCATTAAAAACACATTTTCACATTTTAATCTTCCAGATCTTTCCTTGAAGACTGTGTGACACTGTATTATTGTGTGCATGCAGATATTTATTTCTGTGTTTCTTTGTGCCTCCTCGCTGCCTCTCGGCCAGCGACTCCATGGAAATGAGAACTGCGTCTCATTCGACTGAGTAAAAAAAATCCTCCCTGCTCATTTTGTTCCACCGTCGATGTCCGTATCGGGTCCAGTGTGTTGGCTGACCGTTGAAAATAACCAGGAAGCTCACATAAACCATCTGGAGGGCAGAGCGGAGCCTGGGAAATCAAAGAAGCTCCATGCAAATATGTAAATCATATGAATGCAGATGTTGGAAGAATAAATCTCATCTTCAGCGTGAAGGGTGGATCAGGAATAACGTCTGCATGAAGCGTTGTGCAGTTTTGAGATTGAGATTACGGATCACGTGTGTCAACTGTCAACCAAAACACTCATTTTACCCTTTACCTATGATTGTACATTATTCTGAAAGAGTGTGTTTTGACTCATTAACTGAGGTTGTTTCTGTGGATCTTGCAGGTTATTCTCTATGAGTTTCCTCCTCCAGCTTCCTGCAGCTCTAACTCCAGTAATGTGGAAGCCTAATAACTACTTAACATATTAAACACAGGTCTTCATTTCAGTGCAGCAGTGGCTGCTGGTTATTGGGAGAGACTATTCAAAAATTAAAGAGTTTTTATGATGATAATGTCCTTTAATTCTGCTTTTTGGAGGCTTTTGTTGAAGGCCTCTGATGTGATGTTTGGTCACTGATGCTGCCCTCTCTCCCATATATGCTGACTATTTTACACTGACTTCACTTTCAGGCGAATTGTTAATTCATCGCAAATGACGAGTGACTTTTTATCTTTTTTTTACCTTCCTAATATGTAGAGAAAAGTGCTGAGTGAGTGGCCCCTTTACATAGAACATGAGGCTTAATGCCAGCGAACGGTGTGTGTGGTGCATGAGTGTGTGTGTTGAGGAATATGAGGGTGTGACGACGCTCTTCCATACGTGATATGATGAGCTGAGCTCGCTCCTGACTCAGTGTTCGCCGTGCGCTCCAGCCTTTTGCTACCCAGGTGCAACGGAAGACGTATGGATCGGTGTCAGCGCCGAGATTTGACTGAGCACGAAGCAGCCGGGGGTCGCTGGGTTTAGCTTGGCGGGGGCTGGGGGTCTCTGCGGATGCGGTGTGTGTTATGACAGTTCAAGGTTCGTCATATCTTGACGAATGGAGTTGTTTACATCAGACGTGGCGTGCTGGGGACATGGCACCATCAAGACAGATGGCCTTCATTTCGCCACTGGTTCCCTCTCGTCTCCCTAATAGAAGCAGCGCCGCTCGTCAGCAGCCATGTAGAGGAGGCTTTCATTTACATCCCGGATAAGGATCAATAACGTCTCTATTTAAAAATCAATCATTCTTTCTCAGCGTGGGACAGGTGTGTGTGCGTGTGTGCGTGTGTGTGTGTGTGTGTGTGTGCAATTGATGTGCTTTCTTTTCTGGTGACTACAAACGTGGGATGTACAGTATGAGAGAGCAGACGGCTGCAGGAAAAAGGTTTTGGTTGGGGATTTGGAAACACGTTGCTTTGATAAATTCTTGCTCGGTTGATGGAAGAGCTCCACCGGTCCAGACCTCCAGCGTCCAGAGCGGCATCTTATCCCACCTGACGCTGGAAGAAGGGCAGAGAACACGCTGGACCAATTTCCAGTCCATCAAAAAGACCCCAACCCTCATCTTTACCTTACTCTGACTGATTGATCAGCCTGATTGTGATGCTCTGCTCCTTATTGGACTTTGACAGGCGCTGATCACAACATTCACAGCAATGGTTTGAAAACCGTTTCAGTGTTGGGCAGTAAGTGGATGCTTTTCTTTCAGCTGCGCACCACACATGTTAAAGTGTTCCCAACCTTTAGCTGGCGTTTGCACCAATAGGTTCCGAGACAAACACTTTACCAGAGCGCGTCCGACAGGATCCCATCACCCGATCTGTCAGGGCCGACCAGCCAGGCGCCGCCGACGTCTCTTCAGATCACTGTAGTCCAGGCTACCTGTTGAAACAGAATGCTGTCCGCTCCACAGCGGCGGGCGGAAGGAGGGGGGGCGCCGTGTGGTTAATGCTCCCTCGGCAAGAAGAGGGTGTGTGTGGACACTCGATAAACTGAGGTCGCCATCAATCCCTCCCCCAAAGGGGGAGTCCAGCGGCTGAGGATGATGAATGATGGATTCTGGAGGAGAGGCAGCCGCTGGAACATAAAGCTTCACTTCAGCGGCCTGGAGACGAGCTTCCGTTTGTTCATCAAACAGTGGCCACCGATGAAATCCAGCGTCGGGTTCAGCGTTTTGATTATGCAACAAGACGTGACAGGATAAGAAACACACGGTGGAGAGAAGGTAGATTCAAACGTCATGCAACACAACTTCTTTTGATATAGAATAAAAAGCAGGGGACAGAAAACAGAATAAAGAGCGGAGTGACTGTCAGTCAGACGTGAAGAGGTGGGAGGCAGGAAGGGGAAACCATCCCTCTGCGTTCTGGAGGGAGCCGTCTTCGGCGGAGTCACGGTTGAAGATGAAGAAAAATGACCCTTCATCTTTGATGGGAATGAGGGAGGGAGGGAGCTGACAGTCATCCAAACAGCTTTCCGTGCAGATCCGCCGCTCGGAATCAGTCACACAGCGAGTGTGTCGAACCGGGAGGACAGTGACCTCGGCCAGCAGGGCGCCCACAAAACAGCCTGTCACCGAGAGAGACACTGATGAGACGTCTTGACTGCCCCCTCACCGTCACGTGTCATCTGCAAGCAAGCCTGTACCTCCACCGTCTGCGGCCGCCGTTCTCACCATTTCTCAATTTTCACTTCACTGTTATTAAGATGAAGGTTTTATCAGCAAACGCTTAACATTGTGACATTGTTAGTTGTGTCTAGCACCTTGGTTAGCAGAGCTAGCAAATGTTACCATGCAAAAATGGTGTTTCAGCCTCAGCAGAGAACATCTGAACGCTAAAGGCTCCGGGTTCCAGTAACTCTCCTTGTTCCTGCAGCCTGTAGCTCTCTGCCGCGGCAGAATCCTCGGCTGTTGGAACCAGAGGAGGCTGAACAGGTGAGCGCTGTTCCTGAGCTTACCAGACGCTTGCAGTTGGTATTTTGGGTGAGCCGTCATGTCGTCCGAGTCGCGGTTTGCTTCACTGAACCTGAAAAACTCCCACACAGCGAGGAGCTCGCTGGCTGACAGAGAGACGGAGCAGCTGGAGCATTTTCACAAGATCATCTGTTTTTCTTTTACAGTACAGCATTTCATTACAAAGCATCTGAGGTTTTGTTTGCAGTACGTTTGGAGTTCAGTTAACCTTCCATTAAATTTTCTTTCTCTTTTTTTCCTATCACATTCAAAATATTAAAATGGACTCAGAACAACAGGACGTCTTGAGCTAACTGGAAAATTAAGAAGTAAAAATAACAATAAGATAATTAATAAAATATGAAGCAGGTTGATTTAGCAATCAGTCAATAAATAAACATTTCTTTACATTCCAGTTCAGAAGAATCAGGCTTTATAGTTTTGACATACAGAGTTTGTTTTGTCCCGATGCTGTAAAATCTTTTACTTTAATTTATATTGTTGACATTTGTGGATTTTCTGTCTATAAGCATTCAGTGGACATTTCAGCTTCCTTTTCCTCCACGCAGCCTCCAACAGCAGCTCTTCCTCCCTGATGACGGTGAAATAAAAAACAAATCTCATGATATAACAGAATTCCCTCCACCTGTTCAAACAGGCTGGATTCTATTGTACTTTACATTTTCTCTCCCATCCCTCCTGAGGAATATCAAAGCATTCTCTCCTTTTCCCACTTTTCTTTGTCACCGACCACGTGTTGTCTGGATTAGATGCGCTGTGTTCACGTTTCAAATTCACATATTAAGATGTTGTCATTTAGCATCAGTTCGATCGTAAACAGCAGCCCGACTGCCTGTTTGAGTCTCTCCATCGCTGCGGTTGCAGCTGCCGGAGCTCCTCAGCCAGTTTCCCTTTGATTTGAGCACGCTCGCATGATGAAACGTGAATTCACTCAGGAAGTTTATTTACATTTGTTCTTGTTATGGCGCCAGTCACGGCGCACTATAAATGGCACGCTCCACTTGCCAGTAAATAGCGCACTGTGAAGGAGAAATTCAAACTCTGTGTTGTCAGAAACAATAAACCGTCACTCAAACAAGTGTCTCTTTCTTTTTTCCGCCACCAGTTCTGCGTCACAAGCAGATTGTCTCAGTCGAATCAATGAACGCCGCAACATCTTTTCATCGCCGATACGGAGTGCGGCTGCGTGCGAACTGTCCTCAGAAATGTTCAAAATATCATTAACCTCCAATTGAGCCTAATTTATAGTCTCTAATATAGAATGTTATCAGCAGCCACAATTATTGTCTCACTTTGGAGTTTCTCTGTAAATATCTCTGCTGAATTATGCAGCAGCTTTTTGTTTAGTAAAAATAGCATTATTAAACCGACGTGTGCGTTCACTGTGAAGTGAGGTTTCCGCCGAAAGCGGTTCCAGTTCAGCTGACGGCACAACAAAGTGTCGACAAACTGATCGAGTCGTTCCTTTGTATTTGAGCATGAAATGACTGTGCTGTGATTGATGCAGCGTACATGAAAATACACTGAAATTAACTGAATTCACATAGATCGCATTAAAAAAAAAATCTATAAAACTCAATGTTGTGGTGTAATATGCTCTCTTTGTGTAATGTTGGTACCAATAAACTCCTGTAACTGTCAGGCTGAAGGATTCTCTTTTACCGTTTTTATTTGTTTGATCTTGTATTTTAGAAAGTGATCCTCCAGGAATATTAAATTACAAACTCAAATCCATGTGAGCAACACAGGCAAAATACATTTGTTTATCCGAGCCGATCACGCTTTTGCTACTTGACTGATAAGTTTGCCCTCTTCGTCTGATATTATCATTTCTATGGTTCTCTAAATAAACTTTTTTCGAGTGTTGGCTTGAGTGTAGTAAACTTGATCCTAAATGCTCGTTGTTCCTGCAGGGACTCTTTCACGAGTCTGAAACGAGGGAGGCTCTTTAACAGAGTTTCTACAGATCCTGAAGGCGACGGGGACGTTTGATTCCGGCGTGTTGATGCGGGGAGACATTTGAAACACACAGGAAAGAGAATCTTCAGAATCAGAGCAGAGAAGCCTGCTTCAACTGCATCTTCATGATACCCAATGATGCTTCTGGAGGATTAACAAGCACAAACAAAGAGCGTAAACTCCACACACAAAGACCCGGCTTGAACAAGGATCATCTAGATGTGAGGTGAGAGTACTCACCACTCCTCCACCGTCCATGACACAGGATTTGAAGTGAAACTTTATGTCCTTTCTGCTTAATGCTCCAAAACATTGCCACCATTTGAATTCCTTTCGTAATAATGGAGTCAGTTCTTTAGTTTCTTGTTAAACTCAAGGTTAAAAAATCCTTTCTGTTTCTCCGTTAATTCCTCAAAACCATGACTGTTATAAAAAAGAAATCTCCTCCTGTGGTAATGTGGAGCATTTCAAGACGAGTTAACCCCATGAAATAGAAGTGCAGCTCATAAAAAGTACAAAACTCAGCCAATCACAGCTTTATTCTCACTTTTGAGAAATTGCCCCTAAAGGTCAAGCCCATAATTACACTCCTTTTACCTAAGTGGAGAGCGTGGCACAAATCCAATCATCCCCTGAATGAGGAACGCTGGATCCGTGTGTGGAAATGAGCCGGCTTCAGAACTCTGCTCTTGCATTATCGCACTTACATTATGAGCCCGGCGGCGTGGCGCGGCTGGAGTGACCGCGGTTCAGCCAAAACATCACTGATATCTCTCTGGAGGGTGCTTATCTGCTCCAATCAAACAGGAGGGTGAATAATAATGGACCAGCACCATACTGTGTGACGTGATGGATGGATGTGCGTTTGTATCACAGGAACAGATTCTCTCTTTCATTGTTGCTTTCCTCAACAATGCAAAAAAAAAAAAAACAAAAAAAACCCCACAATCCTGGACGGTCGTCTCTGGAGAAACTGGGCGGACTAAACGTTTGTTGTGATACAGTGAATGCTTTTTTTTTATTCCCCCATTCTTTTTCCCCTGATAGGAAGAAAGATTTTCTTTTCCCCCCATTGATTTTCAGCAGGATGCTGCGCCGGTCAAATGATCGGCTGGCATGTGGGATTGGCAGCAAAGTGTTTTCTCAACACTCGGTCCTGAGGGGGAAGCCGTTCTCAGTCAACGAGTCAAAAACCTTCCAACCTCTCCAAACAATAATCATCCCACGGGACACCCAGCAGCTTCCTGCCTCTGTGTGTGTGTGTGTGTGTAATATTTTTCCAAGCACAGCTGAGAAACACTTTTCCAGCAGGTAAAACAAAGCTGAACTTGATTTCAGGAGCGGGAACAGCCCCGCGATGGAAGGTAAACGTGGACTGGATGTCAGGCGTTCGGCTCCGCAGCCGATCGGGAGACGAGCGTTTTTCAGAAAGAAAAGTTTTCAGCCGCCGGTTAAAAACTGAGAAAATACAGAGAAGACGCAGCAGCGTAGTGGTTATTCAATGAGCTGTTGATTTAAAGCTTAAGATGAGACATTTTCAACTCCGAAGCTTCGACTATGACAAGTTTTACGCTAACTCAAAGTAGTAAACTGGTGTAAACAAAGAGTTTTAACCGAAACAAACACAAACCTTCACTGTCTTGCACTTTCTGCCACCGCAGCACCGTCATAACAGAAAAACCTAAAACCCCCTCACTGGTACGGACACACACACTCACACACACTCACACACACACAAAAGCAATAATGTTAGACAGGAAATAAACAAGGCAGATCAACCTACAAAAGGATGAAATGCATCTAAAGAAACTTAACAGGAAAAAATTGAGAAAATTACGGTTAAATAACATTTCATGAAGAAATTTTAGACATTAATAAAAACAATTAAGTGGTCTACATTTGTTAAATATTAGAATATGCAATCTTACAGTACTTTAAAGATTAGCGATCCACTGAATATTGTGCAGTAAACACAGTATTATAACACTCCAGGATCGTCCTGATCAAGCAAAAGTTTCACTTTCTATAGAAACGATCTGGTTAAATCTGACGTAGGACGACGCTCTCACATCAAAAATCCATCCAATGCATTCTGGGTTTGATCCACTGACTGAATCAGCTGATGTAGAAAGTGCTCGTCCCTTTGTTTCAGTGTTCATTTAATCAGAAATGTTGAAGCCTCCCATCACCAGGGTTCGAACCCGGGTCCCCGACACTGCAGATGGAGTTCACTGTTTTTGTAAACGACGTCCGTTTACAGGGAATCGGCAGAAACAATGAGGCAGTCACCATGTCGGAACGCAAGTTTTCAGCCGAAAAGCGGCGGTTGTACGCTCCGGGAGAGCAGAGCAGGCTGGACTGAGCCGAGCGAGGTCGAACATGAATGTGGAGCGGAGTGTAATGTTTTCATCATGAAGCGCTGCAGTGCAGAGTTTCTCAGGGTTGTGTTCCTGTGCTGCGCTGACAAAAACAAACAGCCTTGCGAAAGTCTGCAGGCGGAGAAGCAAGCGAACCTCCCAGGACCCCCGCTCCGGTAAAGACCCCCTGAATTCCTGTAAAATAAAGTCTCCCCCTGTTAATTGAGTGTTGTTAAGAAGCAAAGTGATAATGAAGGATTACCGAGTCCCTGCACTGGGGTGTTGGAAGCCATGATAAAAATGCCACGCAGACTAGTTTGCTTCACGGTGCCAAAAACAAAATTACAGTCTGTTCTTATTTTTAGGTCATGATTAATTTGTGGTGGTTTTGTGCTGCGTGTTAATTAATGCAAAATAAGCAGGACCATTGAATTTATGAATAACATCACAAAGGGAGGAATGGCTGCGCTCCGCTCGCCAGCCTCAGGCTCACATTCAATCATACACAGCAACGTAGTTGTCTGAATGTAACAATTATTCAGCTCGCAGCCCGCCTGCGTTTATGTAAGCTTGTTAAATATGAATATTTTTTTATGTGCAAGTCCAAACCTGAGTATTTTTGGGTCGTCTGATGCAGATTAGTCTCAACCAACAAACCGGGATGCGCACATTGATGTGGTGCAACAAATTCAGAGCTCGTCTTCAGAGCGTTTTCCCTTTCCTCAACTTATTTTGCTGGCTTAACATCTCCTCCGGCCAGCGTGTCATGTTGATACCTGAAGGGAGGAAAATGGACAAAACTCAAATGACTCACCTCTTTGCGGGCCGAAGGTTGTCCCTTTCAATTTGGATCATGGCCGCCTCGGCGAAGTGAGGCCACTCTGAGCGGCGAGGAGACGGAGAGCCGGCGTGTTTCTGTGTTGTGATGAGGGGGCCTCATGCTGAGCAGCAAGGCTCACTTTTTCACCGAATCCGTTCCGTGGCGTCCCGGGGGCAAGGCTCTCAGATTAGCACAAAGGGGATTATCCCGCCCAGCCTATGTCGGGCCTTCCAGTGGCTGAGAGGGCCGACACATCTGCACCCGGAGCGGGGGGGGTGGGGGGGTGGTGCACTACATATCAGGATTAACACTCATTTAGACCTCGTTCATGGAGAAACTTTACATTGGAGGTGGAAAACCTTTTGACTTGATTTCTATGGAAACGAGGGGAAAACAACCTTTCTGGAGGGTAGCTCCTGTGCATGTGGTATACAGCGCCTACTAGTGGTTCAGTGTGATAACTAAAACAGAAACAGACGTCATTTTCAAAACACTGCATGTAAATACAAACCTTTTCTGAAACAGTAGCGTAAAACGTTTTCACTTGAAAGATTTTACATACATTGGGCTTTGCTCTATGTTTTAGTGTCAACAGCGTTCTTCTGTTTTGTGCGATCAGTGTGTTTTATAAACAATATTGGGAACAACAACGCCACCATCAGGCTGCTTCATTGTATGAAAAACTGAAATGGCAAAATAATACATTACTGAACTTCACATATGCTCCGAAATCATTTCCAGCTGACCTCAAGGAGTCAAAGAATCAGGACACACACATATAAAAACACACACACACACACACACACACACACACAGAAAGACAGAAGTTCCCGTGTTGGGAGCATTTGATCCTCACAGAGCGGTTTCAGCCGAGATCAGACACACACGTCGAGTTGAAGCGTAAACATGCACTACAAGAGCAGTGGGGTGTTTTCACACTGTGCAACCTGCTGACCTGCATCCAGCCCGTCGTGTTCTAACCAGCAGACGCTACTGTAACGCCGCCCCGCTCCAGCCTCCTTTACATTCACCGCCGGTGCCGAGGTCTGCGTGGGACTCCACCAGCGTGTTGCATGAAGTTCAAAGTGAATCTGACATCCAGCGTCCATCACTCTGTGTGTGTGTGTGTGTGTGTGTGTGTGTGTGTGTGTGTGTGTGTGTGTGTGTGTGTGTGTGTGTGTGCGTGTGTGTGTGTGTGTGTGTGTGTGTGAGTGTGTTTTTTTTTCCAGGAGTGGAGTGACAGCCCTGTGCATAATACATACGGCCCCACTGTGGAAAGAGAATAAGAAAGTGAGTGCACGAAATGATAGTTTTCAATTTGTTTATACTGACGAGTATTCTGGCGATCCGTTTGAAGAGTTTCATATGCATGGCCTATATTTTCTGTTTTATGCTTTTCACACTGCTTTTGTGTTGTACATAGGGTTACTTTTTTTTCTTTTTTTTCCCGCGGGGTTGGCTGTGTGCCCCGTGCAGCGGGGGTTCTGTCAGTACTCATGCTGTCAGATGAGTGTCAGAAATGTCACCGAGTTGACTCTGGCCCCTGTCGATTACAGCGAGGCTCACTGCGGCGACGGCCGCAGGAAAAAGGGTTAAATGACGCAGTAATTACAGTCTCAATTGAAATGCAATGATTGTTCCTATCAGGAAAGACGACTGCTCGACCTCGGGAGTGCCGTTCAGCAGGTTTCTACAGGATCCAGGAGACGTTGTTGACGATGACAATAATAGGTTTGGAAGGCTTTCAAAATTAAAATGCCAAAGGCTTTTATTGGTAATGTTAAGGGTGCATGACAACACGCCCCTCTGTGTCATTTACTGTCTGTGAGCAGCTCAGCCGCTGCCAGCTGCACCGTGCCTGGCGTTACACTGCACTCAACTCCTCATGTAGACGCCTTATAGACTGACGATTACGTTCTATTAACCAGCGAAAACCAGTTAAGCACAGATACAGAAAGATCAGAATGTATTTGGAGGAACTGGAGTGGGTCAAAAGAGTAAAGAGGGAGTCTCTTTTTATTATATTCAGTGAATGTTCCATAAAATCATAATTATTGCACTGAAAATGCTCCAATCTGCAGCAAAGACACACAAATAGACAAATACACATTTTGTTTGAACTGATATCAAACCAACAACTACAATAGCTCCTCCTTTTATTGAACATCTCCATGAAAAAATACACTGAGCTGTTTGAAAAAGTTTATGAATCATTGATTTTAAAAACAGTTTTTCTTTTTATTTACTGTTCTTGACAAACATTTGACACAGTACATGTAACTTTACTGCAGTGAAAACTAATCCATAATTTAAAGAACATATAAAGTGAAACTGTACCGTCATGAGAAAAGAAACTCATATTTTATTTGCTGCTTTTGGGATATTCCAGCAACTGTAAATTTTGTTTTACTATTATTTTCCACAGAGGAAAAACATGTTTCCGCTCAGCAGCAGTTCATCAAGTTTATGTGCTGCAGATCTTTATATAACTGTATTTTTGACCCGGTTATGCAGCGAACGGGACGTTTCTGTTCGCAGATGTGACATTTCTCCCATTAGTTAATTCAAATGCAGCAACAAGCCTTCTAACTGAATTGATTTTTTTCTTTTTTCTTTAATTGTTCATATGGTGCATTTTCTCCACGTCAACAATGATTTTTCCAGATTCTAAACCGCAAAAGTTGGGCCTCGAACCACCAGCTGAGAACTTCATCTCAGTAATAGATTTGTTTTATTCAATTCAGTTTTATTACAGCACCAAATACAACACAAATACCTCAAGGCAGTTTTACGGAGAGAAAAACAAGATTTCCACCTGAGTGAGAAGAGGAGACGGTGGAAAGGAAACAGTCTGTTTTAACAAGACATCAGTTTTTAACCTGCAGAGCCAGACTCATTCCCATGTCATATTTGACAGTAATGCTGTACTTATCCGTGTCGTATTGTTTACAGGGATGTAAATGAAGACACTACAGTGCTTTGATTAGTCCAACACAGTAAATCAAGGATATCAATATTGTTGTAAGACGTTCCGATGCATCACGCTGTATGTTTCCTCAGAACACCGCTGAGCGTCTCATTTCCTCTAACCATTGGATCAGATAGAAGACGAAGACGTCGGTTGTCACCAGTTACTTGTATTTATTTATAAGACAGATATTTGCATCAGACTATTACTGAGAAGAAAGCGCTAGCATTGTGACGCAGCCTGAGATCATATGAAACATTTTATTTTCTGAGTAGTAACATGAGTGTAGCTTCAGCTGTGTGTGTGTGTGTGCGTGTGTGTGACTCACTCTTTTCAGCTCAACCAAGACATACCAATAATGTCAAGTTCTGCTTCAAGCAAAGGAGCGTTCCAGGTATTTCCACAGCATAGCAGAGGTCAAACACATCAAAAGTCGCGGCTTCGGTTCGTTCCCGATGTGCATCGATCGCTATTGGTCATGTCTGGATTGCGATTGACAGCAGATTGCGATGCGCAGCGTTCAGACTGAGGCCTGCAGAACGCGAGAGGAGCGAAAGCAGCCAGTTTAGCGAGCATGATGTCGAGCGGCGAGTGACTCACACCGAGGCTGCAGCTCGCATTGTGTGGACGGTGGACTACAGGGCCGAGCGCTCACCGACGTGGATGACACATTTCTGTGAAAGCTCCGCGTCCGCAAGAGGCTAAGTGTCTGGGTGAGCGGAGAATGTGCCAGTCACCGTGAATCATGAGGAGAAGCTAATGTAATCTCACCCACCCGAACGCGGGGTGTTTTATGGCTGAAATAACGGTGAAGCCAAGTGAATAAACACGATTGTAAAGGAATGCAAGACGTATAAATAGCAGCATGGATGCATGGGGGAAGACACTGGGGTTTGATTAAAGCTGTGCTGGGAGGCTGCACCAGCATGCTGCTGTGGGTTTGAAGTGGGCATCGCTCATCACAAGTGTTTTTGTTCGCTTGGGCATGTAGAGGATACACACCTCCAGGACTCTCAGCACTGAATCACCGCATCTCCACCGCCTCCGCCGTCCCGCACCGCCTCCCAATCCCAAACCTCTGTGCATTAAACCGGGTCAAAGGGCAAAGAACGCCGTGAGAATAAACTCATCAAAACGCAGAGCTCCTCGGCTCCAGGGGAAATTAGTGGAACAAATGCAGGTAAAATTAGAAGGTTTCAGGGTACGGATGGGTCTAGTAGAGATAGGTGTCAAATATAAAGCCTGCGGGCCAAAACCGGCTCACAAGAGGGCCTAATCAGAAATCTCTCTTTAAAGAATTAATTCAAACTATTATTATTGAAAACCCTTCAATATTTCAATATATATGCAAAAATAAAATATCAAACTTAATAAAACAGAACAGGTAAAAAATATCTTTTAAAAAAATAATTTTTTAATTACAAAAAAAAAAAATTCCCCTCACACACGCATACACACACGTTCCCGCAATCAGTTGAGAAACAAAAGGATGTAATTCTTCCCGTGGAAGTGGAATCCGCCTCCGTAGTGTGGAGTGTCTTTTTTTATTCAATAAAGGAGAAACAGAAATCCCTCAGCAGTCGTAGCAGATTAATTTTCTACTACTGCAGCAGTTATGTTTAATTTATTGCATACATGAAAGCGAATATTAGATATGTGTGACTCAGTCTTATTGTCTTCTTTGCAGTAGCAGGCCTCTGACTTCTATTTTAATTTCAGCTGAATTACACACACACACACACACACACACACACACATCAAAAGGAAAATATATTTTACATCAAGAAGCCAGAAAGCACAACACGAACTGACCTGATCGCTCAGACTTTTATCTGTGGCTGCTGATCTGATTTTATACTGTAAAAAATAGAACATTGGTCATTTTAATAGCATTATCTGATAAAACCTGCGGAGGTGGTATTTAAAGTTCCAGTTTTAGAGGTCGGTGTGGTTTACTGTACTAATTCCCCATTTGCAACAGTTCAAATGAAAATGCATCATTTTTGTATTTCGTTTCATAAAAGTTTTCTTTGATCAGCAATGTTTTGAAAACTATGTTCGTTTGCACAGAAATAACCTAGAAAATGATGTAGTTAACATGTTGGGCCACTAGTTGGTATGAAATGAAACCAAAATGTACCAAAAATGTACGTTCAGTGCTCGTCTTGTGCTGTTGGAATATTCGTCGAATCACACACTCCGCAGGGAACGAGATTTGAAAGTGATCAGTTTCCTCTCTTCAGTAGAAACTGCTTCCCAAAGCAAATATTAATGGATTCATGAATCTTGTTCTGGAGCGAGAGGCCAGAAGGCGTCCCAGAACACATCCAGCTCCTGAAACTGAGCTTCGATTTGAGAAAGGTTCCTGTTTTTCACTTCTTTGACATGATGAGAAAGGAGAGGAAAAACTCGAGTTTAATTTTACTCAGCTTTATTTATAAAGCAACAAGAACATGGTTCATTGGTTAATTGGCTTCTGAAGACAAATGTTTCTGAAAGTGAAGGATCATGGATTAAGAACAAGTGGGATCCGTAAGTATAATTGATCAATATGATTCCTTTTTTTTTTTTTATTCAGGCGCATTTTAAATTTCATTCACACGACATAATTTAAAACCATTTCTATGAGCTGACGATAATCCTGCTGTTCACATTCAGTTTAACCTGATATCATTTACCCAGAGACGCTTTTATTTTCCAGACTCATGACATTAATTTTTTTTTCACAGTTGAAATATTTGTTTCGTCAAAAGATGTTATGGAAACAAAACAATCATGGCTCCAACTGATCTGCAACACATGAAGGAAAACCGACCATACGAGTCCAAGTTAATCCATCATACACAGATTATGAAGCAAATCAGAATGAGCAGTCAGGTAGTAAACCTAAGAACAGGCAGAAGAAGAAAGTTCCCCTATCAAGACAACCACATTCATCACCAGAGATCTCTGGCTGCAGAGGTCTGAAAGCTCCTCCTCCTGATCTCCACACCTCTTATTTCCTCCTGATTGCTAATCACCTGCAGGCTGCGAACCTGTGCAGAACAGCCAGAGCACACAAGCAACATGTTGCACAATTAACCTTTATCCTCCCCAATCAGGACTGTCAAACATATCGACCGCCACAGGGTCTCAGGAACCTTCACAGGGTCAAATATTAAAAAAAGATTTACCTGGAATTTAAAAATGGAAATATCTGCTGGTGTCATTCCTCCAGCAAAGGTAGAGATTTAACACAACACTGACTTCCAGAGAGTGAGAGGAGGATTGTCTTCACTGTCGTTAAAAGTGACAAAATTGCAAATCCCGAACTGAACTGGCAGCAGTTCCCATGATGCAGCAGTGAAAGTTAGCATTGGCACGACCGCCACGCACAGTGAAGGCTACTGCAGACACAAATGCTTCTCATGAACAGAAAAGTTGAGGTGGAAAAGGATTTCATATCACACCTACTTTTTTGTCAAATATTTATATTTTAGGATATTTACATCAATTCTGTAAAAATAAGTTTCTTAATCTAAAAGAATGTAAAAATTCTTCAGAAGGCCGTTATAAAAAACTGCAGCTAAAATTTGCTATTTGATTTATGTGAATAGGTGATTTTTTCCTGCTCTGGCACAAAAATCAACATACATTATAAGAATCAAAACCATTAAAGGGATACTTCAACATTTTAGCAAATTGGCCCATTTAGCACAATTCCTTAGTCATTTCGAACAGCATACTTACTGTTTTTTGTGAGGGCGAGCTGTTGTTTGTTCAGAGGTGAGTCGGGGAAGGTTTTCGGGACGGACATAATGGAAGTGGATGGTATTTTTGTTCCCCCTCATCAAACTCATCAAATACACAATCCAACAACCCCAAAACACTTTGGTGGACACGTTATAATCTGCACATTCACTACGCTGTGGAACACCAACAAATAATATTGTAGCGTTACGACACTGAAGCAAATACGGGGAACTACTTTTTCTTTTGAAATCACGACGCCCAGACGCCATGTTTAGTAAGTAGTTCCGTCTTAGCAATCTTCGCATAAACAACTCAATCTGGTAATTTTGCATTAATATTTCACAGTTTAGTGAATGTGCAGATTATAACGTGTCCACCAAAGTGTTTTGGGGTTGTTGAATTGTGTATTTGATGAGTTTGACGAGGGGGAACAAAAATACCATCCACTTCCATTGTGTCAGTCCTGAAAACCTTCCCTGGCTCATCTCTGAATAAACAACAGCTCGCCCTCACTAAAAAAAGTAAGTATGCTGTTCGAAATGACTAAGGAATTGCACTAAATGGGCCAATTTGCCAAAATGTTGAAGTATCGCTTTAACATTAAAATCAAGATATTATTTATGTGGCCTCTAAATTCAACTATTTTATTTTAGAGCACAATGCCCCTGATCTGCTCCAGCTTTGCACTTAAAAAGAAGGTGACATTTTACACATACACACAGAAACAGGAAGCATTTTCAAAACATTACTGTGTAAATGCCGAACTTTACTGTAACAACTTGCGAAAACATAAAAATGTCACATTTTTCCTTGCAACACTGCTGTATGTATGCTGTATGTCTGAATAAAACAAACGCAGAACAAACTGGATCTATTCTTCCTGCAGGATGATAGTAATTCAGGTAAACTCTTGCTGATGTTTCCTTCGGAGTCTGTTGATTTCCTTTAGTATTATCTGTGTGATCGTTCATCCGCAGGTGCTCGCAATAGTTTGAGCATTTTAAAAAACGAGCTGTGACTCTTGTAAGCGCTGCTGTTTTGTTGCTGGCGCTAGGATAACGGCCTGATGGCCCAGTTACCTCCTACATACATATTTTCATTAGAACCAGTATTGTGAGTGATGTTTGGGTCGGACTTCATATAAAGAGAAAAAGCCTCGGACATTGTTAATCGTCCCCGAGGCAGAAAACTAAATTAGGATTTAATATTTAGGTCCCAGAGCACAGCAGTATTGAAAACTTTAGTCATGATGACAGGTCGAGTCCACCTATTAAAGAGAGTGTCCGCCGCCGCTGTGAGCGCTGTGAAGCAGGCAGAGGACTGAAGGAGCAGGAAATGAGCGGAGTCACATCCCCCGTGCCTCCCTGGCGCTACTCTGCCGCTCGGCTTCCTCGCCTCGATGTGTTAAGCTTTATTTGTCGGCGACGGTGCCGTCTGTGGTTGCTGGGGAGATTTGGGACGTGGCTGCAGCCTCAGTTCACGACTCTCACTGTCGTTTTACCTCCTTTGCTTCGACTTTAACTCCAGCACAGTTACTTTTGTAACAAGACATGCGAAAAAGAAAGAAAGGAAATCTTACAGTGATGCTGTTAAAAACCAACAATTTCAAAATTTGCCCTCAGTTTCAGTGACAAAAATCATTAAATAGAAGGTCATCCTGGAAATGTACAAGGTGCAATGTGAAATGCTGCTTAAGTTTCTCTTCAGATTTGGTTTGAACATAATATTTATGACAGTAAGATCTTGCTCTGTTGGCTGATCCTCTTTAAATGACTCATCACTCCACCTGGTGGCGCTGATGAGCGTTACAGGATTAAAGCAGCTCCGACATTTTTGTCGATGTATCGTCATATTATGTGAAGTTATGCTGATTTACATGAAGCACAACATTCTGTATTTTCAAAAGGGAATCTTTTGGTGACTTTCTGGTGACCGTTAGATAAATCTTGAGACTTGCAGTTAATTTTTCCAATTTCTAACTTTTTGCTAGTTCTATCTTAAAATGATATCCTCGTGAAATGATGCATTGTGGCTAAAGGTCCTCCTGACAAACATATCGGGAAATCCAGTGAAAAGCTAATCTCAGGCATGGATGTAATTATCGCCACCTCCCTCCTCTTCCTCCTCCTCCTCCTCCTCCTCTTGTTTTGCTTCCTGTCCTTCAGACACCATCATTCACATCCAGTCATCACCTTGCCAAACACCTCCCTCAGAGACTTTCAGCTGTGATGGTTTGATCAGACAAAGAGGAAATTACTACCAGGGGATTGTCTGATTGATGGGACGGCTCCCTGTCAGTCCGTGGCAGTGAAAGGGTTTTACAGGGCCTCGTGTGGCGTGTCGTACAGATGCAGCACGAGGACAGTCGATAGTTTGACTCTGTGTCTTTTGCATGAGTTGGATACGATCGAGGAGACAGGTTGTGTTTGGTGAGTTCAAAGCGTTTTGTATATATATCTGTGGTTTCACTGCAAAAACATCCAACAGCACCGACTCATCGCCCAACAACATCAATTTCAGTGGTTCTGCGGAAACAGACATCGTTCTCAGAATGTTACCATGTCATCCTGAAATACGGAATCATGCAGATGCTCCACTGTAAAGATTTACTGGAACTCTCTTCCTCTAATTCCCCTCTACATAATTAAATTAATGATTAAAAATATTGCACCTTTAACGACATTTTGCCTTTTTCAAAATGCCACCAACGAGAAAGAGTTCATTGATGTTTCACTGACAACGAAAGTGGTTACTTCTGATTCTGTACAGAGTCGCCGCGAAGGAAAAGAACACAATTTTATAATTGCAAAACAATTTCACCTACAGCTATCTTCTGAGAGGAGAGAAAAAAAGACTTCTTGTACTAAAACATCTGTGGCTAGATAAGAGTTTAACTGGCCTGTCACTCTCTTTTTGAGGTTTCCACAAAGGCCGACGCCCGAGGAGCAGAGTGACGTCCGCCCGTCTGCGGGCTGATTTAAGGCAGAGAGACGAGAGGCGCACCTCCAGCGCAGCCTCCGCTCAGCCGCTCATTCCATTTCATGTTTGTCTGCAGACCGAGTCGACCAGAGCTGGTCTCGTCTCCATTTGCTGGAGGACCGGCGGTGCAGCCTGCCCTGCTCCTGCGTCCATCTCTCTCTCCTTCCTGTGTTTCTGGTGTGCGGCGCCGTGCTGACTCGCACCTTAAAGGTCTTTGGCGAGTGTGTGAACAGAAAATTGTGCCCAAACCTTTGACCAAAGTCTCTCTAAACAGTGGGGCTCTGCCTGAAACCATGAATAACACAGCGTATATTTGTGGCTGGCCTCCTCCTCAGCACTTCGGAGGAGCTCAGAAATCCCACAGTGCCCCCTCTTGGTGAAGGAGGGAAGTGACGCTGAGCCGAGCTGTGAATGCAGCCAGCACAGGAAGTGGAAAAAGGCTTGAAATTTGGCAGGAGATGCTTGAGGTGATTTGTTGGGATTTTAGACGGCTGTGAAGTGGTTGACAGTGTTGCAGGGTCTGCAGAACGGCCCAGTAACAAGGCGAGGGGCGGGGGGGCACAGAGGAAATAGAACTACCCCGGGGGTGAGAGGTGAATGCTGACATGGTGGAAATTAATTCCAGGCTGAAGAACCTGTGGCTCCTGTGTGTGTGCGGTGGAATGGTCGCAGGAATTAGCAGCCGTTGCATTGCTCTTGATCTGCATTAGCAGCCTGTCGTCACCTCTCCAGGCCGCTGCAGAGCTGCAAGACTGCAAGGAAAGCTTTCGTTCCATGCAAGATCTGGAAACATGATATCTGACTCCATCTCCATCTTCACAAAGAGATTTATTAAAAAAAAAAAAAAAAGGCTTTAAGATTCTTTGATGAAGTTCCTGGTGATGGTTTAATCCCACAGTGGTAATTATCATATTCACATGCAAAGGCAATGATGATGCACTGCTGCGTGTGTGTGTGTGTGTGCGTGCGTGCGTGTGTGTGACATTTGAAGGATGACTAAGCTCCGAGGCAGTTCATTCAGCGGAGAGGAGACATCTCTCTCCTCCAACCATTTGACTCATCTCCTGCCACATTTATATTTGGCCAGTCGGCAACAAACTGAATCGCATTAATTCTCAATGAGGTTTGTTGGTAAATTCGAACGTCCCGGCAGTGACGGCACGCTGAGAGCCGCGGCTCAGATCACTCCTGCCTCCTCTCATCTTTCATCGCAGACGTTCACACGGTGAACGGATTCCTCCTGGGTTCTACAACAGCAACACTTTTCCCCGAAAACGTCCTCCAATTTTCCAAGGTGAAGTGGAAATATCCCGTTGGAAGGGAAGTGATTGAAAAACATTGTTTTACAGGCAGGGATAAACAGCCGGGCCGCTTTGACAAAACTACAAATGAATGATAGCAGGAAATGTGTTTGGCTTTTCACGGAGGAGGCAGGCGGCCCACTTAACATCACCGTTCACTTTATTTATTTCAAATCAGCACCTGGAACAAAGACGGGAAACATCTCAGTTCAAATCACTTTACAAAGAAATGCACATGTAGACAGCTCAGGCACAACCACTGGAAATATAAATGAGTTGGTGTCAAACACATCGAACAGCAGTGCAGGGGTGAAATGACTCCAGTTATTCACATGGTTTCATATCAAAACTTTAAAAAAAGGTGAAATTTGTAGTGTTCACAGAATGAAAGAAGATGAAAGGAAGAGCGTTCTAATGATATATCAATCAAACATATGTAATTACCAAAATAGCAGAAACTTAAAATAATGTAGTTTTCATGTTGGGCCACTAGCGGGTGCTGTAGGTTGGTTTTGTAATGAAACTACACGCTTACACACACACACACTGAAGAGAACAATACATTCTAAACACTAGAATTTGGCACTCAGGGAGCGCAGACCTCCGCCACAGCTCCAATCAGTCACCAACAACAATAAGAACACCATACATAATTAAACAACATTGTGATCGGGGGTGTGATTGGACCGGAGCGCATGCGGCGTGCGGAGCGGTGCGGCGTGCAGCATGCGGCGTGCAGCATGCCGCACAGGCCCCCTGTCAGTGGGCCTGCCCAACTACATCAAAGACTGCCCTATCTCTCAATGATAAAGAATTCTTTAAAAAATTCCTGGATCCAGACAGCGATCCGGATCATCACCAAAATTTAATGGATTCTAAGTCAGCCCAAGACCCACCTTTCCACAAAGTTTCATTGCAATCCGTCCATAACTTTTTCCGTAATGTTGCTAACAAACCAACCAACCAACCAACAAACAGACATGATTACATCACCTGCTTGGCGGAGGTAATGAACAATGAGAACATGGACATTCATATGGACAGAACACCAGGTTGAGACTGTCAGCGCAAAAACAGCTGTACCGAAGTCCACAGAGATTCACCCCGTTTCCATGGAGACGGAGTCGGAGTGTTTTCAGTCTGAACATCATTATCCTGTAAGCAGGGCGTAAATCCAGTTTGGGTGGGAAAGTATTCACTTTATTGAGCTGATTTTATATTTAAAATATAAAATTTAGTCTTCAGAAAATAAAAAACTTAAGGTTAAGAAAACATTTCCAAAAAGAAGCTTGATTCCTTTGATTTGTGTTCAAAACAGCAGTACTGAGATCGATTCCTTAATTTGTTTATGTGCAGACGACAGACGCATCGTGTCTGTGGCACAGTGTAGCAGTGGTTTGTTCCATCGTCACACCAAACCTTCCCAGATGAATCCTGACCTCTGCTGTTCTGTTTTCCGAGTTTGCAAATTCTTCCTCTGAATTTCTCCGACAGTCTAAAACCTCTAGATTCTACTAGTGATTCTGCATTGTTTGGCTCGTCTTTCCCCTCTGAGTGAAGCTGCTCTCACTGCAGAAGGTGTTTGTTAAAATAACGACACAATTGTAGAAATGAGCAACTGGCTGTGATTTTTCCTTGTAAATAACGAAGCGGAGCTGAAGTTCCCTGCCTGACAGTATGCGTTCCAGTATGCGTTCCTCGCTGTGTGCCGGCGTCTGCAGAGCCTCCACACTCTCCTGTGATGTTGTTAGGCTGGCTGTTAATGCGTGCAGGACAGAGTTTTGTGCGCCGGCTCTACGCTGTGTGTAAAATGAAGCTGATTTTCATTCAGAGGGAGGGCTGCTGCTAATAAAATGCTACGGAGCGGCCGTCTGCTTGCTATGCTGCTCCAGTCTGCTGAGGTTCCCCAAACAGAAACCGCAGACAGGGGAGGATGGCGCTCATCCGCAACTACAGCTTTCTGTTAACCTGAGCCACACACAGAGAAATATTTACATACACGTCAAATCTGTCACTTATTAGTGTTGTAAACATCTGCTTGTGAGCAAACACTCGCAGCCTTAATAAGTCAGGTCTCAGGATGCTCCCGCATTAGGACCAACACCACGGCATGGAAACATTGAACATATATTCCATAAAGTCCACTAAATAATCAACTGATTTGCATAAAATGTTTGGCACAGTAAACACTGCTTCTCCCAGAAGATTGTGTGACCTCCAGAGTTCACCATCGCCATGGAGGTGTCTTTCTGGATGTGTTTTGAATATTTCCTGTATGGGTTTTGACAGACAGCAAACAAACAACAGCCCCCGGGAGAAACTTCATATGCACATGCACACACACACACACACACACACACACACACACACACACACACACAGGCACACACACAGGCACACACACAGGCACACACACGCGCACCTAATCAGACAGACACACAATCCCCATGTGATTTTCGGCTGTGCTGGTTTCACCCTCAATCAGAATGGCGTCTCCTCATCTTGTGCTGCTCTGGTCTCCATCTCGCCCACTCATTCTGCCACCTGACTGACCCACACACACCCGCCCGCCCCCTCACTCCCGGCTGCTGTTTGGCGAGTCTCTGCTGAGCTCCAGACGCACAGCCCTCTGCTCTCTTTGATGGTCCTGCAGTGTGTCTTCCTCTCGGTTCCAGTTCCCCCTCTACCACCATCCGGCTGTCCACGCTGATGGCACCATTTACAAACATCCAGCACGCTCTTCCGGCTCCGCAGCGCTCCGCCGTCCACTCCGCTGGCAGATATCAGGGAACTTAAAGCTCATTTAGTGAAGAGCACGTCCAAACCTGTTCAGTCACGTCTGTTTAGCATCTTGATTTGGGCTCAGATTGGCTGATAACTCATCAATGAAGAGCAGAAGCTGGGTGAGCACTGAAACTGCACACTGCCTGAACAAATAACAAATACAGAGACAGTGGCAGATGTTGAACTGTGCACCCTCTTGTGGTGTAAAGTGATATTGCAGGCCTGAAGCTGTCACTGCCTAAATTATGATTTTAATTACATTTTATGGATTGATCAAGTTTTATTAGCAAAATCCCATGTCTGATCTGGGGGCTGTGTGGATGTTAAGTCCGATTTTGAGAGAATCTGTTAAGAGCTGAACAGGTAGAGAAGGCGTGCGTCATATTTTCAGTAGCTAATAATGGTGATTGTACATTCACAATTTTTCTTTTCCCAAATAAAGTTGATGTCTTACTTGAGAGAAACAATGAAAATCATCATAACAGATGCTGAATTTAAAATGCTCCTGAGTGTAGAAGAGTTTTTCACCTCAATGTCAGACAAGGACGGATGTTTATAACGTATACACTGGTTTATAGAGATGCGTGACGAGATGTTCCTGGTATATTTAGGTGCAATACGCTGCAGCAAATGTCACAGTGCACATTTTCTATTTCTTGTGTTTATTGTTTTATTGTAGCGTCTGACTCTGCCTCCTGTTTCGGGCTCCTTGACTTCCCCTCTTTGTGTCTGATTGCTTCTCCTGACCTGTGTCTGAGTGCGTGATTATCTGCATGTAGGGTCTGTTGTGTATATTTGGCTTCAGTTCTGTGCTGTGAGTCTCTGTTCTCTCTGTCAGCTGTATCAGAGTCTGCAGAGCCAGATCTCTCCTGGCTGCGCCTGCACTCACCTGATAGCTTAGAAAAAAAGTCAATAAATTCGCAGTGAGGTTGAGAGAAACTAGAGAAACAGTCAAATCTGAAATAATTTCATGGTGTGGAATCGCTGTAATCTAAGTATGAATCATGTTTATGTTGCAGTTGTCCAGCTAACCTTTATCCTTTTGGAGTTCATATGGTCAAAGACTGCATGGTGTGAAAATGAAATTGCAGCATGAGCAGGACTGCCAGAGTCTGGAGGAGGTGTGTGTCAATCAGGTCTAGAACACACTCACTGTGAAAAATACACAAATATACACAAATCAAATTATCAAGAGTCACTGTTGGAGCTTGTGAAAATCTGAATTCCTCATGTCACAAACTGCTGCAGCTTCTTTCTCTTTCACTGAAAACAAGAAAAAGTAGTTCAGAAAGTCACTACGCCACCTTGTGGTACAAAGTGGGATTACAAGACTGACGAGGTTGTTAACCAGTTATCGGGCCAATTAACTCACATGTCTGATTGGTGGTGGGATCCTCTCGGCCCAATCAAATCACTCCATGGTCAGCTCATCTCATTTCAGAATCACTCATCACAAAAAATAGCGTAATCAAATATTTCAGCCGATATCACATGACACAGACAATGTCTGTGATGCACTGTGATGTTTTGATATCACTGTTCTTGTGTTAATTCACTCAAAATTTGTAACATCTCCTTCTGAGATTCCAAGATCTGTGGGAATTCTAAAACAAGTTTAAGTCTTCTTAAACGATGAATTAGAGGGAAACCTATTCACATGAACACCTTCTCAGGTTGGCTGTCCTGCAACACTCTGTGACGAAATCACGTTACTCACCACAATGGTGAGGACAATTTCTTTGGCCCGTTTAAGATTTAGAGAAGAAATGCCACATCTGTGCGTCAGTCGGCGAGTGAAGAGCAGCTGCCGAGCCGCTCTGGAGGCTGAGAAGCAGATGGAGTTTCAGCACGCTTTCACGCTTTTTGGCAAGCGGTAAAGGAGAGACACGGTTCAGAGATAAATTGCTGCAATTAGGTAAGAGAGGCAATCAGAGTTTATATAGACATGAAGAAGAAGAAGAAGAAAAAACACAAAACAAATTTAACTGTCTCATGGAAACTCAGCAAAAAGGTAAAGCTAATTGAGTGCCTTTAAAGTCTCGTGGGAAGGGGAGATTTCCAGCGTGTGGAGCAGAGACAGCTGGATGGCGCTCACAAACGCTCGCTGTGAAGTAACTGTTTCATCATTTCCATATATGGCTTCATTGATTTACTCTTTCTTTGGTAGCATCTGTTTATCACTGAACTATAATTGTGTGCATCTCCAGTGGGGATAAATTCAAGAGACGCTATTTCCTTCGTACAGAAGTTTCAGCTGTGGATGCATAAGTTGTGACACTTGGTTCAAAAAAAAATTTTTTTTTCTCTTGAAAGCGCGATCAAAGCCTGTTTAATATGTCAGACGGAATCAGTGCGGAATGATGAAACCGGCTGCAAACAAACACAAAGCACATTTTGCTTATGAAGCACATTATTCCAGTGGAGTCAAATCCTGTAAAGCCGAGGAAGCCTCCGGTTAGATGAAACCGCCGAAGGCCTCCAATTATCGGGCCGGCGCGTTTCCACGACGGGCCGCTGCCGTAGCTGCAGCACTCACCCTCCTCTACTCTGGTCTAGTCACGTTCCTGTCAGTTCAAAGTCGATGGAAAAAACATCAACGCGCCCAAAATCTCAAGGACAGTCAATAGTGTGGCTGCCTCACTTTTCTCAAGCACAGCAACACCAGGTTAGATTGGTGGGCCACAGTGTATGATGAGCTATTTTCAGGCCCGATTGGACTTCAGCGGCCATCAGAGAAAGCTCTTGTTCCACGCCAGGTAATGGCTCGCTATCGTCCCCTGCAATATTACATGTCATTCATTCAGCGGGCTGCCGTGGGGACGGCAATTACCCTTCTGCTAATGTCTGCCTGTCCACTCCAGCCCCGCCGCCCGGTGGCCCCGTGGCTTCTGCAGCTGGCTCCGGCCGGCCGCTCTGTTTACAGCGGAGACCTCATCAGACACAGATCCTCCAGATTAGATCAGCGCCGTGACCCGCACGTCCGAGCCGGCTCGGCCGCGGGCTAATGGCCTCAGCTGGCCTGAGCGCAGGTGAACACAGACACATAAACACCTCCACAAACATGCAGGCAATTACATCTGCTTAAAAATACACACACACACACACACACACACACACACACACACACACACACACACGCTGCTCGTGTTGAGTGTGTTCAAACACCAGCAGATATTCCCATTTGACAGGTTCAATATATTTTCTCATCTTTATCTAGAAAATCAATTCCACCACTGTTCACAACAAAATACGGAGCGTTTTTATACATTCATTTATAAAAATTAAGTTGAAATTGGGGGATTGTGGGTAATTCTATGTTGCTCTCCAAGCAATTTCCAAGCATGAGCAGATCAGCTTCAGTGGTGATGGCAGGAAGGACATTCCTTCATTTACCAACCAGATATCAAATGTAAATGTATTTATGAATGAATTTCAGGTGAAACAAACATGTTGATTCATTGAACTTGACCAGGGTTGGGAGGGTTACTTTAAAAATGTAATCTGTTACGAGAACAAGTTACTTACTTACTCAATTACTCAAAAAATGTCATCAGTAGACTCTAATCACTCAAAAAAAAAAAGTTATGCACGAGATTTATTTCAGTTACTCTTAGATTACTTCACTAGTAAACATAAAAATGAAGACAAGGACAAAGGCCTCAGTTGGTGGGAACACAAAAGACTGTTTCAATGTTAAACACCGCCCCGAAGCAGTTACATTTTGTATCTTAATTACATAACACTGTTAATCCATTACTCCTCAACCCTGGACTTTACTGAAAGACATGACATTGCTACTTTTTTTGATCAGTTGTCACAGTCTTTGTATAAGCTTGAGGTCAAAGTCCTCAGTCTCAGTCCGGCCTTGTGTGCAAGTGACAGTGAAGCTTTAAGGCTCTAACAATGTCTGCTCCAGGATGATTTATATTACTTTTAATTCAATTGCTACTGAAAAAAAGGAATAAAATCCTTTCAGCTTCTCAAAATAACAGAGTGAGTATTGGGTTAATGCGGCAGTGGTGTGTGACACTGTGGACATGACGAAAAAACCCACAGAATAAGAAAAGATGGACAGAAAACAGAAGGCTGGGGCAAACAAATGAAAGAATGTGTCCATCTGGTGGTCGACACCCTCACAGGACAAACGAATACACTGCTCTGGCTCGTGGCGAGAAAGGAAAGATCCCGATGGATTTCATAGCCCTGACGGCCGGAGGAGAAAAAGAGCCACAAACACAGCAGTCCTGCAATGATTCAATTTATTGTCCGGCCAGCTTACATGTGCCAGCAGGCTGGGCGATGCGATGCAGTCGGTAATTCAGTTCAGCACCATTCCTGCTCCTCCAGGCCTCTTTCAGCACATCCATAATGGTTCCTCCCGCCGGCCGTGGACGCAGACAGCAGCCGAGGTCTCCTGGAATGATGGGAGCCGCGGCTCCTCTGGGACGCTGCAGCCGACACGAGCAGCGACTCCGATGCTCTCAGACCACGAGGGGGACGTCCAGGTTTACCAGCTAATACACTGTTTACCCAGGAGACGCTTCCTGGACTTGTTTACTGCTTCTGTGGAAACAACTGTAATGATTTTAATGGATTTTTATTTTAAAAAGAGGTGTTTCTACTTTAAGTGAATTTTTACTATATTATTATTTCACAGTAATAATATTAATTCATTTTAATTATCGGGTCACCCAAGGTCACTGTACATAGTGATTATCATATTGGTGAAAACATGGCCAAGCGGGGGAGAAAGATAATGTAAAGAAGTGTACCTCAGTATGGATTTATTGTTTGTTTATCATTGGAAGAATAAATACATGAACTTTCTCCTCTTTTGTTAAGTGAACTGTCTTGTTTCTGGTTTTAATCTTGATACTCAATTCAGTATAACATGATTTATTTATTTATTTATTTATTTACTTTTTAATCTATTTTAAATAGTGTATGATGCATTTATCTTGCAGTTATTTTTGTCTTTGACCCGTTTGCGTACTTGAAGAGAATTTCATAATTTTTGTGTTTTCACTTCAGAGAGGTTTTATGTTCACAGGCAACATTTTGAAAACAATGCCTGTTTCCATGGAAACAGCAGTAATGATGAAGATGATGTAGACCAGACCACAGGTTGGCGCTGTTGGTTGTTTTTGTGTTGAAACCACACACACATGCATGCAGAGAACAAGACGCTCTAGAGAACAGGGATGTTCATATGGACAGAACACCAAGCTGGATTGTTGTTACGGTGGCTGTCAACTCTGAAACTACTAAGTCTTGGAAATGTGGACCAGGACCAGGAGAATCTGAACTGGGAGTCATTAAACTTATTGTTCTCATTGCCCATCTACAGAGCATGTGCAAAGGAATGATTGCGATGTAGCAGCGTTTCAGAAAAGTTGCATTTTTGCCCCGTTTGCATGGAGACAGAGTCAAAAAGTTGCAGTTTCAGTGACTCCGAGCACCACTGTCTTGTAAACGAGGCCTCAGATACATATTATCATCCCGTATTAGCCAAGGAATTTTTTAACTGAAGTAATCTGCTGAAAGGATTTGTTCTGTAAAGAGAGGAGCTTTAAGAAGTGATCATGACTGCCAGGGTTCTTTGTTGAAGCAGGATATAAGCCATTGAACCGATCCATCCATATTTTAGATGCCAGCCTTTAAAAGTTCATCCGCGGCGCAGCTCTGCTGTGGGCTAAGTGAAAAACAGTGTTGTTTGTTGAATGCAAAGGGACCAAAGTATCCTCTCAGTGCATCTAATTGATGTTTGTTGTGCTACATACAAACAAACACAGCGTAGCATGTGGGTGCACTCTGCATCACATATGCAGAGGACGCCGGGGAAATCAGACTCTGTATCTCTTCCTGATGAGACAAAAGCTTATGGGCTAAATACTTCTTAGTCAGCCGGCACTCAGACGATATAGCTTACACATCGTGAGCACAAAGCAGCGGCAGATGGGAGGGCATCGCAGAGGATAATTGCACTGTTTCTTCGGAGACAACAGAATCAATTTTTATTCACGCTATCGGTGCATGAAGTTCACGAATCTTCGCGCGCAGACGCGCCGACGCGCGTGCGGCCGAGGATCTTGCCGCCGCTCCTTGACTGGATTCCTGCACTTCACACGCGCAGCCGTCGCTCAGGTCTTTTAAATCCGAGCCCGGGCCGCTTGGGTCCCCGACGGAGTCGAGACTGAGACCCCAATTTCACCCGCGGCGAGTGGAAGACTGAGAAGTGTCACCTTTGCTCAGCGCTAACAGAGCATCCATCTGCTCCTCTCCACTTCATAGGCGGCTGCGCGCAGCTCTTTTGTGCCCACATGAAAGGATAAAGGAGAGCGCGCCTGGGTTTTCTTTGTATAGGATGAATCCTCGTCAGGGAGGAGAGGGATTACTTCACAGCGGGGGGCCGGACCTCATTCATCTCGCTCGGACTCCTCCAGTTACCCGCTTACTGTTGTAAAATTGCTTCATATTAGTATGAAGGCACGGCAGCACGGATACACCACAATCTATTTAACTCAGTAAAATCATTTGACTTCAAATATCCAGTTAACTTGTGCATAAATCCCGATATCTCCAAGGTATTGTACATTTGAATCCCGTACTCATTTTACCTATTAATTACTGTGTTTTCAGGCTGCAGCACGGCGGAGATAGGAAGCAGAGGTAGACCGTGGGGACGACACACACACACACACACACACACACACACACACACACACGGAAATGACAGGAAATGGAGATATTTCGAGACGTGGATGCAAAGTGGCTCTGAATGAGAAATGCTGGCTCAGACATTTTTCATTCCGCTGCTGTGAGATTGAATAAAGCAGAGCAGATACATTTCTGCAGCAGGTTTACCTCAGAGAGAGTTTTATGCGGTGGAGCTTCCTGAGAGTCATTCTGAAACCGGGAGCCTGTTGAAGGAGAAGCCAAATACAGTAAAGCAACACAGAGACATTTCATTAAACAGTAAACCTCTTTACGTGAACATACTGGTGATTCCAAACGTCTTGTCGGACATCTGCGCTAACTGACTTTCATTTCATCTCACCTCTCCTGAACCAGGCCTCCTCCTCCAGCAGCTCTTCGGTCCGTCTTTCCAGCTTATTGATCGGCAGAAACATAATCGTTCATGCACGTTGGGTCTTGGCAGAGCTGAAAACTTTTACCTAACGTCCGCAGCCTTGATTGTATAGATCGGACAGGTCGAGAGTGAATCCTTCAGATTTCAGAAATCCTGCAGTCCTTCATTCAATCCTGATTCTTCAGGATTTAAGGAAGGAGTTTAAGTTACTGCACAGAGCACGAGTCGCTTCAAACAGCCTCTTCAGATAAACAGAACGATCGTTTCTCGGTTTTTTTCTCTTTTTGTCGTGGTTTGACACCAGATGGCGAAGGAACATTTCTCCCTGGAATTTCTGACTCCTGCGCTCATAAACCGGAGGTTTCAGACTATATTGATGTAAACATTTCTGTCTTAACGACACCAGCGTTTGTGTGGAAAACGATCTAACAGTGATTTTTTCTTTTCAGTTTGTTTCTATTCGGCTCCTGCTGTAATTCCTCCGGTGTGAATTGATGCACCTTGGACTTTTGTTTTCACTGCCGTCCATGTTTTTTATCTGTCCCCAGCTTGCCCTTGTCTTGTTTTTGTACTCGTTGATGTTGATTGTTGTTCTGTGCTGCTTCTAGAATTTTAAAAAAAGTCTCCATTTTGAGGAGATAAATAAACAGGATTTATTTTCATCAGTCTCTGAATCTATTAAAAAAAAGAGAAAGTGCAAAGTTTAGTTGGTTGGTTTCATTGTGCACCAACTATTTCTGAGCTGGATTAAGAAGCATTAGGAGTTGCCACAATTTAACACCACTACTCAGAGTATTTAGAAACTGCAGCTTCACTGAATTTATGTTTTTGGTTTTATTTCATCTGTAGTGAAGGTTTGCATCAACAAAACTGAGTTTTCATGCTTATATCCTCGCTGCAGTGTCTCTGCGTGAACTTAAACTCACCCTGACCACAGAGATCATGACGAATTTGAATATTTTCAGTGAGAATTCAAAGTTGTTAAAATACCCCTCTCAAGCCTGCAGACTTTCCACTTTGATTTGAATGTAAAAATTAGTTGCTTTATTTTATTTATTTTTTTCTTGTTTTAATCTTCTTGACATTACAGGCTTGTAGTCGGTTCGGTAATCTTTGCCAGAAGTCATTTCTTCCCCATTCCCTCTGCTTTCCCACTGGCTCTTTATCAACTCGTTGTCGTTGGAGTGATTAAAGAGCTGGAGGTTGACGCTATACGCTGCTATGCTGCGCTCCGGCTCTCAGTTACATTTCTGAGCTAATTAAGCTAATCGGCTGGTAAACAAACAGCTAGCAGGAGAGCGCGTACCTGCACGCGGCCCCGGCAGTCTGCTCGGGACTTCAGCCCCATTTATCAGTCATCAGCCACTTCTGAATGGCTGAGAGAGTCTTCCCGCGTACAGCTGTGCATCGGCTGAATCGGAGCTCGCTCCGTTTCATTTCCCCTGTTGCGTTTATCTTTGAGCCGGGAACCACAGGTGCCCTTTCAAGCAATCCATTTTCTTGTCCGATATTTACATACATGCATAATGCATGGCAAAGCGGCGTTCCTGGGAGAGCGGCCCAATGAGAGGGCACTATTTTTAGTATGCACCTGGCATCAGCACCGCCCATCCCGATATCTCCGGTTCAATTACAAAGGTTTGGAGAGGAGCGGATGTGTGGAACTATTTCTTTTTTTTTTTTCTTTTTTTTTTTTTTTTGTTCCCCAGTGTTGAAAGAATGTCCTCATAATGCAATCAGGCAAATGAAAATACTGCCAGGCTTCAGAGCATCAGCTCCAGATATCAACACAAAGGATTTTTATTGCCCTCACGACGGAAAGACGATAAAACAACGCATGAAATGAAAAGTTCTGTCTGGTTTTCCCTCTGAGTGTGTCTTTCATGTCCTCTTTGCTTCACATTAGTTGTATTTTTCACCAGTTTGATAAAACACTGCGGCTACAAGACAGGTGAAGAAATCGCTCTGCAGCTGAACATCATTCCATCAGAGTCGATGTGTGAGACAGACGGAAATGGAGAAGTATGAAGAATTCAGGCTGTTTGAAAAACATCCATGATGTCCAGATCAGAAGTTTTCAGTTTTCAGTGCATTGTGGGAATTTGACCTGGCGGAAAGGGTTAAAAATCAGTGTTAGCGTCGCTTATTCACATAAGAACGTCTTCCAAAGAAAGTTACAGAATTCTTTTCACTCTCAAGAAGACAGCATATCTCAGATTATCAGGGAATATCTCCCAATATCACAACACGGAACATCTCACAAGGTCACAGAATGTTTCACGGTGTTTCACAATACTGCAGAATATCTGTGAATCTCTCAAACTGGTCCAGAATCTCAGAATTTCTCAGAAAAAAACAGAATTGTACCAAACTGAAGATGTTGGAGAAGAAAATGTGAGTTTTGAGGATCAAGCTGAAGCCAACTGTCTGAGTCCAAAGCTCTTTTAATGAATGCATTTGCTTTTCCTTTCAGGGTCTGCTGCTAATATCAGGCGTTTGGTGAGTCTTTTACTTTTTGAGGTTGTTTTTACAGGAGAAGCTGGCAAATCGGATAAGAACTGGATAAGCAGCAGAAGACGGATGGATGGAACTCAGAAAAATCTCCCTGAGATATACAGTGTGCTCTCAAAGCGAGCTGAGGCCGCCGCAGCGAGCGGAGCGCGGCATCATGAGGCTCTCCGGAGGACCATTAAGCATTTAAACAGCTAATGAACATTACAGCACATCATGCATGCAATATAATGACTTAATTCTTTTTTTTTTTTTTGCAGAATGTGGAGTTCATGCTAGCTTATTAAAGATTTGGACAAAAGAAAAAAACAGACTGGTGTTTAACTGTTGCGTGACTATAATTGAATTCATGCCAATGGGCCCTCAGATGCTGCGGCTGCAGGTTAGTCAGAGCAAATGAACGGACGTTTCGCTGAACCTTTTCTGTGCATCCACAGTTGCACAGCACAAGTTATGAAGAGGAAACTTTAGTGACTGCAAAGCTCCACTCGTCTCCTTTATGGCAGGTGTTTGAACCTTCTAGATATCAGAAACAGTTTTAATTTCTGGTCATTTCAAATCCTGTCAGCTGCAACATGATAGGAGCAATATATTCAGACCCAGCAGGACCGAGTAGAGGTTTTAGAGTAGAATTAATTATCCTCCCCGACTGCACACAAATATAGTTACAAAAAAAAAGAAAGTTTGTACAATCCAGAAACGTGGCTGCGTCGGGGTCATGAATCACGCGAGGTGATGTGACTCCATATATATAAAAGTGACTTCCTGCAAGCCCATTTGAAGGAAATGTGATATTTCACAATCCCAAGGTTTCGTCTGATTTTTTCCTGTCCTTTTTCCAGTCCGTCCGTCCTCGGAGTAAAATCTATGAGTTTTCATCCCTCTCTGAAAGCTGAGTCTCTGCAGGTGGAACGGAGGCAGAACTGAGACTGAGACAAGTAAATATGCAGCATATATTGAGTGGGTGGAATTCAAATGAGTCCCACCCCTAAAATACCTTAACCTTCCGCCACATGTGACATTTCCCAGAGACTTGGCAGCAGCAGCGGCTTATTTTATCGGGCAGGCTGCTCTCAGCTGTGGGACATGAGGGCTGAGTTGGAGGAAGTGGGACAGCTCCTGTTTGAATGACATTATCCTGAGTCCGCTCAGTCTGCGGGGCCCGCCGACCAAACGTCAGGAGCTAAATTTAATGTTACCAGTAATCAAAAAGCACATTTGGTATTATTTTTCTCGCATAATGCCGCATTTCCCAGCAGTCCCAAACGGCACTGTGCATAAATGTGCATGTGGGCGCCTGCGAGCGCGATGACGGCGGGATGAGGGGACAGGCTGAGATTGCTATCTCCATGATGGATTGCCGAGTGCAGCCGCTTTAAAATACTATTAGGACACAGTCTCTGGCTTGCTAAAGGGTGTTCACTAATGTATTGCTTCTCCTGGGACTGAGTTTGTGTCTGCTCTAGTTTAAAAGTTTGCAACAAATGCACCTACAAAACGAGCCAGCAGGGTTTCAGGGTGTGTGCGTGTGTGTGTGTGTGTGTATTGGTCACTACTCGCCTCGTTCTGGCAGAAGCGTTTGCTTATGCAATTAAAACACATGAATTGATAGCACAGCGAAACAACAGTCCCAGTTTAATTCCTGTCTAATGACACTGCTGCCTCCAGAGGTGTTGTACAGGGAAAACCTCATTAAGGCTTTTTGTGTGTGTCTCTCTCATTATGATTTTCTTTTTCTTCTTCTTCTTTTTTTCCAGCCCACCCTTATCTGCTGAATGATTAGAAGTGCAATGAGGAAGAATTTTCCCGTACACATGTAACCCAGGACACAAAACCCGGCAGGGGCGTCCCGGGAGGGATGCAAATGATCCCCCTTTTTCTTCACACAAGTGGCGGGAGAACGGGAGACGGAGACGGGACGATGAATGGCGGTGGCATTTCATGTCGGGGTAACGACGGTCCTGAAATACACACCGAGCTCCGTGAGTGAGCGCCGCCCGGCTTGTTTATGTGCTGTTTTTGTTTTTCTCCTCCTGAGGTCAATAACTCAGCCATGATATAAATGATTTATGCTTGGCATCATCTGAAAATGTTGGTTTCAGCATGGTCCAAGTATCGATCGCGGAGTATTGACTGAAGACTGAGGTGTCAGATTCCATTGCAAAAACATGAGGTTGCTCTATTAATGCGGTTTTGTTTTCCCTTCATTAAGCTCTTCTCAGATTTTCTTTCATTTTTTTGAAGTTTGGAGCATGTTCCCTTTAAGTTGATTTAAATAAAGAGTGCGAAACATTGTAGTTCAGTATATAGTTCACATGCAGCCACTTTCATTCTGAGTGGACTCGACTTGTAAGGCAGCGCCCTTAAAACCGTTAAATTCAAGCTTTTACTTTGTTGTAGAGCATACATGATGAAAATGTAGATATTTTCACCAAATGAGTTTAAGCTCAACATAAAGCCAGTTTTAATAAAAGCCTCTGGTGCAAAACCCAGTGAAATGTCCAAAAACCTGTAGCACTGTGCTTGTTTTGACACCCTGACAGCATGCCGTTGAGGCTAATGTGAGTTCATGGCGCCATCACAGATATCTCAGAATCTCAGTGTTTCTCCAAAAAATCTGTGCTTTCTTCTTTTTTCTTCTTTTTTTTTTTTTTTAAATACATTTTAACCATGTGGTTTGGCCAGATTGGAGCCTCTTGAAGGCCTGTTTTGGCCCACGGGCCTCATGTTTGACACCACTGATCCAAACAGTCTGCACAAAGTCCCTTTTTAAAGCTGAATATATTGAAAACTGATTCCCTACAATATTTCATAAAGGTATTTGCAGGGTTATTTTGCACATCAGACTTTGCAATTACCAAATTAAAATGTTGTTTCTGCATAAAAAAAAACTTTAATAATGTGACTTATTACTAACACGTCTAAAGCAGAATCAGAAAACATGCTAATCATGTGCATAGTGAAATAAAACCTTAGTGTTAATGAGAATATCTGAGAAGTTTCAAACTCTGTCATTAAAAAAAGAAAATTAGAGGAATTTATGCAGCGGCGATTTCAGTGCAACACAACTTTTTCTCCATGATTGTTTGAAGAAACAAGAATAATGAGAAAGCTTAACTTAATATATGTTAATTTCCCTGATAATGGGTTCAAATATGGGCAGCTTGTGAGAAAGATGTGATTTTCTATTCTTTCAAGGTAAAACAGACTTTCTATCGTCTCTTCTACAAGTCAGTGAACCTCACAGAGCAGTTCAGATTCATCATTTCATTTCCAGCTTTGAACCTTGAAACTCCATATGAATTTCCATATTAATAATAAAGATTAAACCTTAATTCCAGAAGCCTGCTTGACTGAGAATAAATGAGTGGCACAACCATGCAGTGGTTAGCACTCCCACCCAACCTCAAGAAGGTCGCTGGTTTGAGTCTCAAGCTGTGTTTTCATTTTTATTCAAAGTCAAAAATTGGAAATAATATCTCATGTTCATCAGTTATTGTTTGGAAATTGAATTTAATTGATTTGAGGGTGATGAAAAATACAATTATGTCAGTGAGAAAATAAAAGTTCATCCCAGTTTCAGTGGGATTATGCAATCTGAGGGGAGGTGGAGCTCGGAGTTGTTCGTGTTTCCGCTATTTGAAAGGAAAAAAAAAATCATTGAAATGACTGAATTATGTCCATCTGGAGCACAAGTCTGGCTGATCTCAACCTGTTTGGTTTATTTTTGAAAAGCTTCACCATTTCATTTGTTTTACTAAAAAGCACAGCTACAGTTGTTACGTTTATCCCTTCTCGTGCCGTTCATCCTCCTGGGTTTTGTTCCTTCAGCCGCTGAGACGTTTCTAAACTATCCCTAACGATGAATTCAGAAAATATCGTCGAGCCGTGTTTGGATTCCCTCATTTTTCTGTGGTTGGATACTTCAACTTCTAAACCCCCAAATCATATTTTTTGCCACAGGCTTACAAGCTTAATCCACATTTGGAAAGACAAAAAAGGATGTAAGCCAAGTATTATTCCAGCACCTAAATGCCATGGTCGGAGCCAGTTTTTCAGATAAGTAGTGTTTTGGGACGGATCCTGCGTCCACAGGGACTCCAGCGAAAACCCACACTGTGCAACGGAGTGAATGTTGTTGATATCCAGGCAGCGCGGCAGGCGCGCACACGGCCGCCGCGCTGTAGCCGCAGGGCTCGCTCCCTGGAAAATGGCATTTTATTTATTCCAATTTTAACAAATGTCAAAAACGACCAAAATTCTATCGAGTGAATGTTTCATCGAGCAGCGACGCATTTTCCCTCATTGCATAATTGTCATGGGTTAATCAAGCGCCGGATGAATAATTGATTCTGTTTGCTGGTCATGTTTCGAATTTTCCAGGTGCGACGTGTTTGTGTCCCTGCGAGTGTGTGTTCTCGATCTGTGAGTGTGTGAGTGTGTGTGTGTAAGTGAAACTTCTAAGTATCCGGATTGCGGTTTCTCATTGACTGGGCTGTTCTAAGAAGACGTTCTTATCGCGAGCCCTCAGGGCCGCCGTGTTAATCCCCGGGAAAAGATGACATCAAACAGAAGCAGAGCAAGGGATTATGGGGGATGTTGCAGAGCATGATCAACTGCCGCCGAGGAGTGGATGGACAGGAAGGAGCTCTGCAGGTGACGAGCCCCCAAAAATACACCCAGGAGGAGGATGAAGGAGAGAATTAACCATCACCGGACCGCACTGCAGCCAAAACGAGGCTTTAATGTCAATCAGAGCAGCGGCAGCAGGAGGAGGAGGAGGAGGAGGAGGAGGAGGCGCCGAGACGAGAGCTTCTTCACCGAGACCCGTCTGACCGCCGCTGTGGAGCCACGCAGAGACACCGATCATCTTTAGAGCTCTCTGTGAAAACTGCTTTTCTGATTTCACTTCAAATGTGGTGCAAATTGTTTACAGAGAAACCTGGAAGTCACATCTAACAGATCCATCTGAAAATAGGACCAGTTCTCTCACACTGGTTCAGTTTCTCACATTTTCCACACCACTGCAAGTCTTCAGCTTGACCACAACACCGCCATGTGGTCCTATTTTAAACTTAAGCTTTAATTTTGTCCACTGGTCAGTGAAAGTGATTTATTTGCCAGTATTTTCTTCCCTATACTGACATATAATATAATCTATATCTCCAGACTTTAGAAAGTAACTTTAACTGACCAGAAAGAATGAGAATCACTGACTTCAGGGCTAATCTGGGTTTAATCTGAGTTTACCGCCACACCTACGTCTGGAGGCCATTAATAATCTGCTACTGCGGCCGTTCTAATGAGCACAAACACTGGTGCTGTTAAATATTTGTCTGCTTCTTTTCTCTAATTACACATTAATGGTCTCACGCGGAGTTCATTTGTCGCTGCGTGAGCGAGCCGTAAATAATGGCTGTTTAGGAGCAGCGTGCCGGAGACCGGCCTGCCTGGTGCAGGAAGGGCCTCGCCTATTGATCTCACCTTGAGTTATTCCGCTCGCCGTGAGAAAAACTGCAGCATGTCAGCTCACCACTGGACTTTCCTCCGAAGGTCTTTATCTATCAGTGTCTCCAGTAATCAGGTTAATTCAGATTCACAGCCACGTTCGGATGTTTACCAGAGAGAAAGGAAAGGTAAATTAACCAAGGTTGTGTATTTTTATAGCTAAACAATAGCCCCGGGTCAGACAGAGTGAACAAATATTTAACTTTCTCTTTAGAAAAACTGTCCTCAGATGAGCTCATGTTGGTGAATATAAAGCCTTAATCTCTGATTTTGTACCATATTCTGGTTCTTATAAAGAAGTGTTTGAGGCCAGGAGGGCTTTCTTTTTTATTGTTCCAAGTAATTCTTTTCTAAATAATCTCTTTTATCAAGTACATTTCTTCTCTCTTTTGAGAAGATATTTAAATTAAACTACCAGATATGTTCCTGTTTGCACCGATCGGCTTCATATTTGAGCTGATGTGTTCCAAAAACTGCTGAATTAAAGTTTTTCTCATGGTGAAACACTGAGGAAAGGTTGTGAGACAGTGGAGAAAAGCGTCAGCAGCAACAGAGAGCTGAGATAACTGATGTTCTGACACATGCTCTGCCCACGTTTCATTCCAGTTTCCTTCCTCTGCCGGAGCGCCGTGCAGCTGCTCTGGCTTCGTGCACGTTAGCGTGTTGTCTGCGTGTGTCATGCGTGTCGGAGCAGGAGGCAGCGGCCCTGGGCAACGATTTCTGAGACATCATGGTTTCCCTCTGCGAACAACTCAATCCGGCTTATATTAACTCCTTATTCCCTGAAATCCTTTCTCTCTCGCTCTCTTTCAATCCTGCCAGCCTTGACGTCTTTGAGACGAATTACATGTGGGAACAGAGTGTGAGGAAGAAGAAGCCGCTTCTTATGAAAACCAATCTGATGTGAGATGAACTTTTATGAAAGAATCTAACGCAACCTACAGTGTGTCAACATCCATATTATTTATGATCACCGTGCAGCTCAGGAGTGATTAAGGGAGCCGCGACTGCATGTTCTCACTCCTCTAACTGTCTGATACCAGAAATAATTGCAATCCTTGAGAGTCAGGGATTCTTATTACAGTTATGAACACTTAAAGTGAAATGTTCCCCATAAATCACAGCTCATTTGGGTGTCAGGGCGACCTGGTAATTAAGGAGACGATCCTTCAGCCAGGAGAATTGGGTTCAGGCCCTCCTGACAGCAAGCTGCTGAAGAGTCCTTTTGCAAATAATGTCAGGTGGTGGGCTGACATTACAGTCTGACCCCGGACGAGATGAGAGATCCTGCTGTGAGGATTAATAAAATATCAGTCCAGCATGACTCAAATCCACGGTTCATTCATTGGGGTGAGTGACCCGTCCATTAGAGCCTGATTTCTTCATTGTGTATCAAACAAAGGACCTCCTGTGTAGGGGACGCATTCAGCTTTATAATAATTTCTCCTTTAGAAGTGAAAGAATTCAGACACTAAAATGGACAAACTTCATTACGGATTTACCCTGAACCTTACGTTATATCATTCAATATCTCTGCATATGCACAATAATGACAACTGCTTGAGGCTGCATTTCCTTAGAAGAGTGCAGAACCAATTGACAAGTCGTTCTCAGTTTTATCAACCTGTTGTGGAGACAGTGACGACGCACAGCTTGTTCCAGTAATCATCAGCACAGCTGAAGACTAAACTTTAATATTCAGACCTGGACGAGGATTAGTAGCCAGAAATATTAAAGGTTGGATTTGAAATGAATGAAGCATGAACCTATTAAATGTAATATTTTAGCAAATCAGAAATGTTATCCTGTGACACAAACAACATGAGACCATAACAGATGGTGCAGAGGTACAACACCCTTTATGACCAAAACAGCTCTTATGACTATTCACCAAATCAAGTTTAACTGGAGTCACAAAACATGTTTCCTTTAAAATGAGGCCAACACAGCTTGAAAAGTTTCATATGCAGTTTTGATACAGAAACTGTATCTTAAAAGTATTTATGAAATTTAAATTGCAGTTCAGAATGGTAAACATTTTTATTACATTTGAAAAGTTTTTGAGAACAGATTTATATTAGTTTTACTCCTTTTTCAGCATTTTTTGTAAAGAATTTAGCTGTGTCAACCATTTTGGCTGTTTTGATGCAGTTTCATATGTTTTTGTTTCAATTTTTATATTTTTTTTTCTTTGTCATTTGGGACTTTCTAAAAGCCGTTTTATCATTTTTTCTATTTCTTGTGGTTTTAGAATTTTTTCCTTGATATTACTTGTACTTTTTTTTTTTTAAATCCTTTTCAACCAAGAGTTAACAGTCCTTTTGAAAATGACTCTGGTAAAATAAATTAAATGTAACTAAATTAAATTATAAATTATTACGCTAACTCTTATGGGACAACCTATTGACATGCTAACAGTTAGCACAACAGCCGCGGAATATGCTGGACTAAATGTAAAACACAAATGTTTATATATATTTCCCTCACTCTGAAAAAGATGAACAGTAATAAAAAAAACTGAAAACTTTGCCATTAGCCTAAAATACACAAACAGGAAGCTGCTCCAGAAGCCTGGGAGGCTTCAGAGCTACAGCTGTGTTTGTGCTATTCAAATTTTTTTTTTTTTTAATTATTTTCACTTTTGTTGCAAATGAATATCTGATGTAAATATCGGCCACCGGCCTCCTTCATTACTGATAATTGGTATCGGCCCTGAAAGAAACCATATTGGTCTATCTGTAGTGCAGAGCCACAGGTTGCTCTAGAGCCACGGGCTGCTTAACCCTGCTTTGGTTCCTTGTGTCGTACGCTGGTTTAGCTCTTGAATTTACAATGGCAGCCGTTTCATGGACAGCTGGATGGAGGTTACCAGTCCAGAGCAAAGTGAGACATGTGTTAAGAGCAGCTTCAACGCGGAGCTCCACCTTTAAATCCAGCTGTATGCTCGTATCAAAGCTTCCCTCCACGTGACTTCTGAAGCAGTCCGCTGATGGAAAAGTCTGCTTCAAAGAAAAGACACAGATCTACGGAGATCATCTCGTCTTGAGCAAGATGCAGATAATTTGTTATCAAAGGCTCTGCTGGAGCAGATAAAAGATGCCTGTCAATATTTGCTGGCTCACAGATTGGTGGATGTTAGAGTGTGGGCAGAAAATAAAGACAGAATTTGTAATCCTGAATACAAGGTTAGAAAATACACAGATCTTTTTCAGATTTGTCTGATAATAAGATAATAAATCATCCATACTTTGTATGAATGAATGATTCATCAGCGCAATAGCTGTGGGTGTGTATTTCAGGTGACTTCAGATATAAATCAATTAAACTTTGAGTACAATTTATGTACTCTGTAGATTTTTTTTTTTCAAATGAAATATGTGTGTATGGAAGATAAGCATATCTATATATACTGTATATGCATATGAATGTAAATCTGTATGTATGCATAATATGTGTAAATATATGTATATGTATTCAGAAAATTCAAATGTGTATAAATAGATTTATTTTTCATCATGTGTATGTGTTTAGATTTTCTTTGGTTTTTGACATGATGGAATGAATGTTTTTTTTTAAGAACCACATGTTTTTTTGTGACTGGAAAATGTCAGTTCTTCTTTCTGCATTGGCTGTTGCAGGGTAGTCTGGAGTATTTTTCACCGTGTTCAGAGATTATATTTCTCTAATGTGAAATAAATCACAGGGTGGAGGCAAAAAATAAAACAGATTAAATACACAGGTAAAAAATAAAAAAAAGCTCTAAAAATTTTTTAAAAAGACTTCAGATGGAAAGAAAACTCAGAAACCATAAAAAGAAAAGAGCTAAAACAGGAAAACACACACACAATACAATTTTAAAAAGACCAGAACACACACACACACACACACACACACACACGGGAAGTGTGAGAGATTTTTCTCCACTTCACATTTCAGCTTCATTCACAAAAGAAATGAGTCAATGTTGTTGATTTTCTGCTGATACATTCACAAGATTGCAATTTGATGCTTTTCTGTTTTACCAGCAAGGAAATAAAACGGAAAATTAATCAATAATGTTGAAAATCTGTCCTCATCAAATTCCTTTATAAGTCATCATGAGCTGGAAAATCGATCCTTTTCTTCTTCTTCTTCTTTCAGGCAGGAGATGGTTGAAGGTCGCTCAGGTCAAACACAGCACTTGGCTGCATCTCCCCTAATTATTTTCCAGAATGTTCATTAGCCGAGGAAGAGACTTGTGGGTACGGCTGTCCTCTCAACCTACTTTGCAGCCTCACAGGAGCGAGGCTCGTCCAAGAACTGCGCAGCTCTGGCGTCTGCCCAACACTGCAACACAGTTGGAGGGCGGAGAGGGAGGCGGCGGCGGCAGAGGCGGCGGTGGCGTCTTTTCCTGTGAGTGAGGGAGGAGGGCGGTTGCGTCACGGTTAATCACCGGCGCTGGGATCACTGGGAGGGACGGAGGGCAGCCGGAGCCGTCCTCCAGGCCCCGTGACGGAGCGGCGCCGCGGAGCCTGTCGGCATCCTGCCGACACACACCGGAATCCAATTGATTTCAAGAAGCCAGGAGCCCGGTGTGTTTACCCCACCGAGCACGCAACCGAGCGGAGAGCATAAACAAAGTGAGGGGGATAAAGGAGTGGCCGGGGTTATCATATGAGCGCTGACCCTCCGGCGACGACGCTCCCGGCTTTTATATCCCACCCCGTCGTCAAGAGGCGGCGCGCTGATAACATTCCCCGTCTTCCTATAGCTGGATTTTCTCCAGGCACAATTATCTTCCCAAAGCACCCATTCCACCCCCTGTGGGGCAGATGTGAACTGCTTCAATAAGAGCGCTACCTTCTGGGTTTTTCTCCTCCTTCCTATGGTTGGTGGTTGTTGATCCCCCTCAAAGGCTCAGCTCCAGTCTGTCAGAAAATCAGCTGCAGGCTTAACTTGCATTATCAGCCCGCTTGATGCAATCTCTTTCTTCCAGATTGCCTCAAAATAGATGGTGGTTGACTTCTGGGACCAGCCGGTGACTCGAGATTTAGAGATTTGACTTTGAAATCTAAAAGAAAAAAAGGGAAAAGGAAAAAAAATCGAAGTCTTTAACATGTGATTTGAACGGTGATAGCCTCGGGAAACGGTCACCACACTGGGTAGGATGATTGCAAACGGGAAAATAAGCAGGACTACACCGAAGTGCTGTTGGTTGGAAATTCAGAAGACCTGTTTCACTCCCACTGGTTATATCGACAGTAAATCGAGCTGACTGAGTTCTCAAAAGGAATCGGTTTGGTTCTGTTTTAATGGCCACGATGGATGTGAGGGATCAAAGTTTCCCCTGTTCGAAATTTAAAAACGTCAGGATTCAGTGTCTTTGAAGAAAAGTGCACATAAACAACTGAAGTGGATCTTGTAATTTGTTGTTGTAATTTCTTCCTCAAGTAAATGTGCAAAAGCCACATAAAAAGGGAGAGAAAGACTCCTTTGAAATCAAATGGCTGCTAGAAGTTTGCTCTTCGATGTTAATCTGACTATAAGTAGCCATTTCCAGAGTACAAAGACAAAGCCGGATGTCAGTGCTGGGTGGTAAATTTTCCATCTGCATGCAAAGAAAGAAATAATGATGCCATTATGTGGTGTAACCAAACAGTGGAGCAGCTTGATATGTTATAATATCCTCAGTGAGACCTCCGTTGAAACCCATTTCCATTAAAGGAGCGCGGAGCCACACTTATTAAAGGCAGAACAAGATTTCTCCTCACACGGAGGTTCTGAGCACCGTCATCTGGCGCCGGTGTCCCACGCCGAGGCCTGTTTCTGTTCGCCCACCAGGCGAAGGCATTAGCGGCCGCCGTTCGTTCGACCGGCCGGCTCCCGCGCACATGACACTTCATTTTCTGCATGATCTCCCAAAAGTCGATACGATCTTGTAAAGACAAATAACAGATAGCAGTGGCTAACTGATGCGGTTTGGGGGGGACCGCCATTAATCATGCTCTCTTAAGAGGCGTGGGTGGGGGTGGGGGGGGCAAGAGGCGGGTCCACCCAGCGAGTCGCTGTGCATTAATACCAACACCAAATGATCCGTGAGTGAATTCAGTAATGAAGGACCTTCGTTACCTGGAAGCAGAACCGGTACCCGATCCCAGATGTCGTGGATTTGCCGTTCAGATCTTCCGTTTTCTCACTGCGAGCGTGCACATTTCCCTTCCAACTCCTACATGAGAAAGCAAGCGAGGCAGATGGGCGAGGTCGAGCTGTGCAAACCGCCTGACATCAACTCAAATGTCAAGTGCTTTAAAGCTTAAACTCACCTAAAGAGAACAATTTCTGCAGTAATTTCACAGAGAGCAGAGCACTAAATACTGGGCGCGGAACGCACCGCGTCGCTTTGGAGCTGTGCGCGGCGTAATAACTCACTCCTCTCCATTTCGCATGAACCGCTGCAGAACATTTGGAGTGTCACTGCAGCTTTCAAATGATTCCATCTCACAGAGCGAGCGGCGGGCGGCGTGCAGCTGTTGACTCTCACATACAGAAGCTACTGTATACCCAGGACCATCGCACTCCTCCGCCTGATGACTGCTGAAGCCCACTCGTACCACCGTCTGCATGAAAAGCTTTTTGTGATGAATATAAATCTTTAGTGAATGATATTATTTTAAGCTTGTTGTATTCGTTAGCAAAATTTGAATTACTGTAATTCCAAGTAAGTGCAATTAGTCCAATTAGTGGGAGATCTTGAAACAGAGCCATGGCTGGGTCACTTTCTATACCGGATTATTTTTGACAACTCGTTGAATTTTGTATGCCGATGATGACTCACTCTCAGTTTTATTCATTTATTCGGTATGTCTGCCGGGGTTCAAATACGAGTGTTGCATTGACTTGCTGTATCGTAAACCCCCTTAACCCTCCCTGTTTTCCAGAGACAAACACTAATTTAACCTCCTATAGCGTCAGATTGAGCTGAAAGCTCATTTCCACCTGCAGTCTGGACATTACCGGATATCTAACACACAACTGGAAAAACAAATTCTTCAATGTGGAGAAGCTAATTAAAAACGGACAGCACCAATTTAGCAGTCTATAACTCCTGAACTGTATGTTTGTTTAAAATGTGTTTAATATTTAGTTCAGACCTGGGATTACAGCACCCTCAGGCGCCTTAGAGCTCTTTGTCAATGAGAATTAGAAGAACACTATAATTAGCATGCATTATGCAGACATTTAACCGGTTTTAACCGGTTTTACGTTCAACACTTTCCTGTTATGCAAGTTGCCCAGCAAAATGTGTGGGTCATGGCAAAAGAAACAAGTTCTCTATTGTGAGTCTGTAAAAATTAGATTTGCACACATCAAAGAGCACTTACTCAAAAACAGTATTAACATTTCTAAAAACAGGGTCAGGACCCACCTTCACAATTCACATCCATTTTGTCTAATTAATCTTATTTTAGGTCGTTTGATTGTTAAAATTTTAGATCAATTTAAAACGATTTTTGTGTTTTTACATTTAGTGCGTCTCTCTATTCCTGTTGTTTTGACCTTGTATGTCTTTTATTTTATATTTCTGGGGACTACATATTTATAATTTTTAGTTTTTTATTTTATTCCTGTGTTGTTGTCGTTTTGTTTGTTGGTTTGTTTGTTTTTCTGAATCCAGTATTTCTTCAGCTGGTTGTGATTGTTGTGGCACTGGTACCTGCCTGGTATTTGTTGACTGCTACCTGTTCCCGTCTACCAGTGCACACACCTGCCTGATATCTTCACGGTACCTGCTACCAGGACCGGTCCTGGCTTGCTTTGTGCCATAGACGAGCATCTGCGAACTTTGTCGACTGCTCCCCTCGCCGCACGCTGTGTCTCACATTACATTTGAATTCACTGTTCTTCCATGCGTCCACCATCAGGCGTTGGAAAATGACAATCCCCCTGTCAAAAAAAAAACAAAAAACATTTCAGATGGCAATTCAGTGCCCCTCCCGGCACATGCCCAGGCCCGGCTCTGCCTGTTACCTAGGATTGGCTACTTGGTACTTTCCTGGTATCTGCCTGGCATCTGCCTGGTATCTGCCTGGTAACTGCCAGGTACCTTGGTGTTATCTGACAGGTAGATACTAAATAGATGGATACCAGACAGATATCAGGTATCTACCTGGTATCTGTTATCTGCCTGGTATCTGCCGGGTACCTGGGTGGTGTGAGTCTGATACCTGTTTGGTATCTGTCTGGTATCTGCCTGGTACTTGGGTAGCATTTGTCTGGTACCTTGGTAGTATCTGCCTGGTACCTGAGTGGTAACGGTCTGGTAACTGGGTGGTTCTTCAGCTGCTGAGCGCTTCATGTGATTTCAAAGTGTTTCCTCTTTGGTTGTTTTTGCTCGGCCTATTTTTATTCATATCACATTAAAGTCTGGTCTGTATGTCACAAAGTACTTCATTTTATTTCATAACAAGTGTCGTATAGATAATGATTGATTGATTGATTGATTGATTGATTGATTGATTGATTGATTGATTGATTGATCCAGTGTTTGTCATCCCCAGAGATCAGAGGAAGAGGCTGAATGAGCATGAGACACAACGTGATCAACACCTTGAGCGGAGCAGCTGCGAGCGCTTCATCTGCATCTATTGATGAGCGCTCTGAGCCGGCGGCATGATGACGTTCGTTATGAGCCTAAAATGGAGAAAAGTGAATCTGATGCGACTGCTCGAGACACCACAGTGTCCCTGATGACGTGTGCAGCGTTCAGTGTGTTTGTGAGTCTGCTGAGTGGCACATCACACAGGATGTGCAGATGCTGTCTCTTCTTTGAGTTTTATGAGCACAGTTCATTTGATAGAATGTGGTGTCACCTTTTACAAGTTTTATACAATGTTTGCTTTTTAAAGGTTGGAATTATCAATCAAATGCACAGGGGTGGCAGTAAAAGAAGCTATTCCAAAGCAAAAATGCCAAAACATTAAGTTGTTATGAGAAGTTAAACAGATCTGTTTTACATTTTTATCGTTCAGATAAATTCCTGACATCCTAAGCATTATTCATCTCAATGTGCATAATGCTTTCAGTTGACTGTTGTTAAAAGAAAAAAAACCGGAACAAATGTGAAAATGATCAAATGCAGCCACATACTCATTAAAGGGTTGAACAATGCACAGAGCGTCACATTTAGATTAATTGCTGTTGAAGTAGTGGCAGTAAGATGGATGCACCTGAATGCAGCATGAGCTTTAAGCCAAACACTGATTAAATAAGGCTGTATTTGTTGTCAGTGGTGCAGAATCCTCTTGCTCAGGGCCTTTTGGTGAGGGGTTTGCATGTTCTCTCTGTGCGCTCTTAAAAAAATTTTGAGGCGCTCCAGCTTTCTGTTACAATTCAGAACTTCCATGTTAGTTCAGACTCTGTGGCAACTCTAAAGACTTATTTATGCAACAATGTTTACAAGTTAAATTGACAATGCTTGTTGGGTGTCTGTTTACACGACAAAGGACTCACTGAAAATGCAACTTTATGAAAATGGTCCAATCAGTCTCCATGAAAACAAGCAAAACGGACATCATTTTCAAAACATTGCTGTGTAATATAACATAGAGACATCTAGATCAATAGATGTATGTCAATGAATGTAGAAATCCTATCTACAATTCCTATCTTACAAATTAAATTTTATTTATTGTCTTGTCTCATACAGAGCAAAATTTGAACAATTTAGATTGCTGTAGTGTTTTCTGTTAGTAAATTATTCTGTCAATTGTTCATTTACATCATTAATCAATAACTTTTAAAAGGAAGGTTTCTTCTTTCCAGAGTCGGTAACGTCATAATCTAATTTGCGTAGCTGCTCATTTGCATATCTGGATCAAATTAGATGATGATGTCATTTAAAACAGATACATTGTTGCAAACTCCTCAATCAGGAACATTCTAAATGATGTCATCATACAGGAAGAACGAACGGTATTGGTGGTGGTAATGAAAGTTACTTTACCTGGTAATTATCCATCCATCCATCTTCTAAGCCGCTTGTCCTTTTCAGGGTCGTGGGCGGAGGGCCTGGAGCCAATCCCAGCCACTTTGGATTAGGGCAGTTTCACCCTGGACATTTGGCCAGTCTGTCTCAGGGCTGACACATACAGACAGACCACCGTGCACGCTCACATTCACACCAAGGGCCAATCTTAGGGTGACCAATTAACTCAACACGCATGTTAAAAACCTAGTAAGTTATTTGTTAAATTAAAATATTTTAACTCCGTTACTAACTCAATTACTTTTTTGAAGTAACTAGTAACTAAAAATACTCTCTTTAATCCAGCTCAACATTTATTTAGGTGGGACGGAGCAGGTGTGCAAGGAGACACAGTCAGCTGCTTTTTACAACGCATCTCAACATTCTATTTCGATTATTTCCAGCCTCAACAGGGAATCTTCAAGTGGATTTACTGAAATACAGCATGCATCACAAGCTTCGGGCTACCTCAGTTAAATGGAGTCCTATGTGGTCAGAAAAAGGTCGGCTGTAGCTACGTTATTAATTGGAAAATCCTTTTAATGTAAATTAAAAAGCATCGTCTGGGTGACTTTAAGTTCCTGTTAAATATGTTTGCTTTCGCACACCATTTGTTCTGTGTGAAAATGCAATTCTTTTTTAAAGAAATGCTCATTTAAATGCCTTTTAGGGCTGACGTTATAGCCTCTGCTGCCACAGTTATTCAGCCTTTTGTCCCACTTATTTATTTTTTTCCATGTTCTCCTAACTGCCTGGTAATGAGAATACTGCAGGCCAGATTTTGTCATCATAAAAGCGGCGACAGTGCATTAAAAGCCCCGCTTCTACAGCGAGTAATGATACACCAGACATCAATTACTGTGGGAGCCGGCCGGGCTCTCAGTGGCCCTGCATTCCTCGGCTCTTCGTATAAGTTGAGTCAGTGGAAAAAAAAAAAAAAAGTGTGTGTAACACGGCAAATATGTGAGGTCCCGTTTGTGCTGAAAAGTGTTAGAAGAGAAGCGAAGCAGCAGGTTGGAGGAGTCGGAGGAGCCGCTGCTGCAGTCTGTCCTGCCTGTGGAAAAATAAAGCGCGCGCTGCACATTGATGTGACGACTCTCATTGTGAAGGCTCTTGTTGTTGACATATTGGAAGAGCGGTTTCATGCTGTACTCCGTACAGCTACAAATGAGTACAATCCAAGGCCGTCTTTCTCCCCTCTGCCACAGAAACTGTGACTTGGAGTCTGGATATTCTGACACAGTGTTGGAGCTGAATAGCTTTCATTGTATCTTCACTTATCTCGCAGGGTGAATTGAACACGACGAATCAGTCCGCAATAGAAACCCGACGAATCTGTTTTCGCGCTCCCAGATAAGCATTACAGCGTTCGACGGGAATGGAGGTTTCCATCTGGAAAGCCTTTTAAATCTGGCGAACGGCTCCCCAATTGGTGGCGATTCGTGGAAAATGGTGATGATATGAAATATAATGAGGCGCTGATAAGAGTTACGTTCTCCCATAAAATCCAGCCAGCCCACACTAATACAGAAAAGATATAGAAACAGAGGGAGCAAGTGAAGGGTGCACGGCGGAGAGACGCTGCATACAATGGAGACGGCAAGAGATCCGCCGCTCGTCTGAAATCAAGCAAATTAAATGTATAACCCTTCTGCATTTTTGACTTCCTTGTGCAGTTCATTTGCATTTGTTCAAAGAGAAGCTAGTTTACTTGCAACATAAGCTCTGAATCTAATATACATTCTGAATATTGCACAAATTTGCTTGATCTGTCGTACTCGAAGCTCGTAACATGAGCTTTGATAAATAATTAAACAGTTATTTACAGGAAGGAAAAAAAAACAGTAGCTTATATGGCATGTTTTTATTCCGCTTGCATTTCCATCCCATTAATAATTTCAACATGTTAATGATCACCTTTTTATTTTTACTTTGAGGAAAACGAAATGTTTACAGCGGATGCGCGGCTCATTTGATCTACTCCACTGACTCACGAGCAGCGGCTCATCCCAGCACTCAGCAAACAAGATGTAGAGCCATCAACACGGTTGATAAAAATGTCATTAGCATTGTTGGATCCCAGAATACAACAACGCGCTTGTTGACACTGAGCAGTGAGTCACTTTCCATAAACAAGAGCCTTACAAGTACGACGAACTTTATTTGTCCTCAGGGGAAGTAGATAATTACAGCTGCGAAGAACGCAAACTGACAAAAACACTGAGGAGTTAAAAAAAACATTGTCATGGCGATGCGAGGTGGAGTGGTGGGACGGAGATTCAACGCCTTATTTTTGGATCTTTCATAAAGCCCAATGTAAAAAAAAAAAAAAAAAAAAAAATGGACAAAAAACCTTTTACAAGTTCGGTCACTCAGTCTTCATGTACCTGTTGATTTTTCGCCAGTGTACAGTTTGTACATGAAAGTGCACCGCTGTGTGTGGCTGTCTTTCCTGAAATAGTCGGAGAACGCAGGGAAGTGTGTAAGTGTTGTACTTAACCACAATTTTGTCGTACTTGAACTTTACTTGAGCGCTCTTGTTTCATTTCAAACTGCCGGGCACCAATCTGCCACCTAATGAGTACTTTTACTTCTAATGATTGGAGTGCAGGTCCGCCAGGGGGTGCAGGGAGGGGCGGGGTGGTGCAGTGGTCCGCGCTCTCACCTCAAAGACATTATAATGCGGTTTGAGTCCGGGCCGCTGTGCACTTTGCATGTTCTACCTGAATCCAATGTGTGTGTGAGAGTGTGACGGAAGACAGAAGAGCTCTCGGGTAGAGCTGGTTGAAGCCGGCGTAGCAGAATGCTGCTCAGAAAGACTGTTTCCAACCAGATGCCACCAACCAGCAATGCAATAATGGGCCATAATATTGAGGTCGGAGCGAAATGTCCTTCATCAGGTCGTCCCTGTCGTCCCCCATCGGGACCGGGTTGCTAGCCCGACGCCCTCGCCTGGGCTTCTCGCCTCTTCGTCCACTAATGTTAGTGGGGTGGAGGTTGACAGTGAGCCCATTCAAGTCATATCTTTCAATAACTTTTGAATAACTTTTACATTTAAAATATAATGAAGCCAACAGCACCCAGTCAATTGTGAAGCATGTCAGCCGATATCAAAGTAATTATTTAATTAGTTACTGCATCACTGAAGTGTCCATCCATCCATCTTCTACACTGATTTATCCTAATTACAATCATGGGGAGCTGGAAACACACACAAGAAGAACATGCAAACTCCACACAGAGAGGCCAGCTGGTCAGACCTCACTGTGATACCAGAGCACTAAAAACTGCTCCACCATGCAGCCAATTACTGAAGTCAATAATGTAATAGTAAATAAATAGGACTGTATCTCTTGGAAATTAAACATTTTTTGCAGTTTTTGTGCTGTTTGCATATTAAAAATAAATAGATTCAGTCACTTAGTCATTATATTCGGTCCTTAAGGAAGCAGAGTAGACAGCATTCCCTTCATTATAACTTTTTTTTATATTATTTCTAACACGACTGACAAGTTGTTACATTCTTGGATTTATTCCATTTAAAATCACCCGTGGCGTTATTTTTATTTTCTCTTAAGATGGGTGCATGGAACATTATTGATGTCTTCAGAACAATATAGTTAATTTGCAGGAGAGAAAATCCTGTACACCTCCTCCCTATTTTTTATCTTTAGTGGAAGATTTGGAAAACAAAGTTGAAGAAATGACAAAAAAAACCAGTTTGTTTGCTTTTTTAATGTGAGCATTAATATCCTTAGAGAAATGTTAGAAAGAGTTGCTGTCCAGAAGCTTCCTCACTGTGGTTTCAATTCCTGCAATAATCGCAAAGTTTGTGCGGTTTGATGGGAATTGAGAAGGCAATTAATGTGTCAAGTTCTTGAAAATTCAAAGGAAGCCATAATGAGATGAAACTTTGCCAGGTTAAAGATAATAAGAAAGGTTAGATGATAAAAGGATAACACTGTGATCTTTGGGAGGATTCTCGAATCCCTGGTCGTTTCGCCTACACGTTGGCTTCCTCCATATTTTTCCGATGAAAATCCCCATGTATAATGAGGACCACACAGAGGAAGGTTTTTCTGCTGCCAAGACGTGTCTCTGAAATGAATTAAGCCTCGGAATAATTTAAAAATGGTAAGAGCTGCGCAGATGGAAGGAAATGCCCAGGGGAAGACAGAGACCTCAGCGTCACCTACAGAAGAATAAACCTAGATTTAACACAAAAAATAAGACTCTCACTGTGCTTGTGTGTATCAAGTTGTCCTGAGGCGAGCATGTGCACCAGGAGGCAGCGGTCCAGACCTCTTGGCTGCAATGACTTGGGTTCGAATGCTGAACCTGTGCAGGATCCTCTTTACCGCTGACCGCACCTCTTAAATATTTGCCTTATCTTTTCTGTAAAGGCTCATCTTCCAGCTAAACCCCATTTTAGCTGTAAATTTTTACAACTCACTTAGCCACACGCGTTGCCTCCCTCGCCGGTGCCCGTTGCCCCCCTCCCGCCCTGCACCGCGGCGCTCCCCTCGCCTCTCTGCAGCTTCCTGTGCTCTCAGAAGAGGGTGATAAGTATAATCATAAGTGACTGGCTCAGCTGCTCGCCTGCCTCTGCTACACAGCCCCGATGTATTCTCATGATATTCAGGCACAGCTGTAAATGCCAGTGCACAATTCACACAAGATGAATTTGCAAAGAAAAAAAAAAAAAAAAAAAACCACACGTGCACGCGCAGTGGAGCGCACGCCCACACTCCAGGTACCGCATTGTGCATGCTGTTTGTTGTTAAAACGCCGTAAACATGAGCGTATCTGCAGCAGCAGGCTGCTGGGGATCGTTTCTGAGGCGCTACAGACAGGTTCGCTCCGTCTCCGGGGAGCCCGACTCCGCCTAACTGCCGTTGTGTTGTCTTACCGTGGTAGTTAGCATCCTCGTTCCCGCGCACGGAACACGTCCTCTGTGTATATGTTTCTATATATGTACATGTGCAAACTATAGATGCGGGCATGTAGCGATTGTTTACATATTCTCAATAATTATGCCTTCCGCAGCTGCCGCGCTGGCTGCCAGCCTCCCGCTTCGCCATCAGACATCGTTAGCCATCAGCAGCATGAAACAGAGAGGCCAAAGCATGACTTGTTTACAGAATGAAACAGCTAGCTTGTACACAGTGGATTAAAATTGACTGCCGGGCGAGGAGACCGTACCTTGGTACCAACCTATTTCATTTCTCACTGATCTTCACTGAACAGGGAAAGTGGCATCTAATTGAGCGTACGGACAATGATCGTCCAATAGGAATAAATTTCCAAAGGAATGGGATTTAAATTGAATCCCGGAGAAGGCGCTACAGTTACGGAGGGGATATCGATCACGGCGGAGACGTCTCCTCCGGGCTGGCAGCGTCTGCATGTGCATCTGGTCAGCGAGACGGAGCTCAGAGGGAGTTTCCACTTTATCTCTGGGTGTGAAAGGAGCCATCAAGGGCGGGATGAAGGCAGCGCCGCCTAAACATGGCACCTGTACTTAGTATCCGTCATTGGCCGTGCTGCATATCCTCAGGCTCAATTAATCAGCAGCCCACCTTTGGAGACTGGTGGCCTGGACCACTTTTAAAGCTACCTGCTGCCGCCTGTGCCAGTTGTAACCCTGGCAAGGCACAAGTGGAACAGGTCGGTCTGCCTTGGCAGGGGGGCAAGATGGTGTTAATACAGACTTTGGGAGATGATTTCCTTTGAGGGAGATCCAATCCAGTGTCACAGCGTGGGCCTGAGGAAGTGGTTGAGCCTCCGACTGATGGAGTTTCTAATTCAATCTGTTCCAGATCAGCGGGGGGGTCACTGTTCCCGCCAAGGAGTAACGTCCCATTCTGCTCAGCGGTCACAGAGGATATGTAAGGTCCATTGATTCCAGAGGCCGATAGCTAATCGATGAGGGAGCCGAACATAACCCTGCAGGACTGGAGCCTTCGCTGTCCACTGAAATATGCAGTGTACCTGTGTGTTTGGCCTGGATTGATGCAGAGCAGAATGGCAGCCTCATTAGAGGGAACATGTGAGAGGCTCCTCAGACACCAGACACTCTGATGCACTGCTGCCATCTAGTGTTTCACTGCAGTGCAGCGTGACTGACTGCAGGGTTTGAGTGGGAACAAGTGATTTCAGCACCACATGGGGAAAGACTGGGGGAAATATCAAGGGGAGAGGCGGCAAACAGAAATGTGTGTGCAGCTTTTACACTGAAAGGTGATTATGTTCACGCATCCATCTATCAATGATATCAAATGGCTGCATGTAAAGACACAGAAAAAAAAAATAGCCATCAAAACCTTAGATACATATTTTAGAGCATAGGAAAAAAGCTGATTATCCACTGAAAGCCCCCAAAGTGAACCCACTGCACCGCTCTGTGGCCAGTTCAGGCCATGCCGGGTGACTTTAGTTTTAATTACACTGACAGCACGTAGAAGGCCCGAACACTTCATTCACAAACCTGAGAGTAATTAAAAGTATCTCCGAGCAGAGGGAAGAGCTGACTTTGTTTCATCCAATCAAGAGATCAGCCGGACTCCTGTGACCTTGAGGCCACTGTGACACCACTGAACATTAATGGAAGTTTAGCAGCTTCATAAATCTCTTTCCGTGTTGGATCGCGTTTCTCTTTCCACCCTCGGGATTGTGCAGCGGCTCGTGGGACGTCAGAGATGGAGAGGTCCGCGTTTCCCCCCACAAACAAGCTGCTACCAAACCAAAAAGAATGTCCCTCCTCCTCAGCGTACTCATTCATACACCTCTCTGCTCCTGCAGGAGCTCCACTTTTTAAAAACTGACAGCAACGAGAGTCACTGCCATCCATCTGTTGTATAACCACACGTGCAGCGGAAACAGAAAACAGGAGTTGGAACATGTTGTTTTGCCTGGTTTTTGAGGGGATTTTAGCTGATTACAGTCTCTCAGTCGTTCCTGCCTCACTGATCATCACGATTCACACCAAAAGCCTCAAATAACCAAAAGACAGATGTGTCAGAGCTGTCACATTTCATAGATCAATCCTGGATGAATTCAGTCTAAAGTTTCAGGATGCAGTTTCGACATTAAAATGATTGAGGCAACAGCAGATCAATATCCAGTAAACTGTACTTGATGACTGGTGGATGGCGAGTCTGAAGCTTCTACTTACCTCCAAGACCTTCATTAAGATATCAACTTGCTTTATCATGTCTACATTCTGACATTTTCTCTATATGCAGTATAATCTTTACACTACATTTCTTGCTTTTTTACTCATTTAATTTCTTTTTTAACACCAACTTGCGATGTTGCCCTCATATAAATCTCCCTGTGACTGTTAGAAGAATAAAATAGAAATGTTTTATATTTTAACACAGAGAATAATTTGAATAGAAAGTTAAAATGTCAAATGAGGCATGATAAAAATCAAATAAGAAACATTAGATAATAACATATAGACGGTTATACGGTGACTAAATGCACAGAAGAATTGAATTAATAGAAAAACAACAAAGAGGAGTTACAGTCTTCTGTCCACAGGAAGGAGGGATCTCCTGTGATGCTCTCATGTTTATTTATTCTAATAAATAATCCTTTGTTGGTATTGCTGAGCTCGTTGTGAAGCAGATGAACTTTTATAAATGTGATCCTCACATTGAGAGGGTCCTGGAGCATGTTCTAAAGATAGTGATAACCGTTGTGCAGTGGTTAGACATGCAAGTTTGTTGGAAAAGTTTGCAGGTTTGAATCCCACTGCTCCTCGTATGAACAGGATGGGCTTGGAAATCAATAATCACCAAAGAATTTTAGATACATTCTTGACTCTAAATGTGTGTTTTTGTGCTGTTTATCGTCTCTCTCTCTCTCGCTATGGACCACACCTGTCTGTGCCGAGCAGGAGCCGGCTGGATGCCTGGACATGCAGGGCTGAATATCTGCTGCTCATTAAGCAGAGTCAGAGCGACGCTCGCTCTCATGTCAGAGCCTCAGAAAGTCTTTAATAACTCCAGAAAAAGTTGTAAGATTCGTCACGCTTTTGAAAAAAAAAAAAAAAAAAAAAAAAAAAAAGTTGCTCATGTGTCTGACGACCTGCTAAAAATAGCTTTGGGAGAAGTTGCTAAGTTGGCGTCGGAGCTGCTCCTCCTGCTGCTGCACCCCACCCAAAGCCCTCCGCCGAGGCACGCCCCATTAAAAGCCCCTGATTCCCGTCATTATCTCGCCATCTGCACCAACAATTTTGGTATTCTCGTCACCAGCAGAAAGTGCTTTTCAGCACGTCTTTACCATCTAATCAGCTGCACTTATAAATCCTGATAAAAGTGTTTCTGTGGTTCCTCCTGCCAATGCCTGCAGAGAGATCTAATTGCCACCACTCCTTTTCAAACAGCCTCCGTCTAAACTTGTCAGGTTAATCAGAAGAAGACATATTGACTTTTATCCTCTAACACACATATTATAAAAGCCTCTATCTGGGGGCATCAAGAATCATCAAACGGAATATTTAAAGGTTGGAGTATTACAATTCCTTCACTCACTTCTATTTAGTTGCCACAGAAGTGGGATTTTTTTTTATGCTTAACCCTGACAGACCAGATGTTCGCCGTCAGACTCAAGCTTTAATGTAGAAGGAATGCACAAAAAAACTGTGATATAATGTGTTTTTAGAGAAAAATCCCTTTCAAACACATTTCCAACTTGTAATTTCAGTCACATTAATAAAATATTAGCCTGTTCTGCTTTGATATTTACCCTGTTTAATGTCTGCTTGTTGTTTCTGATTCCTGTCAGCACTTCCAGGTTTACACACCCGGCAGCTGGAAGGAGAGGAAAACACGAACAAATCAGCCCAAACGATTCCTCTGTGATTCTCCTCCACCTGTCTTTCAAAGTTCATCTTCATCTGTGAGTGTGTGTGAGAGAGAGAGAAGGAGAGAGAGAGAGAGAGAGAGGGAGAGAGAGAGAGAGAGAGAGAGACGCCCGGATGTGGGGAATCCTCTTCATCAGGGTCTTCCTTCATCATCTCTGGCCTTCACACGTCTCTCCTCAGCCGCCTGTCAAGCCCATCCGGCTCCTCTCCCTCCGTCTCCTGCCTCCGCCCGGCCCTCTCTTCTTCAGCTTCTGTTTCGGCTCTGCTTTATTATTCTTTTCATCCCTCCCTTCTTTCATCTGCCTCTCCAGTTCACTTGTTAGCTTGCAACATTTTTGAAGTCTTGAGGTCATCAAGATAACTTCTTCCCTCCAACCGCTCCTTTCTCCGGCAGCCTCCGTCAGTAGCTCGCGCCGTTCCTCTCCATTGAGTACATCCTTATTTCCTCTCAACTTCGCCTTCATATTCTCATTCTGGTCTTCTTCTTTATTGAGGATTTCTTTGGTGTGTTATTTCCTGCTCTGTATTCTCTCTTCCCCCCGAGCTGTTGGTGCCTCACTAATAATGTAATTTCAGCCTTCCCAGTGTCTCTGCTGCTGTAGTTTCTTCATTGCCTCTGGTAGTTTGTCCTTTGATTGCAGCAACTTTTTCTCCACTGCAGTTTTTCCCACTCGTTTCCCCGACCGTGATTGTTTCCAATATTGCCTCAGATTCTTTCAGCACTTACATCAACATGTATATTACATTGGCTTTGCTTCATATATGCAATGTTTGAGGCCTGTGAAAAGTTTTCTCCATTCACTGCTTTTAAAGTATAATCTCATCTGTAAGCCACAATAATGAATGAACAGAGTTACCCTGAGACATCTGCTGCTGGGAAAAGTGAGGAAACTAACAGAGGCTACACTGTCTGGCAATAAAGCTGTTTTCTTTGTGACTTAAAATCGTGGATTTTATATCAGACGGCGCTGCTACGAGCTCCTGCGCGTGCAGCAGGAAATTACAAAACAGCCAAAACAGCCATCCATGAATATAAATGCTACCAGAAGAACTGATTCACTTCATTTATTTATTTCCTGCAGGCACGAGTGTTGTATGTTGATGACACACAGATATTCATCTGTACGTCACCCAGGCCGTTCCCTCTGACTCAGTGGAGACTGACACCGTACGGTCAAATTACTCATCTCCAGCAGCCTGACAGCCGACGGTCTGCAGCAGTGCTTCGCTGCAGACTGCATACTGCTCTCTGCAGGCTGCAGACTGCAGATCCAGGGACCGAGCTCGCTGTGTGTCACCACACACACACACCAGCTCGCCGTTCTCCAGTTCGCCGTTCACACTTTTATCACGTTTAGCATGTAGCACCGCTGGAGTGTGAGCCCTGAGACTCTTTAGCATGTAGCATGTAGCATGTAGCACAGCTCAGAGTGAAACCCTTAGTCTTACTTCTGTCTCATTAATATTAAATAATCTCCAAACCACGAACGCCGCTCATCCTCTCTTGCGTACCTGCGGGTGGCGTTACCGACACGTGACGCCACGTGACACCACGTGACGCTCGCTAGGTTGTTTTCACGATCACGAGTAGCCTACCTATTGTGCAGTATGTGTGACACTGGTGTTAGTGCATCCCCAGAATTAATATAATTTTTCCTTTAAATACAGCACATGCAGACAATGAACTAAAGGTTGTGTGTGTTATTTTCCACCGCATGAATTCAACATGAAAAAAGTTGACATTTCCATTTCTTGGGTAGAGAGAATGAGAAGAATAATTTCTCCTGCAGTAAATCACGGTCCTGCGCTGTGAAGATCTGCAGCCACCGTGTGATTATCTGTAATCTGCACCCCACCTAATTTCAGTCCGAAAGTTCAGTCGGGGACACAAATACAACTCGTCGCTGTCCGTGGGCCAAAATCCTGCAAGAATTATCACAGATGATCGAATCGCGAGTTGTAAAACTGGCCGAGAAAATGACTAATGTGTTAATTGAGCAGCTCACTGTGGCGTGTTCGTGACACAACCCAAGCCTAAATGTCCAATCAAGCGAATGTCCCATCAAATCTGATATCTCCATTAATTTAACTATCAGAAATGCGTCAAAGCGAGACAAATGGAGAAAGGTCAAGGTATTAGTCACTGAGTATTTGTCAGAAGAAATTACACGGAACAAGGAGTCTGTAATTCTGTGTAAACAGTGTCGAGCTCCTGCAAAATGAAATGCGCAGCTTGACTCCGCCGTGCACGTCAAGGTTAATAAATGTATACCGAGACTGCAGCGCTGGGCTCCCATTGTAAATCTCACAGCAGCTTTTCTTGTCTGTTTTACACCGTCGAGCTGACAGATGTACAATCCTCCGTGTGATTCGCCGCTTCTCCCCGAGCCGCTCCCGGCGTTCGGGCCCTCCGCTCCCACCCCGACATCCGCACGCAGGTGCATTTGAGCAGGATCCACACTGATTGCCACGGTCGGCGCTCAGAAGTGACGGGCGAGGACAGCAGCACACCGAGGAAGATTATAGACAAAGCTTTGTGTGACGACTTCAAAGCTGTCTGCCAGGGTGAGAGAAACCTCAGAGGCAAAACTCACTGGAAATAAAAAAACTATGGCAGACACAAAGGGACAAACAGGAGCTGATGTGACATCTGTACAAAAAAACACATTCTAAAAGCTCAAAATGTTGGATATTGTGTGTTTTTATGGCACATTTTTAATGAGCTGACCTTTGTGACTCCAGTCTGAAAGGAAGGGCTGTAGTTACCACTTGTCGCCACAGATGGCGCCAAAGAGGCACAGACGCTTCCTGTTTCACATTGACTAAAGTTTTGATTTTACACAACAGTGTTCTAAAAACGATATCCATTTACATTTACAAATGATGTAGTAAGTGAGTTATCACTTAAACATTCCCCAAATACATAACTGAAGTTTTGCATTTGCATTTGAAACAACGTCATGTAAACACAGCCAGGAAACTAACATACAAAAACATGGGTCAGTCTGTTTTTACATAAACAACACATATGTGTTCGACATTAAAGCCTCCAATTAGAAGACTATATTAAAAACTGCCTGCATTACAACCTTGGAAATTCTGAAGAAATAAAACTTTGGCAGAATGATCTAAAAGACAGACTTTTTTAAAAAAAAAATCTGCCCATACTAAAGAGCTCATCAGTTCTTTTTATTAAATTCTCAGTTGCTGTTTACTCATCAGGCCCAGTGTGTGTCTGTAAATGATAATTAGTGGTTTGCTTTGAGATGAATGCTTCTTCAACAAATAAATAATGACCTGCAGTTTCCAGCTTCCTTTCTAAGCCAATTATTAGCATCTGGTGTGAACGGTACATCCATTTAATTACAAGTCTCACAGTTTTTCATTTACATAATTTCATTTGCATATGTAGGGAAAGGTAATTTAACGCAACTCTTTTATGAGTTCCGTCTCCTCTTCATGTCACGTCCATTTCTAAAGTGGGAAGAAAAATGACACCAGCTGTAAAGCCAGCTCCATTTAACAGCACCAACGCGCCGGCCGGGTCTAGTCCAGTGAAGAAAACACACCGCCGTGAAGTCGCATGAGCTTTATATACTGCCAAAGTCGTCGTTTTCTGGGAGATCAGACGCTCAACAGACGGTGCAGAAACCTCTTCAGGTGTAAATCACAGAGATAATATTAAAAAGAGCTTGTGTCTGCAGGTTTTTAATGCAACTCAGATTGAAATATATCGATATGGAAAAGTATAGGTGTTTTTTTGTCCAATGACGACAGTTTTGACAACAAGAATTAAAAAAAACAAAACGAGAATGTGAGGGATTGACTAATCGTGAACCAATCTGAACGCACAGCGGCAGAGGCTGAACGTCATGAACGAGACACATCCTTACATCTTTACCGTCACTACATCTTACTTCTTTTTATCTTTACACAGGTAAAATTAGAGCGAATAATCATGTCTCATGTATGAAACGCTGAGTGCTAACATCTTACTGTGATTCAATGAGACAAAAATGAAGATAATAACTCGGATTTATTTAATATGCAGGTGTGCCTGATGAAAGTGAAACAAAGTAATAAGAATCAGCGAGATAAAGAGTTGAACATGTGGATAAAAGATTAAAATAATTGAAAATCAAATGTATGAATTGGCTGAGAGATCAAACAAAGTGTAATGTCAGCATTTTTCTGGAGGAGAAATTCAATTTTCCTCCTTAAACTGATTGAACAAGTCAGTTTCCCTTGTCCTTGTGATCAATAATACAGGAAACAGTCCAGCCGTTTGGAAGAATGTGAATATTACAACAGAAAGCTCAGACATTGCTCACCTGATAAAGACAGCGGTTGTTTCAGGTTTTCTCATGATCATCGCTCACATGTGGATTTCTTCTCTGTCGGCCGGCTGAAGTCCGACTGAGCCTTCGTTTGACAGATTCAGCAGAAATCAGCTGCTCGTCTGATTGATGAGAGCATCTGAGGGTCGACCGCGAATAACATGATCCATAAAGACGAAACTGTGAAATCTAAAGAAGAATAAAACATTTCCCATCATGCAGTCATTCGATGCGTTGATCCCAGTGAAGCCATCGATTAGTGCGGCTCTAACAAACTGTCCTCTCTCTAACCTTGAACTCTGTCAGCAAGAAGGAAAACCATGCCATCACACTGGATTTCAATTATTCACGACGCTTTGAGCGAAAGCTGCTCGGAAATGGGATTCAAGCTCACACCGGCACCCGCAACAACTTAAAAATTTAGCAGATTCAAAAGCACGTCTGTTTCCATTCACATCCAATATTTAAAAAGTATATACAGACTCCATAAGCAGGGACAGCAGATGGGATTAATCCTGACTGGACCGCTCATTCAGAACTCCGACTCAGCAGGCATGAAATTCACGCTGGAGACACCTGCAGTTTTTCACTGTAATTCAGCTCTGGACTCTGACAAAGTCATTTAAAAACTATAGATTTCTTCAACTTCTTCCATCTCACGCTGTAGCTGTGTGTGAGTTTCACCACACGACTCATTTCAAAGCTGAAAACCAGCAGAGAGAGAGAGAGAAAAGGCTGAACATGTTTCTGTGAAAGGATCAGTGTTTCTCTCATTAGAGTCTCACTCATGGCAAGAACAAGTCATTCAGGCTGCACCAAATCATCTCCAAAAAAACCGCAATCCGAGGCTCTCTTTGACTTTCATTTTCCACAGACGCTTATTGAAGACTCCACAGTCATCGTCTGCCACTTTTTAAATTCAAGTCTTCGCTGCGGATGTTCCTCTGAGGCTGTTTTACTGCTGAACTGTTGTGGTTTCTGTCCTGCTTTTCGTCTTCCTCCAGGTTTTCTCCCCCCTATAAAAACTATAAAGTCAGTGTCTGAGGATTGTTGGTGTTGGGCTGTTTTTCCTGGTTCCTGTGATTCTCTGTGCTCATCAGCTGTTTCAGTGTGCTCAGCCTTCATCCTCCCTGTGGTTCCCTCTCCAGCTTAGATCTCTCAGCATCCCGTCTGAGCCAGCTTTTCCCTCACCGCCACCTTCAAACTCTACTAATAGTTTTTGGAGTTTGCATTCTGCCACCGATGTGCAGCGGTGGGAACCAATGAGAATGGTGCTGCGAGTGTGCAGTGCTGGTAGAATTTGCAATGCATGTTGTTTTTACAGGGAGTAGAATTTATAATTAATCAATTAATATATTCAATCTGTGCAATATTTGAATAGTATGAGAGCAAGGATGCATGATATCAGAAGCCGCGTCCGTGTGTTTAGTGCAGGTTGATTCCAGTTGGTGATGGAATGAATGCAGCTGTGAACATCTTCAACCTGCAGAGGTCAAAACACACTTCAAACATCAAAATCCCAAAGGCAGAAAATTGAGGCTCTAAAATGATTTTATTTGACAAAAATGGAAAGTTAACAACTTGAGCAGAACGAAGCTGTGATTCCTCCGACTGTCCAGAGATCCAGTGAATCTGTTGTAAAGAGACACCGGGGAGACTTCATGGATGTGTGTGTGTGAAGATAAAGGCTGTATTCTCTCAGTTATTCATGATGAAATGATCCATTTCTCCTGCAGTGAAGTGAGGATTTCAGATAATGCGTGGCTCCCCTCTGGTGGCCAGAGCAGGGAGCCACAGTGAGGCAGGAAAACTCATTCCTCTGCACTTCCAGCCTTCAACAAGGTCTGTAATCCTGTAATATTGAATTATTCCCGATCTTAAATGGTCTATAGATATATGTCATATTGTCTTGTTTTTGAATCTACAACTTTATTTATCCTTCACAGCCAATCTCTGGACAAAGAACCAGCAGACACTGCAATTTAAATGGACATATTCTGAAATGGGTTTTGTCTTTGTAAAGCAAAAGGGTTCAGACTGTTGATTCAGATTCTCTCAATGAGAGAAACATGTCAAGAACTAAATCCAGTCATCACAAAACTCATTGAAATATCAATGCTAATCCATGTTTTAATGTGAGGTATACAAGATCTGGACACTGTGGAGGTTTGGAGTCAAGTGAACTCAAGAGAAGATGTTTGAGATGGACTTCAATGAGCTGCAGTGTCAGAAGATGTTTCACTGGGGTGATGAAGCGACGCACATCCTCAGACAGACTGTGGAGGTTCAGGACTCGACAGCAAAGAAATGTTCCAATCATACACACAAAAAGTTTAAAACCTCACTTCATATGTATTTTAAGCATCATTTTTAAGACTCACAGATGAAATGTGAATTGGTGGGGGTTTTTTAACCTTCCATTCTGCTCCAGCTGCAGTGGAGAAAAGAGATTTCAGATGAAGACAAAACTGCTGTTTGTCCCAGTAACTTATATTTGGAATGTAATATATCTCAAGTCTCAGCATGACAAATCGGTACACAAACACACACCCACACACCCCCACACGCACACGCACACACACAGACACACACACACACAAACACACACAGTGGTCAACCTTGGAAGTTCCAGCAGGGGTGAAGCACAGACGTGAATGATCAACTAGGAAACCACACTAATGAGTGTGTGGGGAGTGTGTGACACAAGGTGAGAGAACAGAAACCTGTGTGTGTGTGTGTGTGTGTGTGTGTGTGTGTGTGTGTGTGTGTGTGTGAGCGTGTGTGTGTGTGTGTGCGTGTGTGCGCGTGCAAGCGGTTGTGTGTGTGGACCACCTGATAGTGTGCTGACCTGTTCTACAGGGACTGATGTCTCAGTGAGGACAAAAATAAGGTCCTCATGACTAAAGTTGGGCCCCATTTTCAGGTTAAAATGAAAAAATCTGGTTACTGTTTGTGTGTCCATTTACAAGACAGCGATGCTCAAAATCACTGAAAACGACTTTCTGACTCCGTCTCGATGGAAACGTGTTAAATTGCAACTTTTCTGAAAAGCCGCTGCTGAACATGACAACACCACAGCTGGAGGAGATAGTTCCTCTGGTCACTAGACTGACAGTAAGACCAACGTTCTCCTCCAGAGCGTCACGACTGCCAGTCCAGAGTCTCCTGCTCCTGGTAATTGAGTTGACAGTCACTGTAATAACAATCCAACATGGCGGTCATGGCGTATTGTTCTGTGTGTGTGTGTGTGTGTGTGTGTGTGTGGTTTCCTGACAGACACAACCAACAGCTCAACATGCAAGCTCAATCATTTTCACTGATCCTTACATTTCCATAAACACACATCATTTTCAAAATGTTGTCAACTTTTCTGAAATGTCAATGCAAAAATGTTGCGTTTCCACATGAAATGTTGTCGTCTAAACGGGGCCTCAGTCTGGAATACTTTCTGTAAATCAGTTAAATACCCACGGGTGCATCCATCTCCTTTTGTCCTCTTTGGAATCCGTTTAGTACTCTACCCAACTTCTAAATAACAACAACAACAAAAAAAAGTCCATAACTAACCCTTAACTGACTTTACTTCCACCTTTTAAGTGGATCAGCATCAGAATAACTGGTGGTGGAACTGTGTGTGTGTGTGTGTGTGTGTGTGTGTGTGTGTGTGTGTGTGTGTGTGTGTGTGTGTGTGTGTGTGTGTGTGTGTGTGTGTGTGTGAAATGAACATTTCACATACTGCCATCACAGCTTGCGATGGTTGCCATGTAAACCAACGGGGGCAGATGGTGGCCAAATGGTGCCTGGATAACACACACGTGCACACACACACACTCACCGATTTTATATTAAAGTAAAGAAGAGGTTTGTGAGTGTGTGTTGGCCTTGCGATTCACCCCGGAACGTGAATCCTAAACATCAGACATGCGTGAACCTGAGTTCAGATTCCAGAGAAAAAAAAAAACTTTTTCCTCTGTTGGCTTCTGTTTGGCAGCAGGTCAGGCTGTGAAACACACTCGCACGCTAAAACACTCTCACAGACGTGTCGATGCGGGTCGAGCAGAGGCGGATGTGTATATTTATGCAGATTTGATGGAATAATTTGCAGTACTTTTCCCAGTGTCACGGCTTTGTGCTCTAATATAGTTTATCTGCACATGGACAGATGTGGAAGTCCACCAAATGTTTTCTCTATTTGAACATTATGTATTTGTTATTTCAGTCAAACCTCTGACTGCAACTCTATTGAACTTGAGTTCTTTCAGGGTAAGTATTTTAGGAGTTTTATTCTTTTTGTGTCTAAATGTGTAGGTTACTGAACTACACCACTGCGCTTTGTGCAGTGATGGATTACAAAACAGCACCAGTGTTCGTAGTATTGAGAGAACTTGTCAGTTATTTTCCTGTATAATCTTCACATCAGTAGCTGCAGAAAACTTTCCCAAAAAACATAATATATTCATTACTAAGTAGCCTTTGCAACCAAATCAAACGGATCCTTTTTCAGACCACACGTTATGGTCTGCACGTTGTTATTTCTGCAGATCCAAACTGTAAGTAAATGATGAGTTTTAAGATGATAACATATTCTTGACAGAACAGTCATATCATGTAGTGTTGGGGATGAGACATCAAGACGGTGGAAGTTTTATTTAAACATCCAGTGAGGATATGATCCAATTTATTTTTGACTATAGGTAGTGAAATATTAGATCATTTTCGTCTGATCTGCATTTTAACGAAGATTTAAACACAATAAAGGCATTTGATGGCAATTACTTAACATGAATTCAAAATGTTAAAAAGCATTTTAAAAAAGAAGCCTTAGAATTCACCTTACATGTCAGTAGTGACATGTGAGTGTATAAGAGTGTTGGTGTGTGAAAGGAAGAGAAGTTCTTCCAGCAGTCTAAACCCACAGCAGACCTGAATCTGGACAGGCTGAAAGGACTGAAGAAGGCTGAAATATCTGCACGTTCACACGTTTTGGACCTCATTTTCTTTTTAAACACCGTCAAGGCTTCTCACTTGTAGCATTGTTAAAGGAAATAAAAATCATTTATCGCTGTATAAATATACAGCAATGTGAAAATTTGGCTTTTTAAAAATGTGATCTGTTACTGAAAGACAGTAAAAGGAATTCCAGTTCATCCATGCAAGACTTTTCAGCACCAGAGATTCGAGTGAAGAAAGCGAAGATTTGCCTTATTAGCCTGTTAGGTTTCAGCCTCGTTTTCCCCTCAGCGCAGCATCTTAAAGTCACTTTGAATCTGGGCTCCGCTGTTTATCTTCACACTCTGGAAGTCTGCGGCTTAATTTGAAACGACTCCCGAGTTAAATATGTATCTCTGTTCGTCCAAACCGCTGCCTGTAAGACCATTGCATAATTCTGTGTCTGTGCGTTTGATGTGTGAGGGAGAACAGAGCAGCAGCTGAGCCTCGGGGCTTTGGCTCCACAAGTGTGGCAATCGATTTGGCCCAACATGCGAGGTCAGGCCGAGAAGAGCCGGGAAAAAGAGGGAAAACAGCGCGGCAGATGGAGGAACACGAGCCGAGCAGAGGGGGGACACGGCACACGGAGGAGGTTTGGAAAGGTCACCGCACCGAGGCACAAACATTACACTCACATGACAACAGGAGCACTTCTGGAAAAAAAATGTGTACGCTTTCTGGTAAACTGTGATCTGCAGTAGGATGATTTCCTACAAGCCTGAGTCTGACAGACACTGTCCGGTCACTGTTTGCCATCATGAATGCAGATATGTTAGTGAGAGATTCACCGCGTCTGGAAAAAAAACACCTGTTCTGTATGATTGCGTCTGTTTCAGGAAGGATTTTATTTGTGGCTCTAATGTGTCTTTACTGCTCTGCTCTTAAAAAGGTAAATTGAGAGAAACTCTGACATGAACCACTGTAAAAATGTCAAAAGAGACCAGAGAAAGTAATAAATAATCATCAAAAGTACAATGATGCAAACCTTTAGGGCCACAGAGCAAATATGGATGATCATCAATTTCAAATTACACGAAATCAAATGATGAAGGTTTGAAAGAAATTAATAAAAGATGGTTAAAAGAAAAGACATGAATAATCTCAAAATAAAAGGAAACCATGTGTGTGTGTGTGTGTGTGTGTGTGTGTGTGATTACATGAGTGTGAAGTTGATTGCGTCACGTGTTATTATTTGTGAATGGACTTGGAGTGAGAATGTTTGCATGTCTTCTTTTAATGTAGACACACACACACACACACACACTCACACACGCTCGGTGGGCTGCCATCTGTTCTCACCAGTGGATGTGTCTTGGCAGCCCCTCAGGCTGGACGTCAGTGAATCTCCAGCTCTGTCACACTCCGGCGTCCAGCCGACTCAGCTGGCACTCAGCGGCTAAACTCACCTCTGGGTCACTTTCCTCCAGAACTAAAACTTTCCTCTTTCAAATTTCACATCATGAAGTCTGTCTCTGTGTGTAAAATCATATTATATTAATTCTATTTATTCACGTTTTCCTGCTCACTAGGGTAATTTATATTATTTCATAAACAAATTGTTGAATATTGCTGTAACAACTTTTTATACTGTTGCAAAGTCATTTATTTCCTATTTAAATGATGCCAAATGGATTTGTGGGATGAGCAGCAGAGTAAACATTTCTTTTCTCTTTTCTTTTTTTCCAACAAAATCTGATAAGCATTGCTGCGGTCGTGAAATAATCCACCGAACACAAGTTCATTTCCTTTGGTGTTTAGAAGATTAGATAGATGTTTAGGAGAAAATCCTCCCATTATGCTCAGTTAAAAATAACATCATTTACTTCCTCTATTCTTTGAAGTGACTGCAACCAGCAAAAGGTTGTTTTTTTTTTATTTTCCTGATTTAAAACTTAAAAACAGTCATTTAGAAATACTTTCTGCTTCCTTGATTCCTGAAGATGTTTTATTTGTCCGAGTGTTTCACTGTTGCCTCAATGCATTCATTATTTTTTGCAGGCAGTTGTCCTCCACGGTGCTAGAACAGAGTTCGGAAGCGGCTGTGCAGGTAAGTCGCTGAGTGGAACTCTTTCCAGACTGCAGAGTGTGACTGTGAATCTGTTAATTTTTTTCTTAATGACCGTATATTCTACAACATTAAGTAAAAAGGCTTTTTACAAAAGCTCGTAACGTCTCTGTGTTTCTGTCACAACTGTAAATTCATTGAAGTCATTTTGAGATCATTTATGCTTTTGAACACCTTAATTACTCCTGACTTATCCTGATGTGACTCCCGGCTCTCGTTCGGCCTCCAGGAGACGTGGACGCACCCTTAAAGACCCTTTCACACACTGACTCCTGTGCTGCTTTCTCTTTTGTTGTGTTGCAAATAATAATATGGGATAAGACTTTCCCACAGGTGCTTTAGCCGGGCCTCTCGTAAAAACTTCGCTGGGTTAGGTTTGACAGCTCACATATGAGGTACAAGTTACCGCTGCGTTCCCTGTATTTACCTGAAGTGGGCCTAATGTGATGAAACCTGATGGGACGATAATGCTACCTGCCCGGGGCGCCGAAAGGCGAGTTGTTTGAAGGTCTGGGTTCCTCCGTTCGCCGTGTTGAGCTGTTGTTAGTCCATGTGGAAGGCGCTAAAGTGCTTTTCTCTGTCCGATTTCATGGGTTTAAAATACTTCGATTATGTTTCGGTTGCCATCTCTGACCCTCTTCGGCCCTCAAGAGAAGATGCACACAGCTAATAAAGTCTTCAATTGAGTGTAAACCTTTAACACACAGATTCCAACTCAGTTTTTCTTTGTTTTGTTGCAGATAATAAAGTCCGGTTTATCTTTCCCACAGGTGCTTCCTTCAGTGAAGCATGTATCATCCAGAGTAAAGTACAAGAAGCAGTTTTGTTCCTTTTATTTAGCAGTTTCTGTGCCTTTAGTTGAGTCTGAATGCGTTTTTTCTTTTTCTTTTATTGTATTTGTTAATCAAGTTTTGCCATGCTGTAAAAAAAAAAAAAAATTGCACAAAAAAATTCTACTTTGTGAATGTGTAGAAAAGGATTTGCATGTGTGAAAAAATATAGAAGTTCGTTTGCAAACATCTTGTTTTGAGATGCAAAGCATAAAAACTGCTGAAAGCCTTTGGAGACTCCCACTTTTTTGCCGCAGTGGGGACCAAGCTTTAGGGAACCAATAACACACTGATCAAAAGACACTCCACCGACCAATACAATATTATGTAAAACGGTACAGGGTAAACCACTGACTGAGTCACCTGCCTCTGAGCAGTCCGAAGCAGCAGTGCTCCGATGATGCGTTATTTCTTGGATATTCTGTAAGGACATCATTTGATTTTTTTTTTTTATTCTTTTACTTTTGAATCTGTAGTGAATATGTGCTGCTTGTGCTCCATGACATGTTTGAGGTTTACTTTATAATTATTTTCACGCTCTGCCAGGTTTTTCTGTGCTGCACTGCAAATCCACACGGACTCAAACCTGCGTACAGGATGTCAGACCTGTGGTGAGATTTGATCGTACCGTACGCTAACGATCATATTGATAAATGCCAATCCTAGCGTGGATATAGCCGTAAGACCAATTTTCTGCCGTACGTTCGTTTGAAAAATGAGACCCGATGTGTCCCAACAAGAGGAACGGTCTCATTGCTTCTTTGTCTGTCTTTGTCTTTTTTCTTTTAAACAAAATGTAGGCAAACAAATTGGGTAGGGCGCCATTCATCATTCACCGAACATGACGTTGTCACAGCTTAAAGCACAGAGGAAACCTTTGACAGCTACACACAGTCAATTGCCACACACAGGTGGGAGGGAGACGCAGCCACAAGAGAGGACGGAACGCTGTGGGAGAGACGCTGGACGTGTGTGAGGGAGAAATCAAAGCCTGAGCCTGAATGGTTTAGATGTTATTGTCATATAGAAAAGAGTCCCACGCTCTGTATGACACCCTGCGTGAACCTGGGGCTGTGAACGCACACACGCACACATACACACACACACACACACACACACACACACACACACACACACACACACACACACACACACACACACTTCTACCCACTTACCAGCGCACAGGCTGCAGCACACACTCCCTGCCAGGAGCACTTCCACACTGACGAGATTGTTTTGAAGAGTGTTTTTTCTGTATTCATGGCAACTCATGTCGATCTCCACAAAAGGCTGCACGACTGTGACACACACTTGATTGATTAGTCAGGCAGATTCCCACAGATCACACGCCACCAGGAGATGGAATGTTGTTTTTTTTTTTTTTTCTCCTTCTTGATTTTTATCATTCTAATTGTATTTTGTTGGATCATAGGTTTTTTGAATTGGACCACTAGCATTTCAGATGCATTTGAGCTGTCAAGGTTTGAAAGGGGAAGGCGAGAAAGAGATAAAAAGTCTGACAAGAGTCATATTTGTTCTGTGTTAAACCACAAGAATTTCTGTACTTTTGCCAGATCCAAAGTGTTTTTCCACAGCAGACAAACCATGGCCTCCATGCAGATAGGAGTGAACTCTGGAGTCTCTCAGGGAACCGTGGCTTCACTTCAGCTGCTGTCTGATGCTCTGGCTCTTTACTGACTGATTGAAATCACATTCATGGCCATATTTTATTTCACTTTTACAGTTTCCCTCCCACTGGCAGCTCTATGTGGAGACATACAACAGTAATTTGTTTATTAAAGTGTTTCCCAATGGTTGAATGGACTGAATTGGAGTTCACATGTGGTTATTTTGGAGGGAAACTGCTCAGTATGGTGGCTTTGTAGCTATTTTCCACATGGTTTGTTGATCCTTTTACAGTTGATTTCCTTGGGGAACTCCTCACAGCTCGGAGTTAAAGCTTTTTACACGCCAGAGGCGTGATGAATATCCATCCATCCATCTTCGACACCTGCTTTTATCCAGGCTGGTGTTGCAGTGGCTCAGAGCCTGGAGGGGGAAATCAGAGGGGTTAATAATGGAGAGGTCACACACACACACACATACACACACACACACACACACACACACACACACACACACACACACACACACACACACAAACACACACACACAAATCTATATAAAATAGGACCAAGTCCTTCTGTTTCCAGAATCCAGAAAAACAGGTCACTTTAGTTTTTGCTAAAAAGAAAACTGGATGAGAGCAGACAGGGAGAGATTAACCTTGTAATAATGACTCTTTGATCGCCGCCATAATGTTAGGATGAGAGGAACAGAGACGTACTGAGCGGATAGTAATCAAACATAATTCCTTTACAATGCCCCATTAAACCAGCTACCAGGCCATCATTGGTACTGGATGGTCACTCCTGCCTGGTCTGGATTATTCTGCTCCAACAAAATCCAGTCAAAGCTTTTTGCTACTTTGTTAATTTTGTAATTTAAGTTTGTTATAATCCTTACTGTGCTGTTCATTCAGTTTATGTCCAAGTATATCCAAATTTCATTTCTTTAACTTCATGGCAGGTGGAAGAGGAGTTGATGAAAAGTGAAATGAAGCAGATGGAAGATGAGTTCAGTGGGAAAGGCCAGAGGAGAATCTGACGAAGCCACATGAGAGAGTCGAACACTGGATGGAGATCTGGGTCTCAGCTGGCTCTTGATAATCACATTATCCTGGCAGACGATCACAGGATCGGCAACATTATCAAACTGGCACGCGAAACCGAACACACAGCATTCACGAAATCTCCCAAACTTCTGCTGGAAGTTTATCTTTCAGACCGTCTGAAACAACCGTTGTCTTCTGGAGGTTCCCTCCCGTCTCATTAGGCCTTAACGTGATGGTTATTTCCTTCATTTTATCCTTTTTACACTTGATTTGATTCCAGTTTGGAAGCCCAGCGTGTCTCCAGGTTCCAGTTGTGGCTGTGACCACGTCCTTCATGCAGCGTTTTTGAAACTATTATTCCTCCTCGGCTCCCTGAAGTCATGCGCTCCTTTTTCCTCGCGTCACATTGTAATGCACGTAATAACAATGGGTGTCGTCTAAATCCTCCCTGCCCTTCATGTGGCGCTCCCTTCACTCTTTCTGTCCTTTGTGTAAATCGCTCCACTTCTCCATTCTCCCCTCTTCTCATCCTCTCCCTCCGTCCCCGTCCCATCACTTTCATTCTCCATAATCCTCCTCCATTGATGCTTTAATCACCATTTTGACTCCGTATCTGGTACCTTCCTCATTTCTTCCGTAATTAAAAGTGGTGAATGAATGACGGAAAATGTGATTCAGTAGTTCGTTTCATCACGTTTCAACAATTTATTCAAAAAAGAGAGAGAGAGTTGTCATCACCTCAAACATTATGCCCACTCATTTTGTGAGTGGTCTTAATGATAAGGCTGATCACTGTACATTTTTCACATTTAAGTTTTAACTAGTTTACCAAAAAGTCAGCAAACTGCAGCCCCATCAGCCACTCCTCAACTCAATGTTACTGTAATACAATAAGAAACTTTTTCTCCTCACTGCTTCCTGTTGATAGTTGGGTTTTCCTGGAGTTGGTTTCTGATTTTTAATGTCTCCCTGCTTCAGCACACGTGGATCCAGCAAATGCATCATGGTGAGGAGCAGCAGAAAGTCTGATAATGACCAGTTAAATACAGTCACGCATTCAGGAGCCCACTGAAAGCAGGTCGGACCTCCAGGAGCAGGAGATTTTGCCTCCAATCTACATTTATAATTTTACTTGTTGTAATCTTTTACGTCACATTTTCCAGCTATCTTATGTAATCAAGATGAACTATTGTGTTAAAATTAGATTATATGGAAGAGTGTTTATGACTGATCTTTACAAAATTTACATATTTTTTTACGAATTGTAAAAAGAAAAAAAATTCCTCTGGAGGTCCAATCAGCAGCCTCTCCTTTGTATCTGCATCGCTGAAGGAAGAACAGCTGGATTTGTCCGTCAGAAGTGATTTAATAAGCCAAGTTCATGAGTTTGTTGCAGGGAAAAAAAGTTTGTTTTTTGAGCATCTGCTCTTGACAAGGCTGACCCCTCACTCTGTCCTCCTTTTTAGACCTCATTACTCTTTCTGTCCGTCTCTCACACACACACCAGGCTGGCTTTCTGGACCTCATTACTTTTCCAATTAGCTACTGTCATCTGTCAACTGTCGTCCTGTTTACTCGGGGCCACCGTGACACCGGAGCCATTTCTCTGCCCTGATTCGTCTGGCTGGGAACAGGTGGACGAGCGCCTCTCTCTCCAGGAAGAAGTCAGGGTGATTCCTATCTCGAGAAAGTTAGGACAGTTTGACTTCACACTAAAACACACACCAGAACTTCAGTGATTCAACGCACCGCAATTTAAAATCAATATATTGATGTTATCTCGAAAAAAGTCTGTTTACTATTCACTTGTTAATGTTTACATGACAAATTAAGTGAAAACTGATTTTAACATAAACCCACCCATACAACAAGTCAAATATTAAAGTCGCGCGCGGCGATAGTGCTTCACTCCCTGCTATTGCCGTCAACGTCTCGCGCTCGCTAAATTGACATTAATGAAAAAGATTGGTAAAAGTAATTTTTTAAATTGTATCATAATATTTGCACACTCCCATAGGTGGCGCTGTAGCATCTATCACAGTCATTCATACATCAATATAATCAGCATCATGTTGTGTATAATTAATCAAAATTTCAAGACAGTCGGACAAAGTATGTGCTTGTAAGAAATTTTAATGTATTTTTCGGGGGGTTCTTTGCGCCCCCGCTGGCCAACGGTTATAAATGCATCAAAATGGTAATATAATTTTTTGCTTGTCTTCAGGCATAGAATTTTACTGCACAGTTTGGTTACTGTGGAAGAATGTTAATGTTTTGGTCTATGGTAGGGGGCGCTATAGAGTTGAGTTGTATCAAACTTTATAATGCATTACATGCGGACCGTTATGGCTCATAACTGACTGTAATCTGAGTGTTCTGGGACAATGCCTGAGCTCGTGAGGGGCTGTCGAAATAACAGGAAATGGAGGCGTTTTTCGACGGCGTGCTGTGAGGAGACCGAGCGACGTATAAAAAAAGGCTGGCTGGTTATTGAAAGTCAATGTGTTTCAATGCAGTTTGCTGAGTTTGGGCTCATTTGGAAGAAAGGAAGTAAGAGTTCAGTTCATTTGAAAAATGAAAAGCGAAATGGCGGCGGATTTTGTAACCAAGATGGCCGCCTTCCTGCTGGTCCCACAGATTTTAGCCAAGAGAGTTTTCTGTTTGTCCCCTCATGCTCTGTCACTGGTGTGAATTTCGTGTTCCTATGTCAAAATATGCCCACTCTGTGGGCCATAGGGGTCTGATTGTAGGTGGTGCTGTTGAGCCAGTGTTGATCTGTCACTGTGGAGGTATAAATTTTATCGAAATTTTTCGACGGGCCGGTCGCGTAGATACCAAAAAACCCCACGTTCAGCTATGTTCAGGGGGTCAAAAAGGTATTCTTGTGGGACAAACAATAATAATACAGAAGAAACTGAGCAAGAACAATACCCTTCCCCCTATACACTACGTGTGATGGCGATGGCTAATTACATTTCCTCCACTGTGTTGGAAGAAGAGTGCGGGAAGAAAGTCCTCATCAGTCACTTAACGTAATGAATATTCAAATACTTACTGCTGTCATTTACACAAAACCAGTAGGAACAACAAGTACCTCAGGTTATGGGTCAAATACAGCAGTGGGTGAGGAAAACAAATGTTGTACAAACACCGTATGACAGAATTTTGATGTGACGGGAGTGTTGGGATGAACTTTCTTCACACTGAGACCACAACATGTCCTTAAACTGCAGCTGCAATCAGTGGATGTTTCAGTGCTTGCTTTCTCTGCTCCAGACTGTTCCAAAGTTTAACTCCATATACAGACATGCAAAAGCTTTGCTTGTGATTCTAAATCGGATATCTGTTTTTCTACATTTTCTTCAACTGTTCAAACTTTCTGATCTAATCTAATCTAAATGTAGATATTGTAAAATTCCCACATCCCTTCAGTTTATGAATTCTCACCTGAATTTTTTTGATCAGCACACACGTTCATTCAGTTTATTGAAAATTTTGCATCTTGCTGTGAAGTTAATAAAATAAGTTCATTTTGAATTAATCACCAACAGTCAAATTAAATTTTATTTAAAGTTATTGTTGAGGCATTTTTCATTATTTCACCATCACATGACAAATATTATTTTCCCTACATCAATCAAACACTTGAATGAAGAGCAGAGTGAAATAAGACAGTCCTGTCAGGTAATTATGCAATTAAAATTTGTTCCATTGTTGCAGAGAACTTGAACTGAATCACTTAAAGTTGGAGAACCTGTTTGTTCTTGTAGGAACTCTTAAAAAACTTGATGCATCATGTTGTGGTTCACTACAAATGTGTCTGTGGGAAAATAAACACCTAAACAGTGTGGTTGTCAAGGGTGTGTGTGTGTGTGTGTGTGTGTGTGTGTGTGTGTGTGTGTGCGACCATGTGAAAGTAAAAATGGTGTGATTTAATGATTGCTTTGTGGAAAAACAGAATCATCGCATGGTTCTTGTTATAATCTGATTTAAAGGGATGGGAATCTTTTACAAACACAAACAAAATGAATAAATAATCGAAAATTAAACAGGTTTCGTAAGACCTGAAGCCTGTGGTGAACTCTGTGTTTTAATACTTTTCTGCTTTCCAGGCACAACGTAGAAGAACCAGAGCTGTGAAAAGTAGAATTTCCACTCAAGTTACACGTCAAGGTAATACATTCTCAACTAAAATTGTAAGATATATATTTTTCAAAGACTACTTAATTTCTCAGGCAAACAGCAGAGTCTAGTAAAGTATGAGTACTGAAAGATACTTCTTCATAATGGTAAAGTGAATATTTGTCACAGTAAAATCATTATACTGCTTTGTGGTTGAATTTGGTCAAAGTCGCCTGTCAGAGTGTGTTGATTTAGCCTTGATTCATTTGTTTGTGATTATTCTTGTCGAAAAGAGCTTTTTCAGATGGAGGCGATCTGTGGAGTCATGGCAGAAGTTACAGTAACAGCATGAAGTGAAATGATTTCTCTCTGTTCTCCAGCCCAGGGCACTGCCATCTGGCCCTGCCACCACACACACACACACACACACACACACACACACACACACACACACACACACACATACACTCTCTCTCTCTCTCTCTCTCTCTCTCTCTCTCTCTCTCTCTCTCTGCATGTTTTTGACATCCTGCACGCATGAAATAAACCCAACATGTCATAAACATAAAGTTGCCTGAAATGTTCCTATAAATTTACAGCCAAGAATCAAGAGTTTAGCGTTTTACTGACAATGTTTTCTACTGGTTTCTACACAGTTTCTCTGTTTTTACTCATTTTTTATTCACAGAGGCATGTGCGTATCACATTACAACCAGAAACACGTCTAATTATCATGTTTTGTGTACGTGTGTGTGTGTGTGTGTGTGTGTGTGTGTGTGTGTGTGTGTGTGTGTGTGTAACTTTCTTGCTAGACCAGAATTTAACAGATCTTGAGAGTACAAAGAGATGAAACCCAATCCAGCAGTTTTCCAGGAAATATCCTCCAATAACAAACTCACCACAGTATAGTGTGAGGCAGTAACCAAACCTCCCACCGGTCAAATGAGGCTCAGGCCTCCTTTACAACATAACTCTTACATGAAAACGTATCGTTTTTGCATTTAAATTTCAGAATAGCTTCTTGTTTGTGTTGTTCAACATTTTAAAAACAGTGTTCGTTTCCATGGAAATGGCAGAAACACTCTCGGCAATGTTGTTTTCATGTTGGGCCACTAGTGGGTTTTTGTTGTGAAACCACACACACACATACACACTAACATGGGAGTACATGGACTATGAATGCTGACCAAGTTGGATTGCTACCGTATTTTACAGATTATAAGCTGCGCTTCTTCTCAGATTTTGACTGGTCCTGTGGCTTACAGTCAGGTTGGACTTTTCAATCAAAATACATATAATTTCACATGTTTGATTCATTCTGACAGGTAATGGTTAAGCCATGCCCGCTTCTGCGTGCTGTAGACACGATTGCTTCAGGTGCACAACTGAAATTAGAAGTTTCAGTTTTTTGCACAGTTAAGATAGATGAATCACACCAGAGTACTTTGATGTCAAATTGCTTAGCTGCAAAATGTGTACAGGTTTGCAGGGCTGCACTTGGCAAAGTTCTGTTTCTGGTTTTTGACAAAACTGTCCCTCAGATTTCGGCACCGTGCCTTGCAAATCTCCACTGAAAAAGAAGAGATATACTTAAATACATGTAGCTTATCTTTTTGTTTTTCTTCTTTTTTTTTATCACATATAGTTACTTACTTGGCCTCAGGGGACTCAATGGTTAGCCTAGCTTTCAGGTAGCGCCTTAGCATCACAACCGTTGCCACCTCTCCTCCTATGGTTTATGCACAAATTGAAAAAAGTGATGGCAGGGACTTTCCTTCCCGAGTGAACAGAAGACGTGGAAAAAGATGACTGGAAGCTTCAGGGAAAAGTGAAACTTCCTAATTGCACTGGAACAATTGATGGGAAATATGGTGAAACAAGCACCTCTCCTGTCTGGTAGTCAATACTTTAACTATAAGACAACTTTTCCACTGTGTTCCTGGCCCTGGTTAACGCTGATTATAGGCTCCAAGTAACTCAGGTGGGGTACTCTGGAAGAACCAGCAATAGAGGAGAGTGTGCTAGCTCAGACTTGGGGAGGGCAATGGAGAACAGATCACTGGATGTTCCATGCAGTGTCTCTCTGCTGGAAGCTGCTCTGCCTTATGCAATGGTTGGTGATGCAGCTTTTCCTTCGATGCCCTACCTGATGAGACCCTGGATAGAACAAGTCACTACAAAAGACTATTTTCAGTTACCAGCAGTGGAGAGCAAGGATGGTGGTAGAAAATGCACTTGGCATTTTTGGCCTTAAGGTGGAGGATTTTCCTTCAGTCCATCCAAATCCACCCACAGCACATGGACTCACTTGTAATATCTACCTGCATCCTACACAACTCCCTGTTTGTCCCCAGTGATGACCAGAAGATACTGCATGCACAGCATAAACTAACAGTGTTTCCAAGAATTTAAAGCTCGTGTCCGGAGTTTTGAAAGAGAGAGGTTTTTTTTTTTTTTAATCCAACCTCAGGTTCCGCCCTCCCTCTGCTTTCATGAGCGACCAAGCCACGCCCCTTTAATAGTGCACGCTATTATCCGTCGGGTGAAAATGAGAGCCTCCGAGTCCTACAGCATCCTCCATGTTTAGCTGTTTACGGTGGATGTTCAGCAGACAGTGGATATATCCGAGGTAAGCAGGGCGGCTGCTGCGTAGCTAACTCACCCTTGCCTGGGCGAGTGCGCGTGCTCTCTGGCTGCGTGCACACGTTGATTGACAGCATGACAAAGCGGAAGCTCGAAATCTATTGGCTGAAGCTGACCGGCGCTTTTTCGGATAACATGGGGGTCTATGAGACGAAGGCGGGGCTCATAAATACATTTTTATATTGCTTTATGCTAATATTATATTGCATTATCGAACCAGACTGACACATTTAAGCTCTGTTAAAAAATGATGCATAAGTTGGAAACGAACAGAAACTCCAGACACGAGCTTTAAGCATGAAATATGTTGGAAACTGCCGAAATCAGTGGTTCTCATAGTTTTTGCCAATTCATAAATGAACAGAGAAACACTGGGGCAGAAACTTACGCTCACAGATTTTTTTTTTTTTAAAAGTGTAGATTGTAAATATTTCTGTATTTTTTGCTTTGAAACTAAGAGCAAAGCTTCAAGCTGTTACTACTTACGGGTAATTCTGTTCTTATTAAACTGGGTTGTATGTGGCCACTGAGATGAGGTTTGACACCCTGCATTACGGGAAACAAGGGAAAGAAAAACATGTTTGTTTATCCTAGAAAATAAGGAACATGAGTAATTTTCTCTGAAAAAAAAGACATTTACTGCCACGATAGTAGCTGCAGAAGCCCGCAGAACCACATCCAGCTCCTAAGTGTTGTCAGGACTTCGCTGCTCTGTGAATTAGGCTCCATCTCGCTGCCAAAACACAAGTAAACCATTATGGAAAGTTTTCTCTGTGGGGATCTGAACTGCAACAGCAGGTCTTAGGAATATTTTGTTCCCCAATTCTCTGACGCCACAACAAGGTTATGTCTGTAACGTTTCCCCAGCAGGGGAGCGCGGGTGTCACATGAAACCCGGCTCTTTGAAGTAAGATGATGAATTACATAAGTATTGCACAAGCTCATAAAAAAACTTTTTTATTCCATTAAACAGTTTGGCTGTCGTCACTATCTGCAGAAGGATTTATAACCAAATGAGACAAATCCCCACATTTATCTGCACTCTCCTCCCACTGTAATACTCAGTGTTTATTAGTTCTGACAGCTCCGGTCTCGTGTGTTTATTCTTTAGCAACTTGTCAAAAGTGGCACCAAATCCAGCGGGATTTGTAAATGCAAATGAGGAAGTCGGGAAAACCGAGACATGCAAACGTGTTTCTGAGCTCCTGCTTTGGCTTCTTTCCAGTCTTATCCAGTTTGTTTTCATTCGGTTCTTCTTTTCTTTTCTTTTTCTAAGTAAAAGGTCAAGTGTGCAGCTCCTGCCCAGAAGAGGAAAAGGTAAAAGGAGAAGGTTTTTATGAAGCTGTGATGGATTACAGAGCTGCTGTCAGAGCTCAACTGAGAGCCTTTCATTCCGTCAACGTGTGAGAGCTGACAGATCTACCTTCATTTCAATATTTGTTCTGGATTATTTTGCATGCGTAGTCTGTTTACACGTGTTCCCTGTGGATTCTCTGTCAGTTTGGACACACAATCTGTCTCCTGGAGTCAGGAGAAGAGAAAAGGAAAGGCCAGTCCTGGAAATGTCAGAGTAACTCTGCAATTTGCAACAACAAACTCACTGTGTTCAAAAGTTCACGTCACAAAAATTTTCATTCAATCAGTAATTTCACTAAGAACAGAGGAGAAATGAAAGAAACATTCTGTGGTTCGATTCCCTATCATCTGAAGGGATTTTTCTTTTTTTTACAGTTTGTGGTCAAGTTAATCAACACCCTCTTTGCTTTTTCTTTGATGAGTTTGCTTCTCTACTTCAATATAGACTAGTACGAAGTAAATGGCAGTGTGCTGTCATACGTCAAGGCGATTTGTTGTTACTTTATCAGGGAAGTGTGGGAACTCCTTTAAGATCAAAAGTTCTTTGTGGTCACTGATGGACATTAGCTGGCATGAGTTCAAGCTGAAGCTGGACTCAGAGTCGATCTACCTAAATCCAACAGAGCCCCAAAACAATTAAAATCCTGACGCCTTGAAGTTCGTTCGAAGTGTTTTTCTTGAAGTGGAACAACTGCTGAATATTGTCTTCGATTCAGGCGAACGCCTTCATCTAATCTGCAACACAAACGACTCAAACGCTTCCATTATTCTACCAAACAGGGCACGGCAGACTGAGACACTCTGGTAATTAACTCTGCATCCTCCTTGAACTCGACCACTTTCTGAAGACACTGTTTGTTGTTTTAACCTCAATTCAAAACTTTGGAGAACGTGTGAGATGGAATATTTCAGCAGTGATCCAACATGTATTTTACTATAAGAGATGCTTGTAAAACTACAAAAACTAAAACGTCCGTTCAATGGTCTACTCTTTGCAGTAAAGAAAATGAATCCACTGAACCTTATGAATGAACAGCAGCTCAGATTAAAGCAGCACCAGGTAAACTAAATCAATCCAAATCATTATAGATCTTTCTGACAAACTGTAGCGCAAGCAAAGAGAACAAATGATTAGCAAACCCCTCACAGCTCATGTTCGCTCAGTTATTTTACTGGAGTGAGTTCCTTTTTAATGGAATTAAACCTAAAACAAAGTCACCACAACAAATGCAAAACTTTATTTTTAAGCTTCATGAACCAAACCTGATGCCGCATAAAGACTAAATCTGTCTTTCCAAACAAACTGTTCCTTCGGCCTGTCTTCATGTCTGGTCTCTCAGTGTGTATTTAAGCCCTCAGTCAGTCCCTTTGTCTCTGCTTGTTTCTGCTCATCTTGATCCAGGCCCGGGTTACACGAACCAAAAGTAGTGATATTTCAAAGCGTATGGGCCTTTTGTTTACAGATAAACAAAGCTGAAATCAACAAAAATGGTTAAATCTGAAAACCATGGGCAAAGTGGATATTTTCAAAAACCCTGTCTTTCTCAGACTGGAGGAGACGGAGTGTAACGACACAGCGTGAGACGCAAGCGTCATGTGTTTACAGTTTACAGGCTACAGTGACGTCCTTATACTTTGATTGGCATGATTCCCAGTGCAAGTGTTCGAAAGTTGAATCTCACTGCAACTGAACACATAGGAGCACACTTTAGCCCACCAATGCACAAACTTTCACCCAAGATTCACTGGGTAATGTGCACAAAAATAGCACGAATCCTTCATATTAACATTTCTAAGCAACAGGCTTTCGCATTCTTTAGCCCTATTCACACAAGGTAAGTATTATCTAGGGACCTCTGGTAATTTGTGAATTACTAAAATTATATTAAAATTATATTTTTATTATAAAGAAATGATGGATCTTTACGCCTTTTACCACCGAAGCCCTAAAAATAATTTTTTTTTTCCTAATTTTTGCCGCGATCACGAGCGATTTGGGACACGTCCATCTGGGACGTGTCTATTAGAGAAATATGCATTTCAGGACAAATTCTGGTCGAATGATTGTTTTATTAAATTTTGATTACACAGACATTATAAAATCCTTTTTATTTTCTGCATTTTGCTGTGAATTACATGCTCCACTGCCAGGCAGGCATCCATGCGTTGGAATCCAGTCGCGGGCCGGATTGGACGGTTCGACGGGCCGCCAGTTGATGATCACTGCACTACTGGTTCTGAATGTTATCCATCCAGAATCCTCCAAAATAATTTCTACTGCAGCTTCCATTAAAGTCTCCACACACTGTGTGATTTTAACTTTCTTATAAGTTCACAACTTGTTGCATTGTATGATGTGAATCAAAAAATCTTTGGTCAAGATGTGGAGTTTGCTCTGTGCAGACTGTACGATGAAAGCACAAACTGATTCACAGCCGACGACGTACGCAAGTCGATGTGACTGCAAAGCGGGCAGCGGAGAGCAAAGCAAGGTGCAGGGGGAGGAGAGCTTCAAATTTACTCCGGATGAATGTGGAACAATTCAATCACCTGCTTCAGCTGGTGACTCCATACATCTCTGTGAAATAATCACCCCAAATGTCCTTGACCCAGTCCCACAACCCAATGAACTGATCACGGATTTAGAGCCAAGACCAAAGATATTGCCATGATTCTCTCGTCATTGTTTTGTTTAGTCTGGGATGGCCGGCGATCACAAAGTGTGTGGTGGCAATGGACGCAAAAACAGAGAGAAAGACGCGCAATTTAAAAACCAAACTACTGAAACACCCCAATCACATCTCTCCCTGAAGCCTGTAATGAAGGTGTTACTGAGGGGATCAACATGGGTGAAACTTCATCCAGTGGTGAGACAGTAGTAGCCAAAGAGGATGAAGTGAACTGGGATCACAATAAAAAGGCCAAAGGGAACAAGGTTCGAGACGACAGCCATGCTAAAAAAGATATGGTCAACGCTGTTCTCCAAGCGGTGCAGGAGCTGACCTGTAAAATGGACAACCAAACCGAGCATTTCATACATTTAAAAAAAAAAAAAAGAAGATTAAACACAGCGGCCATTGAAAGACCTTGATCTACACTTGGTTTCATGTGTCTAATAATGGTCATTGCTCAAGGCTGGAGTCCTGGCTGATTCCTTACAACTGAATTAATGATATTTCTGTGTTAAATCTCTGCCTCTCCTTTAACAGATCGATGACCCCGTGTCTTTGTTTCAAAATAACAAAGCTCAACCATTTTTAATTTGGAAGTTAAACTGTAACCTTTTGCTTAATCACAATTTTTGTAGTGAAATCAAGAATCTTTTTGCTGAAATAAGTTCTTTAGAAACCATAGCGTAAAGCAAGTGGGAATGGTTCAAGTTTTAAGTGAAAGAAGCTGCAATTAAAACTGGAAAGTTCTCTGCTCAACAAAAGAGAGTCTAACAGAACTAAATTGTCAATACTATTAATGGCTTTGAGCCAAAGAAATGTTCTCTAATGAAGAAAAACTCTGGTAAGAAACTCTTTAAAACCCAGTTGGATAATCTTTTCATGGAACAAGCAAAGGGCACTTTTATACGATCCAGACCTCGCTGGATTGAGGAGGGTGAAAAAAAAGAGAAACAAAGGAAACGGAGTCTTGAGAAACAGAGGCAATATAAAAATAGAATCTCAAAATTAAATATTAATGGATTTATTTCAGAAGATCTGGATTAAATTAGCAGAGGAATTAAAAACTTGTATTGCAAACTTTTTGTTCCAAGTACTCAGAGTCAAGATTTTTTTTTTTTTGACTCAGTGAAACAATTTGATGAAGCTATTAGAGAAGAACTTAAAATCAATATAGAAGATGACTGACAATACTGACAATTCTAGAAGAACTGGATACTGCAATTCACAAAATGGCTAAAGGCAAGTCTCCTGGCTTAGATGGTTTAACCATTACATTTTTTTTAAGATATTCATCAACTTTTATTAGAAGCCCTCAGTAAGAAAAAATCATGTACAGAAATCATGTATAGAGTATAGAAAATCATGAGCTTTCTTCTACCATGAAGCATGGTCTCCTTACCTTGATCATAAAAAGCCAACAGAGACCCTCATTTGTGCACTGATTACAAATTATTGGCCCTCATGTGACAGGTTTAAAAATGTATCAGATTTCAAAAATGAATGTCAGTCAGCTTTAATTAAAAGCAGAAAAACTCATTTTCTCATCAGACGGATACTTGATATGTTCGACTAAAGACAATTCATTGAAAATTAAAGTTTGATTCTATTTCTGGATTTTTAAAGAATATTGACTTGCTTAGTCACCCAAAATTTCAAATGTATAAGTTTTGTAGAGAATTTGGTAACATCATTAAAATGTTATACAACGATTTAAGGAGCTCAGTTTTTTTGGGATTGGGTGTGACTCGTAGATGTCAACAGGAATTCAGCACGGCTGTCTGTATTTCCAAGGTATTACATTTTTTTGCAAAGTAATTTAAGATTAGCCAGTTTGCAGATGATACAACCTTGTTTCTGAGAGACAAATCTATGGTAACCTGCTCGAGAATTGATCTTTGCTTTTCCTGCAGCCTCAGGTGTGTCTGCAAAACCTTAAGAAGTGTGAATTATTTCCAATACATCTTGTTCTGAGAGCTCTTTAGAGTCCATGGATGTAAAATCTGAGGTTAAATATTTGGGTTTCGCAATTTCACAGGACATGAAAAAATGTCTTAGGCTCACAAGAGACCTAACAATTTTTGGAGGAGTATTGCTTTCTAATCTGGTCAAAAAGTACCAAAATAGTGGCATTAGAGCATCAGAGTTTGAATCTGTTATTGAATCTCAGTTCATTGGTTAACGGCTTTTTTCTTCTTCACCTCGTTGCATGTGGTTTCACATTCCTAGGGCTATTTTTGATAAGTTTGGAGACCTGGATTTTTTTTTTTTTTTTTTGTTGAGATGTTATTTTCAAATGACCAAAATTGTATTTGTACTTTCAAAGTTTCACAGTCAAGTATTGCATTTTTGGAAAATGATATTTCCACGTAACTTTACATGGATGTGTCTCATGGAACAACAGGACTATACTTAACAGGAAGTCAGCATTCAAACGTGACTGTTTTAACAAGGGAATTCAGCTTGTAACTGATATAATGGACTATATTTGGGTTTTATTGATATCGTGGGGGTTTTATTGGATCACAGAAGTTTTGTTGACCGTTTCAATTTGGTTTGGACAAACAGTAATTATTATTAAATTTGTAAAGCTATTTCAACTGTTTATGTCTGATTAATTCTAAAAACTTTATTACACTCTCATCACTTGTTGATGGATAATCACTGTTTGTTAGATAAGAAATGTAATTGCAAACTTGTAACTGATGCCTTCAAATGTATACTGTTTCACATTTATAATGGCAAAATATATGTTATTAATTCCAATGCCTTTTCAGGAAATGCCTTATATTAAATGGCCGATTTCACCTAAAGTTAAAGATTTTAAATTTGTCATAAAATACATTCAGTGTCCAGTTTTCTACATAATATGACCCTGTTATGATGCTTTGTTTTTTGTGATTTTCCTGAGGAAACCTCGGAGCTTCTTTTTTCATCTGCCCTCTTGTTTATAAATTTTAGAGTGACATTGGAGAGTGGTTATCTCAAAAATTTCAAACTTCCCTGTTTTTGAAATGAGGTCTATATTTTCTTTCGCTGACAATTTAAATGTTGTTTCTTCACAATTTTATTAATAATGAGTTCAAAAACGTATTACTCCTTATTAATATCTATGATTGCATGTTGTATGTACCTCTATAAGATTGCATTCTTTAATTTGAAATATATGTATTTTTTAAATGATCTGTTGGCTGCATGCGGTAACTTGTTTCAGAATTCACATATGAGCCATTTAGTCACAGCTCATTATTGCACTTTATGTACAAACATACTCTGGTTACTGTCAGCATTTCACTCATTGAAACACTCACATAATCGTCATAGTGCACATTTTTATCACTCACCTGCAACAGAACACAGGAACCTCACCTAACACACCAATGCATATACTGTCACTACAGTTTCAACAAGTAATGTGCATTCCGAGGACCCCACAGGACCCCTGCAGGTGCCTCAAAAGTGCCTGTGTATGTGAACCCGCCCTGTTCCTGTTCATCCATAGTGTTATAACCAAGGCACATCTATTAAACATTACAGTTAGCAATGCACAATTAAGGTATTAAAGAAATGAAAAATTATTTAATAACACCTGATATTTAGGAAGAACTGCAAATGCAAACGTTTAGTCAAACAGCAGCTAAATTAGTTCAGAGCTACAACAACACAAAACATTTTCACTGGATGTACAAAAACTCGCAAACACAAGAAAGTGGAGGAAGTGACAACGACCAGGAGCTTTAATATCATCACTCAGCGTTTGCTACAGGTTTTGTGACATCCTCTCCTGCTGACTGTTGCAGGAAAAAGGCCTATAGGCTGGAAACAGAGATGAGAAACGACTGACACAGAAACAATCTGCAGGAGGAGACAGCAGAACAACAGAAGAAAGTGATAACGGCGCGAAGCAGCAGAGAAATATGGCAACGACACTGAGAGTCCCCGAAGGAGCCGGAGGGGGGTACGGCAGAGGACGTGCACTCTGCTGAGTGCACGTGAGGCTGCTGGGGCGACAATCTATAAGCGGTGGCGTGTGCAGGCAGGGAGGAGCAGCACATGAGCATGTGAGCCCGGCGAGCGGAGTTCTCCAGGGCCTCCAGACAAGCTGATCAGCGTGCACGCACGTGATGGAGAGGAGGGAAGCTGCTCCTGCTCCACTTTCTGCTGAAGTGCTGCACAAATGATTCCAGTGTCTGATGCACTGAATATGGAGATTTGCGAAAACCATTAAAAAAAAAAGTTTTGTTGTGGGGAAAAAAAACTACTCGAACCATTTCCATAAAGAACAGTTTTTCTAGCATCCGTTGCAGATTGTAGATATTCAAATTACTGTAGATAAATCAGATTTTTATGACATGGTTGCATGTCCACATGCAATGTCTAAAACTCTGTCCAGTTCAAGGTTGAGATGGAATATCATGGTTTTTTATGAACCGTTTAAAAAAAGCTCTATATATTTTGTCAAGTCTTTAATTAGACTGAGTATGTTTGAGAGTAAATGAAGACATTGTCATTCTTTTAATGTTAATACATCAATGCTGTTAGACTTGTTTTGTGCCTGATGTTAAATGTATTTCAGCCTACAGAACACAAACAACTCGCTTCTTGTTAAAAACTATTATTAAGTCTGTTTCCTCACAGACTGCAAAACAAACATGCTGGTTGCTGTTTGCATGAGAGACGCCATGCAAGCTGTTTTTCCTTTTTACAAAACATGTGTCGACACCTGACTGAGCTCCCGGCTGCTAATCATACCTTTCTCTACATTTCCCGACTATCGTGGTCCTTTTCAAATCCAAGCTGTTATTACTCATTACTGATTGTGAACGTGATGCTGTGATTAAAACTGATCCTTTGCTTGTTTGTTTTGTTACTTTTTCTTCTGCTCATTGAATCAAATGACTTTAAAATCTTGTTTTCAACACATTTTGTATTTTTGCTCATCAGTTTGATTACTTTTTCTAATATTTAAAATGAAAAAAAAAAGCATTGTTTTAAAGTGTTCTGTAGTCTGTGCAGCTCTTCTGACTGGTGAGGTTTTCCTAAAGCTTCAGGGGACTGTGACAGAAGCTGTGTGATTACTTCAGGTTGTTTTTTATATATATATCTGGATCGTGGGATGTGTAAGAAATGACCTCTGTGCTCTGGGGTGGGATAAAAACTGTTAAGAGCTCAGTGAAGTTAAACGGTGCCATGCCTTTGGTGTCGGGGTGAATCATGCTGCTGAAAGAGGCCATCGGGGAATCCTGCTTCCAGGAGAGAGAGAGAGAGAGAGAGAGAGAGAGAGAGAGAGAGAGAGAGAGAGAGAGAAGATGCTGAGGCAGCTGCTCCATGTCAAAGTGACGCTGAAGAAAAGGATCTGAGGTTTCCCAGCACACCGAAACACAAAACACGGCGCCGCCTCGGCCGGCTCGCTTTGCTCTCATAACGTATCGTGGTGCCTTTAAAAACAAACAAGATTCATCAGGCCTGAACACCCCCTGAGGTTCTGATGTGTCTGTGAGCACGACACAAACGCTGCAGGTTCACAGCCATTGTTGACGTTACACTTTCTGCTTCCAACATTCAACTTTAAGAACAAAATGTTCACTTGCTGTCTTGGTATTTCACACACTTCCAGGATCCATCACAAAGAGACCATCCGTGATTTCACTTCTTACTGTTAGTATTGTTATGGCTGATTTTTATGGTTTCATTCTTTGTGACTGTGAAAGAACTTAGGAGGGGAAAAAGTTTTGCAGGAAGGTTAAACTGAGCAGTTAACATATGTTGTGTGAACTGACCCCCAAAATTTTCACTCAATATTCCCCATCATTAACCAAGGAAAAATAACTAAGATATTTGCTCACCACAGCTTTGTACAGGACTTCATCAATGCAAGGGACATTTGTTTGAACACAGTGTAATCTGAGTACAGTTAAAAAAAAACCTGAACAGCACACCCGTGCTGATGAACTCCAGGTTAGCGACACCACAACACCGTCCTCATTTACAAATGTCACCCATTAGAAAGAAAGCTGTAATCTTTCAGCGCTAACAACACGAGGCATTGTGGGAACAGTTGATTATCGATATCAGGCAGGGACTGTTCAATAAAATGTGTCTTTTCCTCTAAATCCATTCAGAAAGTGCCCTATAGAGCAGAGAGCAGCTGTCAGGTGCTCAGTGTTGGTGACGCCGTCCTCCTGCCTCGCCGTCGGAAATGAAACCTCTGATTCCATCACTAAGAGGATTAGTGGGGAGGAAAAGGACGTGATATCTGGGAATCGCTGTGGGCGAACGTACAGAATGCTGAGAAATCCCTCCATCGTTCATCTCCTCGGGATGAAAACTTCCTCCGGCGGGTTCTTTCTTTTCATGAAAGCTGCATGCTGAGCTCACGTGGACTGGAGACGGGAAATGTGACGTTCGCTGAGCGCTGGCAGAGATAAACCGTGCACACTGAGCACACACGGAAATTCTGTTAGTGTTTTCAAAGGTTATAATTAACAGCATATCATATAGGATGGAGTGAAGAAGCTCATCAACTCGATGCACGGAGCAGCACATCTGACAGTAACACACACTATCAGTTATTGTTTTGGATTGTGTCTCTTTGGCTCCTACAACTTTGTCTTCATTCCTGGATTAGATCTGCGTTTTCTACTCTTGAATATGTTTGATAATGTTTTGCAGCCACATGCGGCTCTTCAGCTCCTCTGTTGTAGCTTCATGAAGCTTTCACTGAGGTCGCAGACCTCTGTTCCAGTCTAAACAGTCTCTAAAACATGCAAAACCCTCATTTCAATACTCCTGATGTTACTCGTGGTGTTATTCTTCGCAAACCACCCATGAAAAGCCTGCAAACTGAAAGTGCAGTCCTTTTGTTTGAAGCCGCTCTTCAGCTTCTGTTGGGGAGTCATGTCTGTATTCTCTCCACTCCTCTTCTGGAACTCACTGCAGTTATTCTGTCATCTTATATCAGCTTGTTTCTTTGTTTGTTTCCTGCTATACATCTCTGTCCCCCACCTGGACCAGGGTTTGAGTCCCTTCTGTCCGTTCGTCCTCCAGAAAGTCTCCTCCTGTGAGTTTGATTCTGCAGTAAACTTTGCCTTGAAATGACAGAGTTGAATTTGGCGCTATCTAAATAAGGTAAAATTTTTGTGGAAGGGGAATTATCTCTCTTCACTGCCTTCTTTCCTGCCACTGTGGGATTGTTTTAAAGATTTCTAATGAGACGATGTCTTGTAATTGGTGCTGTTGAAGTAAAGCTGCAGTGAAATAGTCTGAATTCGCTTTATGGTGAAGCGGTGAGTGAATCCATCCATGTCTGTAGGGAACACATCAGGCCCGGTCCGGCTCCAGCAGCCACCCGTGGCGTCCCGTCACGGGAACAGCAGCCCGGGACGGATCCCTGCAGCTCCCCCCTCACCTCACCTCGGCCCCCCCAGAGGCGTTTGCAGCGTCTGTGAAATGAGGAAGTGGTGCATGGCGTGTGCCGTCTGTCAGGCCTCCTGGTGGCAGAAGCTCTCGTGTCCAGCAGGAAGCTGCGACCGGAGCCCTGGGCAATGCGCTAATCCCAAAGAGAGCTGTTTGAGAAGAGGGCTGCATGACAGCAGTTATTCCCAGATACAAGAAAGGAAGAAAAAAATCCTCTTAATCTTTCATTTTGCAGCAGGAGCATGAAAGGAATACTTTATTTGACCTCA